>NC_049260.1:71107390-71425852 GCF_011100685.1 Canis lupus familiaris
TAACAATTTTTTTAAAAATTTTATTTGTTCTACCCACATTGAATCCCTGATGCCCCAGGCTGCTTCAAACTCAGGAAAGAATCTATTGTCACACTACACGTACAAAAGGATTATTATGGTCATTTCAGTCATTTTTAATTTAATGCTACAGGTATTTATTGAGTGCCCTCAGAGTGCTGAGCAAGAGTGATGCACCCTAATCATAGTATTGTTTTCTGATAACTCATCTCTATTAACCCACTATGGGGTCACTGTCAGCCTTTTTCCTCCGTGTGTGTGTGCCTCTCCTGTAAGAAATAATGTCCCTTACTGCATATTTAGGTATGTGTGTATATGTATCCATGCACACAGGACCATGTGTAACATATAACATATATTTCATTTTTTACATATTTTTATATATATGAAAACTTCCATCATATTTTCTTTATGTCTGGTAAGTGCTCTGTCCTCAATCACTCCCTCCACACATGAACAATAAGTATATACCTTGACTAATTCGTGGGAAAAATGGGGGGAAAAAACACATCTTAGTTTAAGAAAATAGTTATGCCTTTCTTATAATAATATTAGAAAAATATCAAAACCTAAACTTAGAATACCTGATTGTCATCTAAATCATCTGTTTCATAGTAGATCATAAAATGATGGTATGATTCCTTTGAGAGGCAAAAGATGATTATCCTTTTAAATGTGCAGTTGCTATGGATAACATAAAACTTTTGTTTGAATCAGCATTAGAATCTACTTTAAATGTACATTATGTATTAAAAAAATACTTCTCTTTATCAGAGGAAATATTTTGTAACTCCTGAATTTGATTTAGCCTTTTCTATTTGCCAAGCCCTGGACAGGGTGGTCTAGGAATTACTTGGAGTATTGCTAAACAGGATGAATGGATATAGGTCTAGGGAGCTGGAGGCACAGCCCTGCTGATAGAAGGACAGGGTCCCAGGGGTCCTTCTTACACATGTATGGTTCTGTCATAGAAGAATCATATTCTCAGAGTCTGCTGAGTTAGGCTATGCTGTAATATAGTTATAATACAGTGTCTTATTTGGGTTTTTAGTTTCTCAGCTTTATAAAATAACCCTCACCACAATTTTTAGGCTAATAATTTTATGCAGTTGAGTGTTCAAAGTAGAAGAACGTTTTAAAATTCCCTGTTTATCTCCTTATTATCTACACATTCCTGATTTGAGTTGTTACCTCCTCTGATTTTCTGGAACAGTATTTCTATGAAAGGAAAACGTGTTCCCTGTAGTCCTCTTTTGTAGAAAACCCTTTGCACTTGCTTTCTTTTGCCAAGTGAACCTTTTTTGAAAAAGCATCAGTAGAGACAGCTTACCTAGCCTTTGCTAGACAGGAGTAGCTATAGGTGCATTTAAACAATCCAACTTGAAAAGAGGATTTCTCTCTTTTTATTAAAAAACAATTGAAAATGAAAGATATGTGTCTCAGGACAGAGTGCTTAACTGACCTTGCTCTACTGAACTTCAGTATGGTATATGAAACTACCTCCCTGTGTCCTCCCCAGTATTTTTTTCCTCCCTCCCCCACCAATGTTTAAAAAAGATGCTTTGCTTGTTAGAAGCACCTGGTTCTGAGTTCGAACTCTATCTGGCATAATTGGAATCCATTATGTTGTTAGCTCTTGTTATACTGTTTGCATCTCTTATTCTTCACTCAGTGCAGTTTTGTTCTAAGGGCCATTTGATCATATTTTTAGAGGAGATGGAGATCAACCTATAGAGATGGACTATGGCTACATTAAGCTTTAAGTGTAACTATGTTCCATCTCCCACAATACATAAGGCCTTTTTTTTTTTTTTTTTTAATAATCTAGCGTAAGCTCCTGTGGCTCAAGCAAGTTGAAAACCCTGACAAGTAATTGACAGCCCCCCCACCCAAGTACTTCTCTCCTCACTGGGAGATAGGGGGATATTGGTGAAGGGTTGGCAGTGCAGTTCCTAGCCTATCCTCTTTCATACCCTCTCTCATTTTAAACTGCAGGGGAACAAAGTAAACATCTTTATAAGGAAACCTCTGGGTTCTTACTTTTGAAACCATACATAATTTTTTTAAATTTCTTTTTATTGGAGTTCAATTTGCCAACATATAGTATAACACCCAGCGCTCATCCCGTCAAGTGCCCCCCCTCAGTGCCCGTCCCCCAGTCACCCCATCCCCCCCACTCACCTCCCCTTCTACTACCCCTTGTTCATTTCCCAGAGTTAGGAGTCTCTCATGTTCTGTCACCCTCTCTGATATTTCCCACTCATTTTCTCTCCTTTATTCCTTTTCACTATGTTTTATATTCCCCAAATGAATGAGACCATATAATGTTTGTCCTTCTCTGATTGACTTATTTCACTCAGCATAATACCCTCCAGTTCCATCCACGTCGAAGCAAATGAAACCATACATAATTGTAACCTTGGGAGAACATATTGTTTGTCCAGGACTTGAGTAGTTAACACTTCTTTTGAAGAATGTGGTCCTTTATTATTTTTTTAAAGATTTTATTTATTCAAGAGAGACAGAGAGAGGCAAAGGGAGAAGCAGGTTCCATGCAGGAAGCCCTATACGGGACTCAATTCCAGGACCCGCTCTGGGCCGAAAGGCAGGCGCTCAACCTCTGAGCCACCCAGGCATCCCAAATGTGGTCCTTTAAAGACAAAGTAACTAGGGACTAACTAGAGCTTACATATCAAAGTAAAACCACAAATTTGTGTTCTTGAGGTGTCATCACATTTACTGAGACAGTAGTATGTCTTAAAGAAAAACTATTATTTAAATGGAAAATGGGGCCATTTGCCATGTTTTGTTTTTGTTTTTGTTTTTGTTTTTGTTTTTGTTTTGTTTGCTTGCTTGTTTTAGAGGCAGAGGATAAGGAGCTTGTCTCACAAGAATGGTAGGCAAGGGAAACCTTCATGTGGAAGTCAGCATCTTTAAATCTCCGGTACTCAAGAAATACCAAGTTTCAGTTCACAAAATAGAAGTCCTTTGTTATAAGCGTCTCTCTCCTTTCTCTCTCTGCCTGTAGGCAGTTTCTGAAACCAGTTTTTAATTCCCATGTAATGCTTTTATGACATTTATCCACAAACCTATTTTGATTTTTTAAATTAATGATGACTTTTTACCATTCTGCTGTACCTCTCTCCCCTTCTTTGGAATTGTACTATCTCACTCTTACTGACACATTGCTTTCCTGGTGGGTGACCTCAGATTTGCAAGCAATTTGACATGTAAATAAGGTGGTGAGAACTACCTCAGCAATTCAGTTTCTATTTGAAAGGAATTAATCAGTGTTTTTATGTTTTCTTATATTTTCCTCTACATTGTGTTTTCACAATTATTTTAGGCACAATGGGAGGGCCTCTTTTCTCTTTCACTCCACTTCAAAAAAAAAAAATTGGTTGATTCAAAGTCTTCATGGAAATTTAAAACTCCATGTTTTATAATAGGCTTCTCCTACAGTATGTGTTTTTGTACAACAGAATGTGCCATTCAGCAATAGCTAGTAACTATCATTTTTCAAGGAGCATATCAGGAATATAGATGCTTTGATCAGCATGTTTTTATTTTCACTGATATTAAAGTAATGTTTATCTAGGAGGAGTTATAAGAAATAGTGCATAAAACTTTGACCTTAATTCTTAACTTTGTAGACATTATATATTCATAGGCGTTTTGTGTGCTTTGACAGGTGTGGAAATATAAAACTCTACCTCAATGTGCTAACAAGTAAATATGGATATGGTTTTACCGGATGGACTCATTAGCAAATATACCTTTTAAATATAGCTCCCACTCCTACTGCCCCCCAACCCCATTCGTATTGCTAATTGGCAGGCTAATGTACTGCCATCAGGCAGCTTGAGTTTCTTCATCTGAAAGAACATTGCAGCTCTTTTTTGATACCCAGTGGCACTTTGGCAGGTGCCTCAGGAACCATACTGTGGTGGGCAGTTTCAGATTCTTGGACTCATATTCTTTGCATTCTCTGAGGGAAGTGGTTCTCAAAGTGTAATCTCTGGATCAGCAGCTTCAGCATAATCCAGTATTTGTTAGAAATGCAAATTTTCTGGCCTCACCCCAGACCTACTGAATAAGAAATTGGGTGGGGATAGCAATCCATGTTATGACAAACTGTGGGGGTGATACACACTAACATCTGAGAACCCCAGAGTCCAATAACTATACTCATCTTATTTTACAGATGTGACATCTGAGACATAAACAGCACTTGATCAAGGTCATAAAGCTAGTTTAATGTAAATGGGAGAGCCTGGAGTAGAGCCTGCCTCAGCCCACTGATCTTTGTACTATACTATTCCATATTGCTAGAGCTTAAAGTTGTTTTTAATTATTTAGATTTAGTTATGACAGATTATTATACATGAAAAAATGAGAGGCTTATCTTCCAAGCTTTGCATTCCTATAATTTTTAAAACTACTGTTAGTGAGAGGATCAATCAGAATCAAGTAGTTTTCAGTGACAAGGTGGGAAGATATACTTGGCATTGGAAATTTACAGGGAACTCAGCAGAGTCTTTGTGTTGTCTAATATGGCTTTGATGGATGGATATCATGTTTTTCAAACTACAACATACCAAAATGAACTCAAACAACTGACTTGTGAAGAATGATCATTTGTGTTTTGTATGTGTGGTTTGTAAAATGAACTGCCAAATAATTTCTTAAGTAATAATGTCCCTGTTATATTAAAATAGAGTTCCTTAGTTGTGGGGATGAAATACATAATGGATTGTATAGCTTCTTAAGAACACATCTATTGAAGGGACACCTGGGTGGCTCAACAGTGGAACATCTGCCTTTAGCTCAGGGCCCACATGGGGCTTCCTACAAGGAGCCTGCTTCTCCCTCTGCGTGTATCTCTGCCTCTCTGTCTCTCGTGAATAAATAAATAAAATATTTGTTTAAAAAAAGAACAACACATCAATTGAAGAGTAAGAATCCCTATATTAGTTATTAGGTGAGTATTAGTATACTTGTTCTTTAATTATCCTTATTTTGTTTACACTAGTTGGATGTTCTTGGATGTGCTTCAGATAGCAAATAAGCATGTCCCTATATTTTGCCTAAGTGATGCAATTAATGAAAGGGGCAAAATCTGCACCCCTTTGTTCATGAAACAAAATGAACATTTTGACTTGAATAAAACTGAGACTTTTAGCAAGAACTTATGTCTAAAATCTATATCTTCCTGCAAGTGACCTCTTATTTATTTCAAAATATCTGTCTTTTCTCATCAATTCCAGCATGAACTCTGTAGAAAATAAAAAAGGGAACTTTTCTCATGAGAACTTCTGTCAAGAAACAATCTTCTTGGCTCTCTTCTCATATATTAAGAAACAGTTCTCATCTTTCTTAAAGTAGGTTTGGACATTTTTCTCTGATGAATACTTTACATACTCTGAGCAAACAGCTTTAAATTTCTTACATGTTTTGCCAAAGAGATTCCTACTTCTTTTTTAATCCCCAGTGGCTTACGGTATCATATCTACAGATAATTTATACTATGTTTTCTGTAAGCAATGTAATAAGGCTTATAGTAATTCATTCTGTAGCAGTATTTCTGGGTCTGTTTGCACTTGATGCTAAGTTCACTTCGAGTAATATCAATCCTTTCAATGTCTTTTCTCTGATTTGGTTTCCATAAAACATCAGGATGCTCTCTAGATTATCTGGGCCATTTCCCTGCCTCAAGGTGTGCTTGTATGTAACTCTATAAGACAAACAGTTAGACAGCATGTTTCTAAATGTCGCAAGAGAAGGAAAGTGCAATAGTACCAATAATCCTTATATAGTGAGAGAGATCCAGGGACATACCATCTATACTTATAATCCTCACAAATTCCACTTTTCTTGAGTGCAGTTATGATTCTCTTATTTTTATTGAAATTACTTGACATGTCTTATTCCTTTACTTCAGACAAAGTATTTTATTTCTAAACCTAACCTTAAATTATATTCTTATTGAGAAAATAGAAAGCATATTTCTAACCAGTATATTCTACCATGTAATCACATTTGACAAATTGTCAGCCCTTATTGATATATAGGTCTATCTTGGTTAACGATTATTATTGGATATGTTTCTCTTTTTTAATGAAAACCTATTATTCATTTTTTCTTAAAAGTTCAATGATTTATGTATTCCAGTTGCTTTTAATGATGGATTTATTCATTTTAGAGAGAGAGAGACAGGGGAGGGGCATAGGGAGAGGGTGAGAGAGTCTCAAACAGACTCCATGCTGAGCATGCACCCTAACATAGGGCTCCATCTCACGACCCTGAGATCATGACCTGAGCCAAAACCAAGACTCAGATACTCAACCAACTGAGCCACCCAGGTACCCCTCAGATGCTCTTTAGTATTCAATATAATCACAGCATGCTCAGGGTTATGTCACTGGTCCATTGGATCTCATATTTGTTAAAATGATATTATTTACCATATGTTTGTGTCATATTGGACATGTTAGGAGAAAAAATTGAATTTTAATGTGAAAGGTCCTTTTTTAGCAAAAGGAAAAATGCATTCTCTGACACTAATAAAAGTCATGCTGGCATTCTCTTACAAGAAACTCACTAAAATGACAAAGAACATGAAAAATGTATTAAAATGTTTGATTGAACTAAGATGGTTGATTTGCTTCACTATCTGATAAATTATAATGAACAAAAATAAAATTATAAGTAATAAGAGAAGTAAATGTGGCAGACATATTGGTATTCTAGGTAATAGTGAAGCAAATGTCATTATTTCATGTGCTTACAATAGAGAAAAATAAATTTGACTTTTTTTGCAAATATTGCTGAATTTTCTTGTGAAAAATACTATAATGAGTGGATTTATTTATTCAGTTCTTTGTGAGTTACTGGCTATATCAAGGTTTTGGAAAAACAAACATGTATTCTCTATCTCTAAGTATGTTAACTAATCTATAAAGGCTTGACATTCATTAATGCTTGCTGAGGGAAAAAATGAGTTTTAGAGATTGTGTTTTGCTCAGTACTGCATAACTTACTTTCACAAGCCTTACTTAAGCTTTGATTCCTAAATCTCTCCCCAGTGAAATCATACCTCAAAGATGTTTCATTAAAATGACAAGATAAGCTGCCTTGTATCCCTGTGCTGGAGTGGGGGCAAGGGAAAGAGTTCTAGGAGATTTTACACAACCATTCCTAAGCTTTAGGGAAAAAAGCAGAAATCATTGACTTCAGTGAAAAATCGGCAACATCTCTATCATGAAGATAATAGCCGAAACGATGGGCTCACTGTGCGCATAGCTCTGGCTTGTCTTGATCTTGCATTGATGACTCATACAAAGTTAGAACATGGAGGATGGAGTTATGGAATGTAGAAACTACTAGAAAGATTGTGTCTTTGAAGTTATGCATTTTAGGAAATACTTTTAAATGCATTGTTTTCATTGTTACAGCCTTTTGTATTGTGCAGTCTTTCACCTTTGTCTACCCTTCTTATATATATATTTTTAAGATTCATTTATTTATTGAGAGAGAGAGACAGGCAGAGACACAGGCAGAGGGAGAAGCAGGCTCCATGCAGGAAGCCTGATGGGGGACTCGATACCGGGTCTCCAGGATCACACCCCGGGCTGCAGGAGGCGCCAAACAGGTGCGCCACCGGGGCTGCCCCCTTCTTCTATTTTGAAATATTTTTTTAGAGAAATGGTAATTGTTCAAATGGCTTCATTACATACCTAAATGTTAGTTTGAACCATGTGAAATTGTTGCTGTTTGGTCACTTTTTTGCCTATAAAAGTGGCAATCTCACATGGTTCAATCTAATAAAAATTACATAATTCTCAAAACAGAAAGATAATAGCCTACTATTAACCATTTTTAATTGTATATAAAACTCATAATCTATCTTAGTTGATCATTTACTGGCTAAGTTTGACATTTTAAGAGAATTTTCTAGCAGATCTTTGGCATTAAAAGGTAGAGTTCAAATATGAAAACCTATTCCCTATTTATGCTGGGAAACAGACCTTAATGAAGTCACCTAATCAGTAGCCTGGTCTCCTATGGATGCATTTCTTATGTTTGCATAGTATTTCTTCAGAGAAAATGCAGTGTGTTGGTTAATCTATCATTTTCATTATTATTGTTCCAGGTAAATATGCCCTGGTCATTCTAATGAGATTAAGAGACATTGCTGTATCTTGGGTAGAGCTGGATATTAACAAGGTTTCTTGAGCTACTCAATTCCAAATCACCGCTTAAGTGAGGATTATCAATCCATCTGGCACATGTTGACTCCTCCAGGTTTAACTCTGAGGTAGAAGTGACCTCTTCCTTTCTCTGCTCCCCAGTACAGGGTATGCCTTAAGATAGCTTCCTCTAAACTGGATATACAAATTTCAACAATGAACAGAATTCTCTCAGTGATACTTTTCTTTCTTTGTTGAAGATAGTGTTAATATGAATACTTAGTGACTAAAATAAATAGATTTAAAGCCTCACGAGATAGGTAATTGCTTTAAAGAAATCATGATAAATTTTTCTCCCTTTTCCTAAAGTAGAAATCACAGTTCTGTTGAAAACCCAGGATTCCATATATCATAAAAGCATCAATAGTGTATTCCTTCTAAAGAATGGGGATAAATTCCCCTTATACTAAAAATCGCCAACTGTCACAGAAGTGCTAAGTGAAAAATTGTCCTTATCATTTCTTTGTGGATTGCAATTTTCCCCCATTGACCTAGGCTATAAATAGGAAATAAACAATTGAATGAATCAGATAGTATGCAGATTTTACTGATGAGTTCAAATGAACAAATCATAAAAAGAACCAAATATTGCTTGGTCCTAAATCTTTGCCAAGGAGAGTTTAGTAACCCCCTCACTCTCCCTTCTTTTGACAGATACCACTCTTTAACCACATTTTTGAAGAGTAACAAATATTTGTTTTTGAATATTTTTTTACTTCCTTAAAAGATGGAAAATAATTAAGAATGTTAAAAAATTATTTCTGTTCAGTGGACAGGCAAAATACAGTTTTAATATCATTTCTTTAATAAAATCAGCAGTTATTCCCTTTATAACATCTTTATCCCACATAATCTATCAATATATGGACTATACAAAAACAACTTGATTTTCTAAATGGTAGAAACTTGGATTCTACAAACATTTGAGCCATTCTCATAATATAATGCAAAAAGTAGGCTCTTCTATTAAATTATTGTTCTAAGAGCCAAAAAGCTATAGTATTTTTCTTTCTGTTCTTCAGATATATCACGTATCAAGTAAATAGATTTTAAAAGACTATTTCACTTTTATTCCATTTGACTAGCAAAATTCTTTATTAGCAAAAAGTTCCCTTAATTTTTATAATATATAGAGGAAGAAATACACAATTTACCTATTTGTGGCAGTGCATCTCAAGAGGATGACTTATAGGGTTTTGCACAGTGCTATCTGCTAAGTAGTTATGTGTTGATAACTTGAAAGAGATAGTAAAAATTACATAAGGAGTGTGCTGAGGGTATGATTGAAGCAGTGCTGATTGTGTCTTGAGTGCTGATTGTGCTTTCCACTTTAGAGCCTCCTGTCCCAACAAGAGACATGGATGAAACAAATGTGAAATTGTAAATCTTTCCTAGCTAAACCTAAACAAGAAATTGTCTATTTGCAAGTCTGTCTTTGACCACAACTCTATCCATTTCAATAAAAATGTAACTATTTACAAACCGGAATTACACAACAATAGATAGATAGTGACATAGTTATTTCATAAAATGGTATATGATATAAACCATGGGAGTTTTTGAATTTAAAAAGAAAACTCAAAGAAATGCAGAGGTCAAGTAGACACATCAACTTAAAATAAAGCACATATGAAGCTAAGCTCCAAGGAATGACATTCTTTAAATGCCAGTATTTTATCTGGTTTCACCAGTTCTTAGCAGGTTATTTAAGCATAGTTATCATCCATAATGACTTTATTTTAAAAGAACCACATAATGCTCAGAAATTGACACAATTATATGTCTGGGATATTGGTGCCTAATTTTGTAATTCTATATCATTTTCTTCTGATTGACTCCCATGTAATTCAATGGCATCCATATTATTTACTCAGTAATCTGTAATTATAGACTTCCTTTAATGAAGCACCCTATGCTTTATTGCCTTGTGTTTTTAGGAGCTCTGTGGGTTTCAATTTTAGAAAATTTGAACTTGGAAGAGCTATTTTTTTTCCCAGATAAACATTATAAAGTAGTGAAGAGGTTAATCACTATTGCCTTGATTGCTTGAAATACCAAAAGACAATACCACTTAATATACAATTACCATATTACTTTTAATATGTCTTCTTTTTAAAAGATTGAATTCAATTAAATGGTAGTAGTAGTATGTTAAATTTACTATGAATATCTGCCTCAGGAAGTTATTTATTTATTTTAAAATTAATTTTTTCTATTGGAGACCAACTTCTTTTTATTTAGTAAAGCAAATAATTAGGTATATCTAAATTTTAATTATTTAACATAGCAGGATATTGTTAATATGTGTTTGTAAAAATTGTCTAAATTACCTGAATTTTGGTCGTTTGTTTCTATAGCATTCAGTGTAGGAATTTGATCCCTTGAGTAGATCTGGTGAGCTTAAATATATTCCCATAATAATCTATCTAAAAGCTCTATCTATTTACTTGAAAGTATAAATCTTTTTGTTAGTCTTTGTCTTTTTTGTTGTTGCTTTTTTTCTTTAGAATTTGCATCAGTCTTTTATTTCTTAAATTTGGTACGTGAGGGAAGACATACAGGTGTGAACATTCAGGGTATGTATGGAATGATAAAGAGAAGTATCATGGGTGGTGTACCAAGTTGGAGGTACCAAAGAAAAAATCTGAACATAATTAATAAGACCATTGGTGTTTAGATTGGATCTGATGAGTGAGTGTTGAATCTTGGAAAAAGGGATAGTGTGATTAGAATTAGAGTTTAGCAATAGGAGAAACTAGAAACAGAGAATTCACCAAGTTGATTCATGTATTATTAGTCTGGGTTAAGGGATGAATATTCGACTTGGAGAAGAAACTCTGATTCTGTGACTTACAGCCTGTAACAAAGTGGTATAGCTTAGTCACTGTTGGAATCTGGAGATGAAGATTTCAAGCCTGGTAAATATTCAAAAATGGGAAAATTGGGATGAGAAGTCACTAGAAGTATAGCTGGGTGGGGAAAAAAATCTGTGGATGATTACATCAGTCTTAGACGTGTTGTCTGAAGTGGTGGGAAATTTTGTAAATAACGTTATTTGGAAGTACCAATGATTTGAACCTATAATGGAAATAAGATTTAACTAGTAGGGATTCGAATTATGGCATCTTCATCATAGAAAGGAATTAAAATCCTTAAAACTGATCACTTTCCACTGTCCAAGACAGAAAGGCCACAGAGTGTGCAGTGACATTTCGATCTGCTTTCTAAATAATTATCTTTCAGCAACTTGTTTCAATTCCATCAGGAAACAGCAGTAAGATTGCTGGACAAACCATTCCAGTTGATTTGAGATAGTATCCAGCCATGCTGAGTCAGACTGGCTCTTTCTTCTAGAGCAGATTATTGAAATCCTCTTTAGAAATTACTGAGGGATTTAGATCAAGGCTTAAAGGTAAATCCTTCCTCTCCCATTTTGAAACATCGATGTAAATTACACTACTGAGTTATGATAATGCAATATCAGAAGTACTTTCTTCAGCTCCTTTTTGAGGCAAGTGGCAATAGGCAACCTCTTAAGCATTGCTAACTCTGTTTTGTGCTATATGATCTTCCCCTACTTTGAGATTGGTCCAGAAATTGATTTTTGACTCAAGTACAACCATCTATAGGCTGGTCTATTTCATAAGAGGTGGCCTGTCATAAATACTCCTCCCAAAATTCTATTCTGTAATGGTTGAATCAGTTTGATTCTTTTTCTTGAGGAGTTTGGACTTAGATACAAAGAAAGAGAATTAGTCCACAACTGGCAGAAGAGAAAATAAAAACAAAGAAGAGTAGATGCACATGGGTAAGTTTGAGTGGACATTAAGGTAATAAAGTAATAATATTAACGGATGACTAGGGCTATTATAGTTGGAGGATTAGTCATAACTGTATCTTGAATGGTGTTTCAGCTCTTCGTGAGACCTGACCATGGAACTGCTGAAGGCTGTTTCCCTATTCCTCTTTATTTCTGCATATATCCTTATACTAAACCCCCACCTTTGGTTCTTGTAAGCCATCTAACATGTTCATCAAGAGGATTATAACAATAGCCAGTTAAATGACAGAAATTCCCTCTTTTCCTATTCCTTTCTCCTTGCTCCACCCACTAACAGATCTAATTACTCCATGAGAGTGGAGTATGGTGGTGAGTGAGTAGGGTAGCAGATTATACTACCATTCTCCCCTTTAGGTACCTGGGCCCAAAAGAGTAACTGGCCATGAAGTAAGGAAACACCTTGAAGCAAATATAACATTACTGTTTAAACTACAATCAGAACATTATGGAATCTTGCCAAAATGTCATTAAGAGACATGAAAGGGAGATTTGACATTGCATGTCTAGGAGCAGTAGTAGAAAAAGCAAAAAACAATTTTATGTGTTTACCTTTACTAAATTGAGACTGCACAATGAACCAGTTGGTTATACGTGCTTTTTTGCAAACTGCTTTTGTTTTTTTAAAAAAGGAAAACTATAAAATACCATCAAGTTAAAAAAAAACAATATGATATGCTCCTCAATTTGAAAGGAGTAGTTGTAATAACAAATTGGTTTGCAACAATGTGTACTCTCTGACCATTCAAAAATATGTGGTCAAAGAAACACACCCAAATACACAAGATGAAACTCCTTGTACTTTAAAAATAGATAAGCAATAGTTACATTCCTCCACACAAAGTAGAATGAAGTTGTTACTGCCTTTCTGGCTGGAGAGTTGACTCTCTATAGAATCTAATAAGCACAGAAAGAACACCAGATCCAAAAGTTGGGCTAGTAACTGATGAATTGTCAACCTGTTTCCTATACTCCCAGCATCGGTAATTAAGAGTACCTGCTTCCTCATTTACAACAGTTTTTATTAGTTTCAGAGGTAGAATTTGGTGTTTCATCAGTTGCATATAACACCCTGTATAACATTTTTATACTCCATGATGGGCTGCCATTATTACCATGGTTTATGACATTTGTTAAACAGCCTGACTGTACTTTCATGAGGGCTATTCTTGAAAAGTCACTTTCATCCCGCACTTACCTTTTATGTGTGCTAGGCACTAAGGAAGATACAAGTATACATTTGGCCTCATGATAATGCTCTGGAAGGTAAAACTATTTCTCTCCCTCTGCTCTCTACCACTAGTCATATACTTGTATTTCTTATAAAGATGGTTAGGCTTATTGTACAGTACTGTATACTGATATGGCAGTCTAGTTGAAGTCTATAGATAAGGAGCCAGGTCTTCCATAAAGAAGCCAAAAATACTCCATGCCAGTCAGAGGTTAGTTGTCATACAGGAAATTAACACTTGGAAATCAAGTCTCCCAATGACCTTCGAAAAAAAACCCTCTCTTTTTGTAATTGTTCTTTTGAAACTATACTTTAATGACTCTTAAATGTAAATCCACCTAGAAGTGTATGCATAATTGTTATTTCATTATCCTGTCTCATTCTTGGCTTTGGCCCTCTAAATGGAGGTATCTCAATTTCAAGAAGGCTAACATTGACTGCTTAATGTTCCTTCCTACCTCCCATCCATGATGAGTTTTTGTTTTACTTGATATGGAAGTTGCCAAGGTCCTTCCGTATCTCAGAGGCTATTTGTGAACTCCACAGGTACCTATACCAGCATGATGTTGATACTGACTATGCATATTCAAGAGCAAGGGTCAGCAAATTTTTTTGTAAAGGGCCAGATAATAAGTATTTTAGGCCTCACAGGCCAAAATGTCTGTGTCATAACTACTCAGCTCTACTGTTGAAGCAAGAAAGTAACCATAGACAATACATAATGAATGAGAATGGTTGTCATCCAATAAAAGTTATAGATTAAAATATGAAATTTGTGAAATTTTCATGTAGCACAATTTTTTTTGGGGGGGGGGGGTTAAAAAAAAAACAACAGGGACACCGGTGGCTCAGTGGTTGAGCGTCTGCCTCCAGCTCAAGGTATGATCCTGGAGTCCCAGGATCAAGTCCCACGTTGGGCTCCATGCATGGAGCCTGCTTCTCCTTCTGCCTGTGTCTCTGCCTCTCTCTCTCTCTCTCTCATGAATAAAAAATAAATAAATAAAATAAAACATTAAAATGTGAAAACCACTGTTAGCATGTGGACTGTTCAAAAACAGGTGGTGGTAGACTCGACTTGACCACGCGGGCTATAGTTTGCCAATACCTTCTCCAGAAACACAAACTCCAGGTTCTTTTAAAAAAAATTTTTCATACTTTCCAGATTCTAATGCTGGTTTTCTCACCTCCCAACTATGTGATCTTGAATGAGTTACTTCTCCTAAATATGCCTCAATTTCTTTACCTGGAAAATAGGCTGTTGTGGGGATTCAACTTAAATCCATTAACACAGGCCTAACATATGGGAAGTTCTCAATAAATCACATATATTATTAATAGTCCTACTTCCAAAAACATCTTTTGTCTTTTTGGGAAGTAGATTAGATTTCCTTTGGTGGATGGTTTTGAATTGACTTAAATTGCTTCTTCTTCCAAGTCTGTTTTTGCATAATTTTCTCTTTACAAGTGTTCCATGCCCTTAGTAAATGATTGATTCTGATAAGATACACACAGTATTTTCAAAAGTTCCTTTGAAATATTAATTATTTAAAATATTGAATGTGAGATATTTCACCAGAGGCAACAATGGTTTTCTGGTTCATTGAGTGTTTATTTTTACAATATGTAATTTTCTTCTCCCAATCTTCTAGCATACACGTAACTAAAAAAAATGAATATGCATAAACATTATTTCTCAATGACCATTTACTATCAAGGTGTCTTATTATAGGCAAACTGCCAAAAATGTGTCCCTGGACAAAAAAGTTTCTTCACTATAACTACCATTAGAGTTCCATTTATTTGTGTTAACAAGCTCTCTTTAAGATACAAATGTATCAGGGAAAGTTAACTTACCAACTGAGTTAACCTGACAAAATTAGGTAGCACCTACCATGTAGATACTTGGGAGAAATCACCTCATCCTTCACCATTCATCACTTTGGAGCAAAATATCCATTTATCTTATGATCCCTAATACAATATTTATCTCATGACAAAATATACCTAAAACATTAACCATAATGTTAAAGAAGAGCAGCATTCAAAAGGAAGTTTACCCAGGATCTGATGATTTACCTCACTATAGGAAACTGTTAATTACCTGTTCTGAAAAGGAGATGAGATAACAGAATGAATGAACTCTCTAACCAACATTTTCCCTTTAGTTTTAACTTTAAGTGCTCTGAGATTGATTTTGCATTTTGGTAGGTAACACTGTGCTAGTCCTAAACCTAGGAGCATAACATTTTTATGTTTTGTTTTACAAATTTTCAAGTGCCATGTAATGTAATTACTGTACTGCTCCTAGCTCATCCTGTGGTTTCTGGTAGTTTCTTCTGAGCTCCTGTGTCCTTTTTTCCCTTGTAAAAGTTTTCTTCTTTTTCAACAGGAACATCCACTTTCATTATTTTCTTTAAAACTTAATACATTTTTAAAAAGATTTATGTATTTATTCATGGGAGACACAGAAAGAGAGACACAGAGACACAGGCAGAGGGAGAAGTAGGCTCCTTGAAGAGAGCCCAATGTGGTACTCAATCCTGGATCCTGGGATCACACCCTGAGTTGAAGGCAGACGTTCAACTGCTGAGTCACCCAGGCGTCCCTAAAACTTTATACATTCTATATATGCCCTCTTGTAATCTCTTTGGAATGGTATCTTGATTTTCTTACTTTCATTGCCATAAATAACTTCACAGACTATTATCCTAGTTACCATCTGTTGATTTTCCAAGTCACCCTTTTCTCTATTTTTCGCTCACAATTAAACTATAAACTAACAAAAACTTCCCAACTACAAACTAACAAAAACCTTCCATCAGGTATAGGCTTTCTAGATGTCTGTAGACTGCAATACACGTTGGCCAGGTTTTTGCCAAATGGTTTGACTTCTTTTATTTCTGACTCATATATAGCATTACTCTTACAGATAGATATTATGGTCCTGCAGCACATTGTGTTATTTTCACCATATTGTATTTGCCTTTTACTTAGTCTATTACCTACTACTTTGTTGAATTATAAGAGCTAGTTTCTTAGATCCCAGAGAAAGAATGTTGTTTCCCTCTTTTGATAGGTGAACAGTCTTCTAATTTTGTGCCATCTATAAATCCATGCATCTTGCAGTATGGTCTTAATCTGGACCAAAAAGGGTAGTGTTAAAAAGATTGAATCTAATTGATTTTTCTTTTACTCTACTTATCACTGCCTTCTTATACTGCCAACTTCCATTTACTACTGGTCATGAGCTTGCTCACAAACCAATTTTACTTTTCTATTTAGTCTTTCACCAACAATGCCAAAATTTTGCCCAGGGTTATATGCAGAGTAATATTTATCACTGCAAGTTAAATTATATTCTTGTATAACTGACTTCTCTCCCACTCTGGTCCATTTTGTGTACTACTATAAGGCTGACTTTAAATGTTACCTTTCTCATGTCACTATCTTTCTGGCTTTATAGTGTCCCTTGAAGCATGTTCAAATTTCTTACTTTGATATCCAAAGCCGTTTAGAAATTCACTCTAATCTAACTATCCAACTACAACTCCCATACCTTTCAACTATGTTCTCTCCCTACGGTTTATCATGCAGACCATGCATATTTGATTTGCATATAGGTAGCTATACTTACTCAAAACAACCTTGACACATTTTACCCTCTTAAAATCATATGATATGGACAGGTAAAGCAAATATATGATGATAAAAATCAGAGCAAACATTGCCTTGGAGTGGTGGAGGCAAGAGGAACTTTCTGGGGGTGATGGAAAGTTTCAATACCTTGCTTGTGGTGGTGCTTACATGGCTCTAGGTACTTGTCAAAATTCATCAAATTGTATGCATAAAATCTATACATTACACTATTTGTAAATTTATACACAAAGAGAGAGCAAGCAAGTGAGCACGTATGTGTATTCTAGGAGTTAATAAATCTAGATTTTAGTGTCTTCCTCCCAGTCATTATGCAATATTTTTAATGTAATATTTTCAGAGGCTTAAGTCCTAATTCTTAGGAGTCTTCCCCAACTCTTCTAGCCAACAGAGACCATAGTTTTATTTTTAAGAATTATATAATCTATGTAAGTATTATCTCACATGGTAGTGTCCTACCCTCAGTAAGAAGCTTTTTCCTTCTTTTGGATAACTTTATACTGATTGGTTTTTGATAACTTCTTTAACTTTTGAGCAGCTCAGCTTTTCTAGAAAGCTTTAATTATACAATTGAGAATTCAAGGAGGCTATAACAGTGAATTAAGGCCATTATGCCCAGGTTGTTTGGATTTTAAAAAATAATTTTCATAGTATTGGCTTTAGTTTAGTCATTTTTGAGCCACCTGGGTGGCTTAGTGGTTGAGCGCCTGCCTTCGGCTTAGGGCATGATCCTGGAGTCCCAGGATCAAGTTCTACATCGAGCTCCCTTCATGGAGCCTGCTTCTCTCCCTGTCTGTGTCTCTGCCTCTCTCTCTCTCTCTGTCTGTCTCATGAATAAATAAATAAAATATTTTTTAAAAATAAAAAAGAAACAAGATTCCTGGGTCAGAGACAAAGAACTCTGTTATTCACAGTACAGCCAGCAATGTGAGCTTCATGTTCATACTGTTTTCCCTTGCCTTCCAGATCCCCCAGGGCATTGCCAAGGTGAGCTGAGGTAGATGCTATGCCATTGGTGGGTTTTGTGTTACTGCTGATGACTCCAATTTTAGTGAACCCAAATCTTTTATAATGAAATGAAAGCAAACTGCCTGGCATTCACCCTGTAGGAAAATATAATCTATCTTCAAAACAAACAGACTTACCCTCTGCTCTGAAGGGAGGCACTATGTCTTTCAAGGCTGTTCACTATAAAAACAGTCTTGAAAAGATAATCCAGAAGAAAGGTTATCAATGCTTGTGGTCACAAAGTACACAGAAATGTGAGGAACCCACAGAGAATTACCTCTAAATAAGTTTGTGCTAGCCATTGGGGAATAATCTTGCACAAAGGTATACCAGAGATAGTTACCTAGTGCTAATTTTAATCTATGGCATCTCCAAACTCTTCTGGGGGAAAGTAAGTCAACACAGCACAGATAAATGTTGATAATGAAAATTGAGATCAGCAGGCATACGATATCTATTGAATGACCAACACTGTTGGAAGCATGAAATAGAAGGTACAACACATGCCTTTCATTTTACCCAAAGGTACGTAGCTCACACAGAGCCCCAGTGGACTGCATGTAACCAGCCTACCTCCTTAATACTGTCTCTGATCTAATTTCAGGATGAAATATTAGAAAGTTGCCTCTGAATTGTTACTTCCCAGACATGCCCATATATTATCATTTAAGGCCTTAAAAAAAATTACCAATTTTTTCCTCCATTTTCTTTCACTCAGTAAAATAAGTTTTGTAAGATGTGAGAAAACAGTTTTCTATGCAATTCAATAAAACTATTTTCCTTTTCAAGGAAAAAAAGACATTTTTTCCCCTGAGTTTGACCTCATAGATCAAAAAATAGAAAATAATAACAGCAACTCATTACAAATCACATCTAAATAAGAATTAATGGTTCTATGAACTTGCAAATTCTAAGTGAATTGTCAGTCTCACACAATTCAATCACATAACAAATTTCACTTAAATTCATTTAAAATGAAACCTATCTTTCAAATGATCATGTTGCCTTCCATTTTGTTTTAGGAATAACTGAAATATAAAATAATTCTAAGATATATTTATAAAAACCTTCATCCTTTCAGGTTAGATATTTTATGAAAATCTCTCCACTCTTGAAAAGTTATGGAGCAAATGATAAAGTAATGGTGAACTGAAACCTATATTTCTTTCTTTTAATACATCAGTGATATTTACAAAGACCTGGCCTTTCTTTTTTAACAGAACCATCTAGTACATACGTTCTCAGCAGGGTCAGTATCATCCCTCAAGGGGATGAATATTGGTTCTTAGGGAGGTGGGCAGAGAAGAATCTTAGATATTACAATTGTTTGTGGCCCTCCAAAAGACCACACTATATGAATGGATATGCAGTACATCTATTGCATTAAATTTTAATGGTGGGGGGATTAGGAAAAAAATGTCTGAAAAGGATCCTCAGGGGGAAGGGGAAACTTGTGGGAAAAAAACGGTTTAGAAAAAGTGGTCTAACATAATATTTTGATAAGTGCTGGCAGATGGCAGCCATTAATTAAGCAAAGGAATTCATTTTTAATTCCTATATATTGTATTTGTTCCATTTTTAGTATATGCATAATATAATGACATTCAAGAATTTTAATGAAATGGCATCCATGTCATTATGTTATAATTTCTTTAATGTAATTTTTTTCTTTTTTTTTAAATTTTATTTTATTTAGTCTTGAGAGTCACAGAGAGAGGGAGAGGCAGAGACACAGGCAGAGGGAGAAGCAGGCTCCATGCAGGGAGCCTGACTTGGGACTCGATCCTGGGTCTCCAGGATCACACCCTGGGCCTAAGGCGGCGCTAAACCGCTGAGCCACCCGGGCTGCCCATAATTTCTTTAATGTATTAAAATTTAATACTTGCATATTATTTATGTAAAATCATAAATATATAATGTTTCATAGTCTTTTTTCACTTTTACACATATATTTATTTTTCTACATAGTCCCTGTAATGACTATTTTTATAAGGATGCATGAAATTCAGTTATACCATGGTTCTCTTCTGGCTGTATTTCTATATCACTAAAAATTCCTTTCAGGTTTTATATGTAATTCTACTTCTCCTGACTGCCTATTAAAAATTGGTGTCCTCAGGAATCTGAGTCATTCTCCACAGTGCTGTCCAACAAGTCTTTCTAAAAGGAAAGTCTGATCAAGTCACTTGCCATTGCTTGTAGCTGTATTTCCCAATACAGTAACCATGCACATACAGGTAATGAGCACTTGAAATGAAGCTAATCTGAAGTGAATTGTGCTAAATTAAAAACATGCTAGATTTCTGAGACTTAATTTGAGAAAAAAAAAGACTAAAAAAAATTTTTTATATCGTGAGTTAAACATTTACTTAATATATGAAAATAAATTTCATCTGTTTTTAATTTTTTAAAAATGTGGCTACTAGAAAGTTTAAAATTATTTATGCAGCTCACATTTTTGGCCTGCATTATGTATCTATTGTAGAGTTATGACTTAAGGGATAGTGCTCGGGGACCTCGGGTGGGTCAGTGGTTTAGCGCCTGCCTTCGGCCGGGGGTGTGATCCTGGAGTCCCAGGATCGAGTCCCACTTTGGGTTCCCCACATGGAGCCTGCTTCCCCCTCTGCCTGTGTCTCTGCCTCTCTCTCTGCGTCTCTCATGAATAAACAAGAAAAATCTTAAAAAAAAAAAAAAGGGGGGGATAGTGCTCAAACTCATATCAGAATTATGATCTTTTATCATCTGGTCACCATATGCCTAGTCAATTTTGTCTTCTGCTAGCTGCAGGCAAAGAGGGCTGGTCCAGGTGTCAGATTGACCTGGACTCATAGCTGGCCCCCTCCACATGCCAGCTGTGTGATCTGGATCAAGATGCTTAAATTTTAAATTTCAGTATCACCAGCTGAAAAACAGAGATAATACCTATACAATGTGTTGTTGGATTAAAAGATAAAACAAATGTAAAGTGCTTACTGCATAAAATTTAATTCTCCCTGTACATTATAGCCATGCCAAACTATTTTCAGTTCCTCTTTTCTTTCTATTGTAGAGGGCAGGTGATCATTCAGATTTGTCTTCAGCTTTAATATTCCTAAATGTACATAATCCCACATTCCTGGTTAGTCATTGTGATGAGGTTTTGAAATATAGGTGAGGTCCGGAGCTGATGACCAAGAAAGAATTTTTGAGACGTCTTTGGTGCAAAATGGTGGTTTTATTAAAGCATGGGGACAGGGCCGGTGGACAGGAAGAGCTGCTGCCCACAGCCTGTGAGGGGTGGCTGACTATATACTTGCAGAGTTGAGGGAAGTAAGCAAAAAGGGAGATTTCAAAAGATCAAAAGGGAGATTTTTTTTTTTCACATACTAAGGAGGACCTATAAGACACTGAAGGCTTTTCAGTGCTTAAAGATTGATTTTCCCTCTAGCAAGGCATTAACATTAAGACAATTGGAAACTTACTGAAGAATGTCACACATATCCCACCCTGGGTGGGGGTGGCTTGTGGGGTATCAGCTGTGCTTTGTGCAGCTAGCCCTGTTCCCTCATCAATTGGGGTTCCACTTTTATTTGTCCCTTTTTTTTTTTTTGCCAAATTTTGGACCTGAGAACCTCTGTGCTTCCTTTTGTTTTTTATTTAATATCATGTTCTAGAGAATCCATTTTATTATTTGTTTGTTTGTTTGTCTATTTATTTTATTGAGCACTTGCTGTGTGCCAGATATCACCCCTTTAATTTATTTTTTTATTATTTTTTTTAATTTTTTGAAGACAGCTTTATTTTTTAAAAATTTTTTAAATTATTTTTTATTGGAGTTCAATTTGCCAACATATAGCATAACACCCAGTGCTAATCCCATCAAGTGTACCCCTCAGGGCCCGTCACCCAGTCACCCCAACCTCCCTTTCCACTACCCTTTGTTCGTTTCCCAGAGTTAGGTGTCTCTCATGTTCTGTCACCCTCTCTGATATTTCCCACTCATTTTCTCTCCTTTCCCCTTTAAACCCTTTCACTATTTTTTATATTCCTCAAATGAATGAGACCATATAATGTTTGTCCTCCGGAGAATTCATTTTAAAAGAAAAAATGATTGATGTAACATTGAAGAAATCTCAAGTCAAATAAAGGGCAAAATCAAAAGAGGTTTTAGCTTGTTCTTGCCCTGTAGGAGAATATTTTTCTTGTGTGTGATTTGATACCCCCTAGTTATTCTTTAAGCAAAGTAGGATTTAAATGTAACTTTAGAACAGCATCAGAAAGTTTCTTCTCCTTCCCTCCTGCCTTCTTCTTCTCTTAACCCCTCTGCCTGCAAATGTCTTCTACCCAAGACCCACACATTTAGCTACGACTCAAATTAACTACTTAGTTAGGGTCCTTTTTTATCATCAGCTAGGCCAGATGAGAAGATGGTTCTCATTCTCAGTTTGCTGTGGATTACCCACAGTGTAGTAGGGTTTCTGGCAGTAAATACCTTGAAACAAATGTTCTAACAAATCTTGAAAGTGTTTTTGATGGCCAGAATTGTAAAAAATAAGAGTAGTTTAAAATGTTTTAAATGCATTTGCATTAGGAATTTCTATGTACATCTTTTGAATACTCTGCTCTTGGAATCTTAATAGTTCCTTCCCATAGGAAAAATTAGAAACACAACAGCATTCCAAAAGGGATGATGAGACTCTGGCTAATGTCTCTCAAATGTAAAATGTGGCCTTTCAAATGATGTTGTCACCTGCTCCTTCTATAATGTCAGCATTTTGAAATGGGTAAAGGATATGGATTAGGTAGGAATTGAATGCAAATGTGTTTTTGCAAATAGTGTCTTTTCAGATCATCACAGATGATGGTTGAATGCTGAAGATATTAATACAATCAGTATTTAACCTTGTGTAACTATACTTCCTCAAATCATGCCCTGCACATTGATTGCATTAAGCTAGGTCATTGGTTTCTTGTTTAGGAATATCTTATAAGAATCTTAACTGGAAAGTTAAGTAGTTCATCAGCTACTGTTTATTTGTATACTGAGCATGTCATCAGTAATACAAAAGACAAGGCCCTTAAATAGAAAGAACAGTGGGATTGGCATGAATTTTGCTTAATGCTGCATAATAAGCAAAGTAGCCTGTGGTACCAGAAACTGACAGGGTTCATTATGTTTAAACAGATATATGTCTTTAATTTAGGGATATTATGTAAATCTGACAGAAGTTTTTACCTTTATTTTTCTGTAGTTTAACTTTAATTGCTCCAAGATTAATTCTGATTTCTCGCTCCCTCCAGAGGGTGATGAGACTGGTGTGATGGATAATCTTCTAGAAGCCCTACAATCAGGTGCAGCGTTCCGAGACCGCAGAAAGCGGATTCCAAGGAATTCAGGTAAAACTCGTTCCACCTTACATGGTATTATAAAATGTGAATGTTCATAGACAAATAACACCCCCAAAAAACATTCGATTCTCCATGAATTTTTTTAATAGTCGATTTTAATTCATGTGTTAAGTCTCAACAGGCATCTATGTCTATGTGATCACAATTTTCAATTTGGTAAAGGTATCCTCAAATAACTGTAGGCGTTGCCAAAAAAGTTCAGAAATAAGGACTCCTGCTGTGTTTAATATTAAATATTTTAATTGTTTTATGCACATGTAGTTTGGGTGGAACATGGTTTAAAGCCATAAATATTAATAAAGCGTTAAAAGTAATTGGCCCTAGGGATGTCACATTAGCTATTTACAGGTAAGGAGACTGAAATAATGCTTCTTTCGAGAGGTCATTTTGGCTTTGTAGTACAATCCATTCTCCATTCTCCATGTTAATAAAGAGAGGAGAGGCACAGTCATATTAGAAAGTTGTCTGTTTGGGCAGCCCCGGTGGCTCAGCGGTTTAGCGCCACCTTCAGTCCAGGGCATGATCCGATCCTGGAGACCCGGCATCCAGTCCCACCTCCAGCTCCCTGCATGGAGCCTGTTTCTCCCTCTGCCTGGGTCTCTGCCTCTCTCTCTCTGTCTCTCCCTCTCTCTCTCTCTGTCTCTCCTGAGTAAATAAAAAAAAAAAAAAAATAGTTCTCTGTTTGTACCCTGTGGCTGTGGTAAATAATGGTTCCTCTCAGAATAATCCGGGTAGCTGAGCTATCCACCTCCTATAAGGAAATTTCGATATTTTTAGTTTATATCTTACGTGAAGAGGAAGAAATTAGGTATTGATTTTAAAAGTCCTCTTCATGGCTATGGAGCAATATGGAGAAGTAAATGAAAAAAGGAAAGTTAGTAGTAAATATGTAAATTCTACTCGGATTAAGGATATTTGTCTATAATTCAACACATATTTTGTATTTGGACTGGAAACTAATATATAATCAGCCAAATAGAAAGTGGTTAGCTCTTTAAACCATTGTACTCCAACAAACCAGTGAAAGAAATGGAGCCCAGTACAGTTGTCCAGGAAGGTTTTTGGCAATGACGAAATTCATGGCAGAGGACAATATAAGTTATCTTCATCTTTTTTACATTTGAGTAAATTTTGATGGATATGAAGACATTAGAGATGACCTACAAAAAGAGTACAAGACTGGAGGAAAGAAAAGCAAACTATTTGTGTATTCATATTGCAGTGCTGTGTAGCAGAATATTAGGAGCATTACTAATCTGTAACTATGCAGCAGCCATTTCATCTACCCTCAGTCTTTATCCGTAAAATAAGAATGTTTTACCATGCTATCAGAGACCCCTTCCAACTCCTAAGAGAATAGAAACCTTCACTGTTCTTTCTTGAACTATCAGAGTATTAACAGTGAAAAGCAAACTGAAATAATTTCTCTATCAATTCAGTTCTCTGTTAAGCAGCTGTTAAGTAAAAGCATATTATTCTGTGCCATAAAAGAACTGCCATCATCTTTCTAGGCTGTTTATTTTTAGAATACATTTGCTAAGGCCCCTGTCTGATTAGGCTCACATCTCATACTGACTCTAGAAAGATTGTACTGAGAAAGAGAGAGATCATCTCATGGTGTTTCTGTGAGCTTGGTACTTAAGGGAATATAGTATCAATTGTGAAACACCAAGAATAGATTCACAAACTGCATAATTTTATAGTATTGATTCCAAGTATTCTCAATTGAAACTTCCATTGGTTTGTAGCTGGAGTGCATCCATGAACCCACAGGGTCAAAAATATCAACCCGTGTTGTTCTGGCAGTCATTCCAAGTGACAGCAGCCAATGCAAGTGTCCAGAGGTAAAAAGAAACTAGAAGCAGATGGTAGCAACTATTGGTAAAGCATCTTGAGCATCAGAGTTCAAGTGAGGGAGAGGGGGAGGCAGGCATAGAGTTGACAAGTCTGCCAAAAACTGCCCTATTTGCTTACCTCTTTCTGGAAGCAACAGAACTGGGAATTTTCCCAGATTTCCTCCTTGTTTTTTTAACTCTTCTAACTAGATATTTTCCTGCTGGCCTCCTTTTGTTTCACTTTCTTAGGTACTTTTTTGGTTCTTTTTCAATGCACCATTGACTTTATATTGTTATACTCTCCCTGATCAACACTAGCATCCTTACTACTTTCCAATAACCTCTACTTTAACATGATGCAATAGAAGCAGAAAAATCAAATTATAAAGAAGGCTATTTTGGGGATGCCTGGGTGTCTCAGCAGTTAAGCGTCTGTCTTTAGCTCAGGGCATGATCCTGGGGTTCTGGGATCAAATCTCACATTGGGCTCTTTGTGAGGAGCCTGCTTCTCTCTCCCTCTGCCTATGTCTCTGCCTCCCTGTCTCTCATTAATTAATAAATATCTTTAAAATGAATGAATAAAGAAAGAAGGCTAGTTTTATCAAGCAAAGTAAAATAAGAGCAAATAGCCAAAAAATCTGAAATCAGAGTCAGCCACAAACATCGAAGATGTACTGCTCTGCTTGCCATCTCCATTCTTACTGCTTACAGGTGGAAATTATGGTATGTAAAATACAGAGCTCTACAATTGTGCTTTTTTTTTCAATTGTGCTTTTAATTGCAGTGTTTTTATTTCCATATTTAAACAAAATGAGATGATTTATATTCTTCATTAGAAAATCAAACTGTTAGTAAATGGTATGATTAGTTGCCTAAATTATATAACTTTCACACTGAGTCTATGTCCCCTCCTCAGGATCTACCAAATTAGGAAACTCAGAGCTCCCAAATACTGCCTATATTCCAAATACTGAGAGTGTTGTTTGAAGTAAGGGCCCCAAAAGACATTTCAAAGGAGTCTATTATGTAAGGAGTGCTATTGAAAAAAATACTGATAACTAGTATAGCATAGTCTTCAACCATTCAGAATGAACAGAGGCAATAAGTAGTCCCTATGGTGGTACTAATACATACTGGCTGAATATCAACCCAGATTATAAACTTTGCTAATACCAAACTCAGAGATTAGGAAATGAGCCCCATAACATTCATTAATTTATTGTACATCTGTTCTGTGAAAGATACTATGCTACACATGAGGGAAGAATGCAGAAATAATTATGATTTTCTTAGTTATAAGACCCTTATGTCTTGTGGGAAAGATAAATAGTACAGAAAGATCACAGAATAAAGCAGAAAATAATAGATACTATACAAGAGCTTTTAATAATCTACATTGTGAGCTTAGAGGAAGGAAATATGTTTTATTGGATATATCAGAAAAAGACATGGCAGAAAAGGTTTTTAAGGGTGAGTATGGATTTCAGCAGTTGGAATTGCAGGTAGGGATAGTGGCCAAATGAAATGTCATTAGAAAAATACAGAAGTAAGAAAGTGCAAAGCATTTTGGGAGCATGACAAATAGTCCACCTAGTAAGAAAGTAGGCTGCATAAAGTGTAGAAGTATGGAGATAATTCTGGAAAAGTAGATTGATTAGCAGTGAGTGCTATATGCAACTGATGAATCACCAAATTCTACCCCTGAAACTAATAATACATTATATGTTAACTAAATTGAATTTAAATAAATTTAAAAAAATAAATTGATGCCACATCATAGAGTGCTTGAATAAGAGACTAAGGTGTTAGCATATAATTCATCAGGCAATGGGGAAATATTGAAAGTTCTTAGGCAGTGGAGGAACATGATCAAAGTTATATATTATTAAGACATTTAATCTACAGGAGTATGAGTGATGAATTAGGGTTCTACCATCAAATTTTAGTGAAAGGAGATAATTTAGAAGAAGAGGAGGAGGGGAAGCCAGGAGTCAAAGATAATCATAGGATTCTGAGTTTGAGTAGCTAGAAAGACAGTTGGGTTATGAGTAAAAACTATTAAGATCAGGAAAAGGAGTGGTAATGAAAGATAAAGTAAGTTTTAGGAGAGTAAAACTGAAAGTGGCAACAGAGCTTAAAGTCAAGCTTTCCAGAAGTTTCTTGGAAGTATAGGTGTCAGTTTCATCACAAGATGGTTGAGTTTGTGAGATTTCTGGTTATAGTGTGGAAATGGAAGGGATTATTAGAGTGATTATCCAAATAAAAGAGATCTTAAAACAGAACTTTGAAAATGCCTTCACTTAGGGGCTAAAACTAGCAAAGAAGATAGAAAAGGAGTAGTTGGGCAGGAGGGAGGATAATCAAAACATTCTAGAAGCAAAAGAAGAGGGAAGTATTAAGAAGGCAGAAAAGATGGGCATTTTCAACAATGACATATGTTATGGTAGAACCAAAATGGATAAACATCGATGATTTGCCATTTGTGAATTTTCTATCAACATTTTAAGAGCATCTTTTCAATATTTGGATGGAACTGGGAGCCAAAAAGCAGGAACTAAGCAGTGAGTAGATTGTGAGGCTGCAGGGATTGATAGTATTCATTCAACAATTGAACAGTTTTATTCAATGCTTCCTGAGTATCATGTACTGGCTTAGGTACTGAGGATGTGCCACCAATCAGGGCACCTGCCTTAAGGAGCTCACATATTGGGACACCTGGTTAAGTGTCTGCCTTCAACTCAGGGCATGATCCTGGAGTCCTGGGATTGAGTCCCACATCGGGCTCCCTGCATGGAGCCTGCTTCTCCCTCTGCCTATGTCTCTGCCTATCTCTCTCTCTCTCTCTCTCTCTCTCTCTCTGTGTGTGTGTGTCTCATGAATAAATAAATAAAATCTTAAAAAAAGGAGCTCACATACTTTTTGGGAAAACATGAATGTAAGCCATCTGATAAAATTGCAATGTGATTTTATCTGTGCTATAATGAGATAGGAAACGTGCTCGTGCAGCACAGGAGTTCGAGTAACTTTCCCTACCCCTTCATCTCTCAGCTATGCATCCCTAGAATGTGGACTATGCTTTCTAGGAGTCTGGTGAGTGAAAAGACCATCTCACTTTTCCTTAATAACCTAGTATGGATCTATCACCTATGAATTTTGCTGAATCTTTCTGGACCCTGTTTATTACAGCTTTTCTTAGCACTCAAGGTAATATGTTCCATATGTTTACAATCTACTTTGGAAAGAATTACCCATAACTATTCCTGACTTTGTCATTATAAAATCAAAGGTAAGCTTTGGAAGAAAAAGAAACACATGTAAAAAAAACTTTGCAGAAGTGAAAACCACACTTAAAATATAAATACACAGTACCATATATGTTTCATTACTGAATAGCTATGGATACTTAGCACTTGTTTCTCCTCTCTCAACCAACTTAACCTCATTCTTTGCCAACTACAAGTAAATATAAAGTCTTCTTAGCAATGGATATCTAACTTAGGTATTTTGGCTATTACTAGATTTTGGTATATAGTTCCAACCATTAAAAAAATAAAAACATACAAGAGAAGCATTATGAAGAAATGAAACCAGGAAACAGAATAAATGTAATTTGCTTTTAGAACTACACAGGGAAACCAAGAAAAAATAAATTTGAAGAAAAAACAAACAAACAAAAGAAACTCAGGGGACACACAATCATAGTTTTATGGATCAGCAGGATAATAATATAAATGAGAAGCTCTAATTTACCATTTGAAAACAGATAAGGACAAGAAACAACCGGGGGAAAAAAACAGAGGGTAAAAAACCCCACTAAGTATTAAGGGAAATACCTTTACAACAAAACTGCAAACCGACATTTTCCTAGGCCTCTCTCTACCTCCTGTAAATAACGAAAGCCAAGTTTTCCTGGCTGTTGTCTCCACATACACATTCAGGACCTCAAATGCCTATAAGGATCTCCGAAATATTTCTAGAAGTTCTCAGTGGGCGTTTCCCAAACACAGTCACCTATCACTGTTCTACCTCCACCCATAATACCATGCATTTCCATGCCTGCTGTTTGCTATAGCAATAGGCACTCTCATGCTTTCATGATGCCAGAGTTTAACAGTGGTCAGTGGCAAAGTGGGAGGAAACATCTCTTTCTTCCTTTAGTGTGGCACTTCACCAGTATACCAAGCAGCAATACTTATGCCTCAAAGTCTTACATTTTTAGAAAAACAGCTTTCAGTTTTAAATTACAGCCCTCTTAATCTCTCTAGGATTTGGTCCCATATTGCAAGGCCCAAAGACAACCCTATAACAGATCCCATGTTGCACTCAGTATCATCCTCATCTTTTGATGACCAAGTTCTGTTGGAGTTTTGTGTTTGTTTGTTTGTTTGTTTGTTATTATTACTAGGTCAAGGTGGTCATTCATCCAAGCTGCTTACTTCTTTCTCCCTTAGAATGAATTCTTTCCCATGGGGATCCCCAGTCTTCTATTTTGCAAGTGTTAGATTCTTGGACTAGCCAACTAAACCTCATTTTGTCTGTAGTAGAGTAATTATATTCTAATGTGCATTTGAAATTTAGCAAAAATATGACATAATGCAAGCAAATAAACAAAAATGTGGCATTCATCCAAATGACACTTATTAATCAAATACTAGGGGCCAGGCAACCATGCTAGAGCCCTGGAGTAGAAAAATGGATAAAGTATGGGCGTTGGCTTCAAGTATTCACAGCCTCCCGGGGAAGGCAAATGTATATACAATATAAATGCTATGATATATGTATGTAGAAAATGCTGAAAGAGCAACTAGCTGCCTAGAGAATTTAAGAAAATTTTCATAATAAAAGTGGCATTTGAATTATATTTTGATGGATAAATAGTAGTTTACTTGTAGGAGAATAGGAGGGATAAACATTTCAGATAAAGGAAATGGCAAATACATACATTAGAAATAGGAAAGTGTACAGAGGCAATGATGGAAAGTTTATTGCAACAAAGAGTCAGCAGAGGTTTTTAAGTAAAAGATTACATAACTACACATACACACACAGACACATAATCAAGAGGGGCTGAGGCTGGAAAGAACAGATTTGAGGGCATCTGCATCTATAGAGTTATAGAAACCTGGGATTACTCAGGAAGAATATGTCCAGTGAAAGGTAAATAGGCGAAGAATAGAGTATATGGGAATTACAGTATTTAAAAGGAAAATAGAACAATTAATAAGAAGGATACTGAGGGAAAGAAATGGTTAGAAAGGGAAGAAGAGAATCAGCAAAAAATGACACCTGGAAAACTCAGGGGAGGGAGAATTTCAGAATGGAGAAAGTTAGGAGGGTTGTATTCTGCAGGAAGTCAAGTAAAATGATGGCTGAAAATAGACTACTGGGTTTCAACTAGCAGGTGACAGTTGACCTTTCCCCAAGCAGTTTCAGTAAAACAGTGGAGGTCAAGAGCAAGGTACTAATGGATTAAAAAATGAAGAATATCTTGTGTACCTTAAAAGTTGAGGCTTGCAGGAAAGAAAAGCAGAGTGAAAAGACAAGTTGTGTTTCTTCTAGAGATTCTGACACAAAACTCTAGACACTTACAGGGATCTTGAATGGAATTGCCATTCATAAATTAATATGTCTAGTATCACTTACAAATATGTGGCCTTCTCCCCTCCTAATTCAGTTGTATTTATTGAGCATATAATATACTATGTGATGTAGTTAAAATACTTTAGCATGCCTAGTGCTTTACAAAGTTAAAGTACTTTCTCATTTATTGTGTGATATGTGATTCATAGTCATCTAATGCAGAGAGAATAGTCTTCTCATAAGTTAAAATGAAAGACATTTGTGGCATCGTAGAAAGAAAGAATAGATTGGGGTTTGAAGAAAGTTATTCTTGAGTTAACTGGGTAGAAGCTGGGGAAGACATGGGAAGGGGACAAAAAAGATGAGACTATCTTCAGAAAATCTTTGTCACTGGGATGCCTGGGTGGCTCAGTGTTTGAGTATCTGCCTTCAGTTCAGGGTGTGATCCCAGGGTCCGGGGATTGAGTCCCAGGAAGCCTGCTTCTCCCTCTGGCTATGTCTCTGCCTCTCCCTTTGTGTCTCTCATGAATAAAGAGGTAGAAAAAAAATCTTAAAAAAAAAAGAGAGAAAATATTTGTCACCTTCAGAATTAACTGGTTTGCAAGTGGTGAAAGTCAAGAGTGGGTAGGTCATAGTATATGTGTGATTTTCTTTTTCTTTAAAAGATTTATTTATTATGAGAGACACACAAAGTGACATAGGCAGAGGGAGAAGCAGGCTCCATGCTGGGATCCCGATGTGGGACTCAATCCCTGGACTCCAGGATCATGCCCTGGGTTAAAGGCAGGTGCTAAGCTGCTGAGCCACCCAGGCGTCTATATGTGTGATTTTCCTGAGATGAGGAAAAGAGGTGGTGAGGAAGTAGCAAATCAAATAATCCTTAGGCAAGCCACTTAGTGTTCTCAGGTGTGTTAGTTTGGTTACCTCTTGGCAATGGCTACAAGGTAAACACTAGGAATCTTAGAGAATTGATCAATGTTCAGGTCACAGCTAAAAATACAAGAATGGGAAAGATAATCTGGGGAAAACAAATAGAGCAGGGAACAAAAGAGAGAACCCTGGAGAAAACAAACATTTGTGGTACTGGTTCTCAGCTCTGACTACACACTAGAATCGCTTTGGGAGATTTCTAAGAAATAGCCACATCTGGTTCCTCTCTCAACCAATTAAATCCAAATCCATGGAGTCAGAGCCTGGGCAATAGTATGTTTTAAGTTATTCAGGTGATTTTAATGTGCCACAAAATTTGAAAACCACCAATTTATGGGACTAGCTTGGAAGCTGGAGCACATGGAAAAGAACATGAAAAAGTTGATTATGAAGGAGTGAGGAGAAAAATAGCTATCGTGGTATTAACTTTTCTTTTTTTTCCTTTTTTAAAATTTTTTTTTATCGGAGTTCAATTTGCCAACATATAGCATAACACCCAATGTTCATCCCGCCAAGTGCCCCCCTCAGTGCCCATCACCCAGTCACCTCAACCCCCTGGCCACCACCCCTTCCACTACCCCTTGTTCATTTCCCAGAGTTAGGTGTCTCTGGGTGGCTCAGCAGTTGAATGTCTGCCTTCGGTATTAACTTTTCAAAGAGAAAGTGCCAAATAGCATCAGATGTAGCCAAGAGAGACAATAAAATAAGGATTGGAAAGGATCCATTGGGTTTAACTATTAAGAATTCATTGATGACTTTAGCAAAAATAGTTTTAGGAATGTGTTTAGGGGGTTGGGGTAAGAAAGGCATAGAAGCCAGGTTGCAGGGATCCCTGGGTGGTGCAGCGGTTTGGCGCCTGCCTTTGGCCCAGGGTGTGATCCTGGAGACCCAGGATCGAATCCCACATTGGGCTCCCGGTGCATGGAGCCTGCTTCTCCCTCTGCCTGTGTCTCTGCCTCTCTCTCTCTCTGTGTGACTATCATATATAAATAAAAATTAAAAAAAAAAAAGAAGCCAGGTTGCATTGAGTTCTAAAATACTATTAATTTTTAAGATTATTTAATTTAGTATCTTCTTTTTTCATCACCAAATGTGAATTTTATGATGAAGTATATACCTATATTAGTTACATAAATTGGACTTTGTTTTCTTTTTATTTATGGAAATTAAATTTTGCTTTGGGCATGGACATACACATGTATTGATTAATAAGATCTAGGTTTGCATTAGGAAAGCTGGAAACAGAAGATTACACTGTGGTCTATCTTTGATTATTCTTTGACAACTAGAGAACAAATTGAGCACAGACCATTTATGCTCTATTTATATGCAAAATTGTTCTAAGCAAGCATTGATGATGTTCTCTATAGAAATTTCAATCACTTTTGCTTGTCTTTTCTCCTACACCATATAATCAGCTCTGCTGCACATTTCTTTATTGGTGATCTCTGCCGGCCAGTAGGAGATAAGGTCAATTTCAGTTGATTTTTAAATGAGAATATGAATTTAGCAGGCTTCCTTTAGATATTGCAATGTGGGATAAGTTAGGACAAGCAATTATTATGCAGCAGTAAATTTTTCTTGGTAGTTTCAATTCCATGTCAAAAACTTATGGACATGCTAATGTTGGTAGTTAAGCTCACATAACCACCTGCTTATTTACAAACCCTCAATTCAGGCAAAAATGGTTGAGACCCTATATGTCAGGTGCATGAGACCACTCTAATATGAACTACATTAACTGACAAGGTATTCATCAGACTGTAATAAGAACCTTAAAATTTCTGAAAAACTAATTGCTTTCAAAATGAAAAGGGAATAGTTGTTTTAATTGGTGGCTGTGATTATGGGCTTATTTCTCTCATATGGACTCAGGAGTATATTATTGTGTATTTTCCTAAACAGGGATAAGAATTTGTAAAATGTTCAGCCAAATCCCATCTGCTGCCTCAGTGGCCAAAGGCAGCTAGACTCACCTGGAAATGAACGTACTCCCTATACCTATCTTTTAATTTTCATGAAACCTTTGGACACACCTTTCTTGTGTATTACAATTTGAACCTTACTCCTGGTAGTTCATTTCCTTGTGTCCATTAAAATGAGAAGAGTAGAAGGTAAAAGAAGAAAGGAAAAGGGCAGTGGGTATCTTAAGATCCATAGTACTCTTGAGATTCAAGTTTTTCTATTATTCATAAGTATTTTTTGCATATGCCAAAACACAAGGTATAAGACCTTGAACCTAATATAGTGTTTTCCCCTATTCCAGAAAACCTTGTAAGGTTATGCTCAATGTCAACCCTTTTAAAGATATAGATGATACAAAGTGTTAAAATACTAAAAAGCTTACAACTGAATTTCACTATTAAAAGATTATGATTTATTTTTAGCACCTAGCACATAACTCAGTATATTACATGCGCTTGATAACTGGTTGTTAAAAACTTCACAATTATCAAAAAATTGAATCTACATTAAATCCTTTTCAATATATTGTACCTGAAGCTATCAAGTTTGAAATTTAGGAGATGAGGGATGCCTGAGTGGCTCAGCAGTTGAGTATCTGCCTTTGGCTCAGGGTGTGTCCCGGTCCTGGGATTGAGTTCTACATCTGGCTCCCTGCATGGAGCCTGCTTCTCCCTCTGCCTGTGTCTCTGCCTCTCGCTGTGTGTCTCTCATGAATAAATAAATTTTGAAAAATCTTTAAAAAAATTTAGGAGATGAAAGAAATAAAAATTTTATTCTACATCACTGTAAATGGAATTCCATTAACACTCAGTCTATTTTATGGGAAAACTGAAATGTCCTAAGCATGTTACCTTCACATAACCTTTCTACTAGTAATGTTTAGGCTTGACAAGTAAAGAAAAAATCTGAGTTTAATGTAAAAAACAAAATATAACTATATGTCATTACTCTTATTCTTACATCCATTGTGCTTGCATTTGACTGCCACCTTTTTGTCATTTTCAACCCAAATTGCAATTTGTTCTACTCCTAATGCTTGAAGGGCAAAATTCCTAAATACTACTAGAGAAAATACAAAAACAAACAAACAAACAAAAAAACAAAACAGAGCCTTTTGTTTAAGTTTCACAAATCTTCTCATCTTTGTAAATATGCTCTATAAGACAGGGGAAGTAGCCAGGAGTTAGTGAATCTCTTTAGAATAAGTGTAACTAATTAATTGCTTTTCCAGCCTTCTCACAGATTTACTTAGGAGAACAGATCTTCTGAAGTTTAAGGTTTTATCTAGTATGTATGAGTATTCAAAGGATTTGAACTATTTGAGGGACTTCCAGAATCTTGGGTGATATTTTCCCTTTCCACTTGGAAAGGTTTTAGCTGAGATTTCTTAGGGTTATTGGTCTGCTCTATTGTTCGTCTTGCATAGATGTAGTATATAGCAAGCAATACAATACTCTGTGGGCAAAGAACAGGTTTTTTTTTTTTAATTTCATACATTATTCACAAATCTGCAGTGATTTTAGAAAGTCAATGTATGTCCAGATGCAGAGAAATGGAAGAACACAAAAACAAGGATATGATTTCCATATTGTTTGGAAAGTTTATACTATTGTGTATGGACTTCATCTTTATTGAAAGTTATAGTAGCTATTATATTTTAGTAGATATATCACTATAAATCAAAAGTATACATATCTATCTTGTTTCCTAATGAACTGATTATTTTTAAATATGTGGAGCTAACCTATGAAGGGAAGTTTGTATCGAGAAGGATAAGCAGTAAGACTTTGTGAACAATCTAATGTTTATTTTAGCCATATTTGCGACATCATTTCAGTTGTCTATATCAATGCTATTTTAAGCAGCAAAGGTAATAAAAGATGATTATGTTTTGTACAAATTGTGGATTTTATTGTCATCAACAGATAATTGTCATCAAATATGCCTAAATTGAAAAGAAAAGGTTCTTTTTAAAGAATTTTTCTAATACAGAGTTTTCATTTTATGATCCAAAATTAAATGAACTCTCATGTTCTTATAGAGAACATTAAAACTAGTTTAGTTAATAGTCCTAAAAACCCACAATATGAAGGCCCCAAGAGGATGACCATCCATAGTGACTGGGATAATGGTTCAATACAGAAATTAAATTTAGAAATAAAGTTACAACATACTGAGTTTCTGGGAAATTATTAGAGGATATTTTCAATGTTGAATTCAGGTAGAATTAGATTAGAAAAGTCAAGTGGGAAGAAAAACATCACATCTTACCATTTGAATATTTTTTTCAGTCACCACAAATAATACTGATCACTTTGCATGATTCATTTTGAACTTCCTGGCAGAGGAAGATGCAAAGCACTGAAAAAGAATTATGGTCAAGTTGAATGCTGTCCACACAAATCCTATGCATTATAGATTATCCTCACGCTTCCAGTTTCTTAACTTTTTTCCTACTTACCATGCTTTGTGGTCCCAGGCCCTTTGTACGCCACTTACCTCACATCCCTTCTGCTGTGTCAGAATTGTGTTTTATCTTTTTATCTCTCTTAAAACATTGTTTCCCACCATCATTGTCCCAATCTTATATTCCACATATTAGCTGTGGGGAAGCAAAACTTCATGGAAAAAAATGAGGAAATATAATTGTGTCAGCATTGTTTGAAGTCTGTTACTTTAGTCTCAGCATTCTGTCTCTTTTAGGAAAACAAGACTGACAATAATTAATAAATTCTTACTTTATGTAAAATTGTTCAGGTCATGGTATCAGGGAGAGATCAATGAAGGATATTTCAAAGGGACAGAGAAAAAGTTCCTGGATGGACTCTTGGTTCCCAGACTTTTGAGGATTATGATGTCATAATTGCTGGAATTTATAAGTACTTCTGGTAGTGAGTAAAAAAAAGTATTAAGCAATGAACTTTTTGTACACTTAAATTATTTCATCAATTAATATAGACATTTGTGAAATGACTACATGATTTGATTTTTGCCCTCAGAACATGTACACTGTGAAAAAAAATTGATGGGGAAAATACCTTTTCATAAAAGTTCCTCAGACCACAATGGGGAGTTGATTACAGCTTGACAGGTATAAACATGTTCAATGAAAAGGAAAAAGTCTGGGATTTTCAATAAGTAGGGTAGTTTAGTAGGGTTAGTACTTTAAAAAAAAATTTGTCTTTCCAAATTCATTCAAATAGTATATTAGATTTTACTGTAATAGGTCATAATGAATTTCTACTTTAAGGAGAAATCTTTTATTATTAAGACATGTAGAACAAAATATTTTTTAAAAACACTTGTGTTATAAACTAACTGAGATGTTAATTTTTCTCTAATGTCTTAAAAACATGCAACTCTGTTAATTCACTTTTTTTTTTTTAACTTGGAGGCCAACTCCAGTAAAAGTGAGATGCTGCAGTGTGTACACTTATCTATTTTTCCAAACCAAAGCATGGCCCTTGGAGAGTATCATCTTTTATCAATCTTGATTTTTTTTAAAGATTTTATTTATTTGAGAGAGAGAGCATGAGTGGGAGGGAGGAGCAGAGGGAGAAGCGGACTCCACATAGAGCAGGAAGCCTGACATGATGGGGGTGGGGAATGCTTGATTCCAGGATCCTGAGTTCATGACCTGACCCAAAGGCAGACACTTAACCAACTGAGCCACCCAGGCACCCCTATCAATCATAATTTTTAATCAACTCATGTGAAAAAAGCATTTTTATTATGCATTAAGCATGACTTTTTAAACTACTACTTAATTTCCATTCTTGACCATCAAATATGTTTTGTTCTCCTAGTTGATTTGGCTATGAACATTAAATATTGCAAAGTTTTCTTAAAAAATTGGAAAAGAAGCTCAATTTTGAAGTATGGCTTCTTTTGGCTTTTGTTCTGGGTTCTATAACATGTGGAACATGTCCTAGTTGAAGATAAAAAGGATAGTGGTTGGGTAGAATTCATCACAGAATTTGATTTCCTGTGTGTCCAAACCTACTTTTGTACCAATTAGCTATGACCTTTTATTTTAGACTTAGAGTATGTGATTATTAGAGGGAACCATTTCTGAAATATTTTCTTTCTAATATTAATTTAAGCAAATTTCCTTGCAAAGCTAACTCTTCTTTCATGTTTTTTTTCTCCATGTGCTGCTTCTTTCCACTAAGCTGCTAAATCTTTTGCAGAGGAATTAAACATAATGTTTCTAAAAACATGAATAGCTTGTGCCCTTTTCTGAGTGTCCTACTTCAGAAATATTGCAGCTGCAGTAGCATTATGTGCTTCTTCCCATTTCTCTCTGCAGGGAAGTTCCTGCTTTAAGGTAGACCCAAGCTCTTTTATTCCTGGGATTTTTCTCTTCTAAATGATGTGAATGCTTCAGTCATGTTTTCTAAAGCACATTGTTTCTTTGTTCACTTATTTCAAATCAGTTGACTGTGCAGCTTGTAGGAATAATTGGGGGTGGGCAGGAGAGTATAAATGAATAATTATAAATCAATCTTTCCTATTAGGAAAACCACCCAAAGCAAAGGCTATTTGAATACAATCCCAGTAACGTGACTTTAGAGATGACACACAGTACATTTGTTACTTGAGTATGTGATACAGGGAATGTCTCTACAGGCCATAAATTGTCAAAAATGCAGCTAAAATGAAAACAAGCCACTGGTACATTTTTCATGATACTTTGGTCATAGGACCGCATTGCTTCACATGGAAGGCTCTCATTTGACTTGTATTTTGGGGCAGGGAGTGAAAGGATTTTGCTAAGAGTAGCCTTGTTTACCCCACTCCCTCCAAAACATTTCCTTTATGTGATTCTTTCTTTTCCTTTCGCATCTACTTGTCATCTTATTTGTTTTCAACCTGAATATCACACGATTTATGAAATGTTCATGGCTTTTAAAGTTTATTCTACAGAGTTTTGAGAAGAAAATAATTTTTATGAATTTGTGTGTCATCCTTGTGCAGGGGCCCTGCTAATCTCTATATCATTCCAATGTTAGTATATGTGCTGCCAAAGCAAGCACGATAATCCCCCCCCAAAAAAAACCAGGTTATTGAACTAGTTAAACCCCATTCAAATAATAGAAGGCAAACTTGACTTATTTAACTTTGACATCTAATTTTAATCTTTTGTGTATGCTGTCCTCCTGAAAGCTGCTACTACTTGTTAAATTTAAATAGGAAAGAACAAAACAGATACTAGAATATTACTTCTTTTCACTAGCTTTAAATTAATTTTAGATTACACAGAACTACATCTTCATTATTAAAGTGAGAAATTCAATATGTACTCCAAAGTGTTCTACTCTTCTAACTCCTTTAATAATGTCAAGATTCTGTGTCAAGATTCTGTGTCAGAAGAACAAGTGAACTAATATTTTGTTATGTATAAATCTTTCTCTTTCTAAACCAACAAAATTAAAAGTTCTTTTTTCTCATGTTTATGACTCTTTTTTGGCTAATTAAAATAGAATTCACGTGAATAATTTATATTACTGACTACCTGCCACTTTAACATTCATGGAAGGAAAAATAAAGTTTTAAAATAAAAAGAAATAAGCCTGCTTTGAAAGGATTATATATCATTAAAATTTTTTCTCATTTACATTTTTCTAAAGAAGCTAATTTTGAAACATACAAATACATTAATATTTCCATTAAGCTGGAAATTAATCTTACTTATGCTAGCATTGGTTATGCTTCATGGTTAGCACTGGTGTAAGCTGGTAATTTAAGAACCTCAGATTTTTACTGCTATTTTTATTCAGCTATGTCAACTATACAAATGATAAAATAATAATCAAAGGACTGATGGCTTAATATAATAGCTATTTTGCTTTAAATATCTTTTATGCTTTGACATTAAATGTCTCTCTTGCCTTGGTATCTACTTTTCAAAAATTTATTACCCATTCCTGATACTATTTTACTGGGGTTATTAGTCCTTTGACAGTTCTTCATGCTATTGACAGTATCTTTTAATTTGCTTAATTTCCTGACATTTTCTATGTTAATTTTTTGACTTTGAGATTTTTAAATGCCAGATTTGTGCTTAAAATAGAAAAGCCCTCCACTAATAAGATTTAGTCATATTACCTAAGTACTACACAGTTATCCCAGATATAATAGGGAGAGATAAAGAAAGGATCACAGATAATAAATTTGCCCTGCTTTCTCCACAAAGTAATTGCTGCAAGCTTTAAGTTACAGCTTTTATTGATAATATAAATACGGGTTGTGTAAGGAAAGCTTATATCTACTTATAATAGCATTCAAATCTGGTTTTAGTAATTGCTTTAGGCCAAACCACTCCATAAACAGTCCCAAGGCAATTTGAAAATAGCTATTTGTTATATAATCTTTTTCTATTGCATATGTATTTTATTTTATGATTTTTGTAATTAAAGTAATAAAACTCAATAGTATTTCCTGGTTAACTAGCAGGTAAACAAGTTTATACAATATAAATGTGTTTTATCTTGTGAAACAACTGATGGTCATTCAAAAGGAAGATTGTTAGGGAGGGGTAGGAGAACGTAGTATTTTCTATTGGTTACCAGGCTTTTAACAAAACAATGCCTACTATAATCCTAGAGAATTTCATTTGACTAAATGCCTACTCAAATGACAAGCATGGAGTGAGAGCTATAGTCAAAGGAACAAAGGATGGGAGGACCTATATCTGAATGAGTCCCCCCACCCTCCTCTTTAGAGGGACCCATTATGCCCTCTATTAGCACCTCTCACCATTGCTTGTGAAAATACTTGGCATTGAATGATGCTGTATGTCTTACATTGTACTTGCTAAAACTGCTTATGCAATTTCAATTGGCTATGGTATTTATCATGTTCTGTCAGCATTATGTAACATGGTTAAGCCTATGAAGCAGCTGCTTTTTGTGTGTGTATGGATCAAGTGATTGTTATGTATTGTGAAAATATCAGTTCAAGTTTCTTGAGTGCTGAGGCATCTAGATGAAGGATAATGAACATTAGGCTTTTTTAAAAAGACTTTTGTGCTGTTCTTCAAATTCAGCATTGCCTCTATATACGTCCATCCATTGGTGAGCACAAATGAATCTGTCTTTAATGTTAATAGAAGTTGCACATGGCAATCAAGAGGTAAAAATCTAAGATATTATAAAATCATTGTTATATAGCTCAGTTGTTACAGTGGTTCAAATATAAGGGGCATTTGTATGTACTGTGAATTAGTATATATACAATTTTTAACCTATAGCACCCTTAAAAAATGGCTCTAGAACTGTAAACTTGGTTGGTTTCTTTGAAACTATGTAGAGGTTTGGAGGATGAACTTTAATTATAAAAACCTCTTTGAAAATTAGACTTGGTGAAATGAGCTGTGTTGTATGAAATAGCTCCTGCTTTCATTGATCTGTTCTATTGTTTTTTTAAAATTTCTATATCATTTATTTCTGCTCTGATCTTCATTATTTCCTTCCTCCTGCTGTCTTTAGGCTTCATTTGTTTTTCTTTTTCTAGCCCCTTTAGGTGTAAGGTTAGGTTGTTTATTGAGAGTTTTCTTGCTTTTTGAGGTAGGCCTGTATTGCTTGTATACTGTTGTGCCCAAGATTGCGAATCCGAGAAACCACCAAGAAGTTGACACCGATGCAAACACACGAGGGTTTATTTACATGCTCGAGCTTGGGTCCAAGTATAGCGGAGCAGGGACTTGGACCCTGAGGTGGGTTTCAGCTTAGTTTTTATAGGCTGGTCTAGGGGATCTTCAGAAGGGGTGGAGAAATTTCTCAAGTTCTGTTTACATTTTGATATGGGGCATTAAAGGGCGTGGAGCTCTGTTCTTATTCTAATAGGGGCTTCCTGCCCTTGGCTTGGGCTCTGTTCTCATTCTAATAGGGGCTTCCTGCCCTTGGCTTGGGCTCTGTTCTCATTCTAATAGGGGCTTTCTAGGACGTTAAGCTGTAAGCTGTTTTCTTCCTGTAACTGAAGTAAGGTAAAGTTCAGCTCTTATTCACAGGGGCCTGGGATGGCTGTACTTGTGCTAAGGCTGAACTTAAAGTGGAATGGCCTTAATTTTCTCGGCCTCCACATATACTTCCCTCTTGGGACCACTTTTGTTGCTTCCAAAAAATCTGGGACCATTGTGTTTTCAATTTCATTTCTTTCCATATGTTGTTTATTTTTCTGTGGTTTCCTGATCTATTTATTGTTTAGTAGCATATTGTTTAACTTCCATATATTTGAGATCTTTCTGAATTTTTTCTTGTGGTTGACTTCTGGTTTTATAGCACTGTGTTCAGAAAAGGTGCATGGTATAATTTCAATCTTTTTGTATTTGTTGAGGGCTGTTTTGTGATCTATTCTGGATAATGTCCCATGTGCACTTGAAAAATGTGAATTTTGCTGTTTTAGGATGGAATGTTCTGAAAATATCTGTTAATTCTATCTGGTCAAGTGTGTCATTCAAAGCTGTTGTTTCCTTGTTTCTTTCCCTTTTTTAAAGATGTATTTATCCATTTGAGAGAAAGAGAAAGCAAGTGGGGGGGGGGGGGGAGAAAGAGAGAATCTTAATCCACTTGTCACAGAGCCTGATGCAGGCCTTGATCTCACAACCCTGACACCACAAGCTGAGCCAAAACCAAGAGTTGGATGCTTAACCCACTGCACCACCCAGGTGCCCCACCTTGTATATTTTCTATTTAGATGACCTATCCATTGATGTAAATGGAGTGTTAAAGTCCCCTACTATTATTGTATTATTATCAATGAGTTCCTTTATGTTTGTTATTGTTTTATGTACTCGAGTGCTCCCAGATTGGGTGCATGGGTACAGTTGTTAGATCTTCTTGTTGGATTGTCTCCTTTATTATGATATAGTGCCTTTCTTCAGTTCTTGTTATAGTCTTTGTTTTCAAGTCTAGTTTGTCTGATGTAAGTATTGCTATTTCAGCCTTCTTTTGACATTTGTTTTTGTGATAAGTATTTCTCCATCCCCTCATTTTCAATCTACCGGTGTCTTTAGGTTAAAAAAGAGTCTACCTACTAGGCAGCACAGAAATGGGTCTTTTTTTTTTTTTCCCATTCTGACAGCCTATGTCTTTTGGATTAGAAAGTTTAGTCATGGGGATCCCTGGGTGGCTCAGCAGTTTAGTGCCTGCCTTCAGCCCAGGGCATGATCCTGGAGTCCTGGGATCGAGTCCCACATCAGGCTCCCTGCATGGAGCCTGCTTCTCCCTCTGCCTGTGTCTCTGCCTCTCTTTATCTCTCTGTTTCTCTTATAAATAAATAAATAAAATCTTTTAAAAAAAAGTTTAGTCATTTACATTCAGAGTAATTATTGATAAATATGTATTTATTACCATTTTATTACTTGTTTTGTCATTGTTTCTGGAAATTTTCTCTGATCTTTTCTTATGTTTGTCACTTTTGGTCTCTCCTTTCCACCCAAGAAGTCCCCTTTAATCTATCTTGGTGGGCTTGTTTAGTGGTCATGCACTCCTTAGTTTTTGTTTGTCTGGGAGATTCTTTATCTCTTCTTCCATTCTGAATGATAGCCTTTCTGGATAGACTGTTCTTGACTGCGTATTTTTCCCACTCAGCACTTTGAATAAATCATGCTGCTCCCTCTCGCTTGCCAAATTTCTGTAGAGGTATCTGCAGCTAGCTTTATGGGTCTTCTCTTTTAAGTTAGGGACTTCTTTTTTCTTTCTGCTTTTAGGATTTTTTTATCTGTGTATTTTTAAATTTAATTATAATATATATTGGTGTTGACCTGCTTTTGTTGGTTTTGATGTGAGTTCTCCAGGATCCAGATGTTTGTTTCCTTCCCCAGATTAGGCAAGTTTTCAACTATTAGTTCTTCAAATAAGTTTTCTACCCCTTTCTCTCTCTTCTTCTGCAATTCCTATAATATGAATAGTTTTTTGTTTTGTTTTGTTTTTTTTACACTTGGTGGAGTCACGGAATTCCTTAAGTCTGTCCTCATGTTGCCTAATTCCTTTCTCTTTTGTTCAGTCTTGTTAATTTCCATTATTCTGTCTTCTAGATCAATAATTCATTCTTGTGCTTCTTCCAGCCTGCTATGTCTTACATCAAATCTGTTTTCTATCTTGTTTATTGTATTTCTCATTTCTGATTGATTCTTTTTTGTTTTATCTCTGTGATAAGGGTCTCAATGATGTCTTCTCTTCTTTTCTCAAGCCCAGTGAGTATCCTTATGACTATTACTTTAAATTCTCCATCAGGTATGTTACTTACATCTGTTTCACATAGATCTCTGGCTGTGAGTTTATGTTCTTCTTTCATCTGGGATAAATTCCTCCATCTTGGCATTTTGTGTAAGTCTCTGCCTTCTTTTTGTTAGAAAAGCCAGTTATGTCTGCAAACCTTCTTCAATGTGGCCTTTTCTTTCCTTTTAGTTGTGGAATTCTGTCAGTCTTCAGGTTGATTTCTAGGATATTTGATATCCCAGAAATTATTTGATAGTTATCTAGCTGTGTTCATGGGACAAGACAAGCCTAGGATCCTCCTACTCTGTGGCATCCTGGTTTTCTTGCTTTTTTTTCACCCCCAGTAAATAGGAAACAACACAATAATATCGAGGAGGTAGGTATGCTAAGACCCACTCACAGCAATAGAAACTGAGAGCTAATATGCTGATTCTATTGGAGGAGAGGAACTAATCATCAAAGCAGATAACATCTTACAAAGCAAAAGTATAGGACTCAAAACTAACTACAATTGATCTCACCTAAGTAAAAGATATGTATGTAGTTGTTGAAGCAATCAGAATGAAATGCATCATAATATTAAGTCCTTATAGCTATATCACAGTATTATGGGTGATTTTTACTTTCTTCCAACTTCTCATATTCTCCTTCATGTGATGATTATATCATCAGAATAAATAAAATAGTATTTAAAACATTTTTAAGATGAAAAGGAACTTTAAACATAGAGTAGTTCTGCTCTGTTTAAAGGAAAAATAGACACAGCTCAAGTGTGCCCTGAGGACCTTGTTGGATATACAGAACAGCACAGTATTTGATGTTAATGATAATTATGTGAATCAACAATGATGTATTTTCTGTAGATTCTCTTTTTGTATGCAGCAAAGTATATATCTGTGAAACATTTCTATACAAATGGCTAAGATAAAAAGTAGTGGTATTTAAAATGTATAAATCCACAGCTATGCAGATCAACTCATTCTCTGAGGTTTCTGGATAGTGGAAATCTTATTTTAGATTTTTCTATTTTAAAATGAAATTGCTCTATAGCTATGTGTCCTATTAAATTATGGATATTATTATATTTAAGCTTCCTCTTCTAAGTGTCCATAGCTATTTATTGAGGCATTATTTTCAAATGCCCATGGAAAAAATGTTTAAGTGATTGTCTTTATCCTTCTGTAAATGACCCAGTTAGATGTTAAAATACATCTTATTTTTCTCAAATGTGAGGTTTTTACTGTTTTGATATTGCCTTTATTGGTTGACCTTGCTTTTTTTGGACTTGCACAAAGTAAGAGAAGAAATATTTACATATTTCCCAACTATTGCAGATTACTAAAATCAAATCATAAATTATTCAAGCTATTTTGAAAGCTTCTTGAGTAGAAGTTTATAAAATAAGGAATATAGTATTTAGAATCAGATCTCACTGATAGTTGTGTTACAATTGAAGCACAAGTGCTACTCAGTCCTCTCCTCTTAAAAATAAAATCACACAGTAACAACAAAACAAAATAAATGCTAAAAGTAATTCATTTCTTTGTGGAAGAATCTAAAATATTGATCTATTTTTTAAAATCTTTTATGTCTAAAGTATACTTGTAGCATTATTTGAGTCTTCATTACTGCTTAGCAATCTCCTTATCCATTGTTACCCAAATCACATGCCTTGGTTCTTGTTCCAGATTTCTTCTATTCTCTCCAGTCCCTCAAATTCAAACTCACACCGAAAGGCTCAGTAAATTCCCTTATGTGCCAGGCCTCATTTTCTTTCAGTACCCTTACTGATGGCCACATTGTACTCCTCATCTCACTTATCTTACAACCTTCAAAATCATGCATCATGGCTTATCCTCTATTTCTTTTCTTCTTAATATCTTTCTTTAAATTGATTTCTTTTTTCGTATACAAATGCTGCGGTCTGTCTTGTACTTTAAAAGCTAACTTCAATGATAAATAAATCAAATAATCAATAAATGAAAAAATATCTCCAAACTACTATCTTATATCTAACTGGGGAGAAATGACATGACCACACCAAAGAAGAGATATGTATATATCTATGTGTATATACAATATATAAATTTATATGCAATGACACGCTTAGATGAAGCTTTTATGGCTAATGAGAACTTGTCTCTCCTAAGTGGTTGGTTTACTTGTAATTGCTTCATCTGATGTGAGGCCTTGGTGGTCAGTCAGTCCTTTTCCCCCCTATTCTTTATTGTGAATTTTTTTTCTTTTTTGTATATTTTTTATTGGAGTTTGATTTGCCAACATATACCATAACACCAAATGCTCATCCCATCAAGTGCCCCCCTAAGTGCCCGTCACCCATTCACCCCGTCCCACCATCCACCTCCCTTTCCACTACCCCTTGTTTGCTTCCCAGAGTTAGGTGTATCTCATGTTCTGTCACCCTCACTGATATTTCCCACTGATTTTCTCTCCTTTCCCCTTTATTCCCTTTCACTATTTTTTATATTCGCCAAATGAATGAGACCACATAATGCTTGTCCTACTCTGATTGACTTACTTCACTCAACATAATACCGTCCAGTTCTATCCACGTTGAAGCAAATGGTGGGTACTTGTCGTTTCTAAAGGCTGAGTAATATTCCACTGTACATATACACCAAAACTTCTTTATCCATTTATCTCTCGATGAGGCCGCTTCCTCATGGAGACTCCTTCCATAGTTTGGCTATTGTGGATATTGCTGCTATAAACATTGGGGTGCAGGTGCCCTGCCGTTTCACTGCATCTGCATCTTTGGGGTAAATTCTTAGCAGTGAAATTGCTGGGTCATAGAGCAGTTCTATTTTTAACTCTTTGAGGAACCTCTACACATTTTCTAGAGTGGCTGTACCAGTTCACATTCCCACCAACAGTGCAAGAAGGTTCCGCTTTCTCCAGATCCTCTCCAACATTTGTGGTTTCCTGTCTTGTTCATTATCACCATTCTCACTGGTGTGAGGTGGTATCTCATTGTGTTTTTTTTTTTTTAACTTTTTTTAATTTTTTTTAAAGATTTACTTATTTATTCATTCAGAGAGAGTGAAGAGAGAGGCAGAGACACAGGCAGAGGGAGAAGCAGGCTCCATGCAGGAAGCCCGATGTGGGACTCGATCATGGGTCTCCAGGATCACACCCCAGGCTGCAGGCGGCGCTAAACCGCTGCGCCACCGGGGCTGCCCCTCATTGTGGTTTTTGATTTGTATTTCCCTGAGGGCAAGTGATGCGGAGCATTTTGTGATGTGTTTGTTGGCCATGTGTATGTCTTCTTTGGTGAAATTTCTGTTCATGTCTTTCACCCATTTCATGATTGGATTGTTTGTTTCTTTGTTGGTGAGTTTAATAAGTTCTTTAGAAATCTTGGATACTAGCCCTTTGTCTGATAGGTCATTTGCAAATATCTTCTCCCATTCTGTAGGTTGTCTTTTAGTTTTATTGACTGTTACCTTTCCTGTGCTGAAGCATATTATCTTGATTAAATCCCAATAGTTCATTTTTGCTTTTGTTTCCGTTGACTTCGTAGATGTATCTTGTAAGAAGTTACTGTGGCCAAGTTCAAAAAGGGTGTTGCCTGTGTTCTCCTCTAGGATTTTGTTGGATTCCTGTCTCACATTTAGATCTTTCATCGATTTTGAGTTTATCTTTGTCTATGGTGTAAGAGAATGGTCTAGTTTCATTCTTCTGCACATGGCTGTCCAATTTCCCCAGCACCATTTATTGAAGAGACTATCCTTTTTCCAGTGGATAGTCTTTCTGGCTTTGTCGAATATTAGTTGCCCATAGAGTTGAGGGACCATTTCTGGGTTCACTATTCTGTTCCATTGATCTATGTGTCTGTTTTTGTGACAGCACCACATTGTCTTGATGATCATAGCTTTGTAGTACAACTTGAAATCTGGCATTCTGATGCACCCGGCTCTGGTTTTATTTTTAAATATTCCCCTGGCTATTCGGGATCTTTTCTGATTCCACACAAATCTCAAGATAATTTGTTCCAACTCTCTGAAGAAAGTCCACATTATTTTAATAGGGATTGCATTAAATTGCCCTGGGTAGCATAGACATTTTCACAGTATTAATTCTTCCAATCCACGAGCATGGAATATTTTCCCATCTCTTTGTGTCTTCCTCCATTTCTTTCAGAAGTGTTCTGTAGCTTTTTGGGTACAGATGCTTTATGTCTTTGCTAAGGTTTATTCCTAGGTATCTTATGCTTTTGGGTGCAATTGTAAATGGGATTAACTCCTTAATTTCTCTTTCTTCAGTCTCAGTGTATAGAAATGCCACTGACTTCTGGGCATTGATTTTGTATCCTGCCACACTGCCGAATTCCTGTATGAGTTCCAGCAATCTTGGGGTGGAGTCTTTTTTTTTTTTTTAAGATTTTTATTTATTTATTCATGAGACACGCACACAGAGAGAGAGAGAGAGAGAGGCAGAGACACAGGCAGAGGGAGAAGCAGGCTCCATGCAGGAAGCCCGACATGGGACTCGATCCCTGGTCTCCAGGATCAGGCCCTGGGCTGAAGGCGGCACTAAATGCTGAGCCACCAGGGCTGCCCTCTTTTGGGTTTTATATGTACAGTACCATGTGATCTGCAAAGAGGAGAAGTTTGTCTTCTTCTTTGCCAATTTGAATGCCTTTTATTTCTTTTTGTTGTCTGATTGCTGAGGCTAGGACTTTTAAAACTATGTTGAATAGCAGTGGTGAGAGTGAACATCCCATTCGTGTTCCTGATCTTAGGGGAAAGGCTCTCAGTGTTTCCCCATTGAGAGTGATATTTGCTGTGGGCTTTTTGTAATTGGCTTTTAAGATGCTGAGGAATGTTCCCTGTATCCCTACACTCTGGAGAGTTTTGATCAGGAATGAATGCTGTATTTTGTCAAATACTTTCTCTGCATCTATTGACAGGATCATATGGTTCTTGTTTTTTCTCTTGTTGATATGATCTATCATGTGGATTGCTTTATGAGTGTTGAACCAGCCTTGCATCCAGGGGATAAATCCCACTTGGTCATGGTGAATAATCTTCTTAATGTATTGTTGGTATCCTATTGGCTAGTATCTTGTTGAGAATTTTTGCATCCATGTTCATCAGGGATATTGGTCTATAGTTCTTTTTGGTGGGGTCTTTGTCTGGTTTTGGAATTAAGGTGATGCTGGCCTCATACAATGGGTTTGGAAGTATTCCATCTCTTTCTATCTTTCAGAACAGCTTTAGTAGAATAGGAATTGTTTCTTCTTTAAACGTTTGATAGAATTCCCCTGGGAAGCCATCTGGCCCTGGACTTTTGTGTCTTGGGAGGTTTTTGATGACTACTTCAATTTCCTCCCTGGTTATCAGCCTGTTCTACTTCAATTTCCTCTCTGGTTATCAGCCTGTTCAGGTTTTTTATTACTGCTGGTTCCAGTTTTAGTAATTTGTGGTTTTCCAGAAATGCATCCATTTCTTCTAGATTGCCTAATTTATTGGCATATAGCTACTCATAATAAGTTTTTTAAATCATTTGTATTTCCTTGGTATTGGTGGTGATCTCCCCTTTTTCATTTGTGATTTTATTAATTTGAGTCTTTTCTCTTTTCTTTTTAACAAGGCTGGCTAATGGTTTATCTATCTTATTAATTCCTTCAAAGAACCAACTCCTGGTTTTGTTGAGCTGTTCTACAGTTCTTCTGATCTCTATTTCATTGAGTTCTTATCAAATCTTTATTAACTCTCTTCTTCTGCTGGGTGTAGGTTTTATTTGCTGTTCTCTCTCCAGTTCCTTTAGGTGCAAGGTTAGCATATGTATTTGATTTTTTTTCCAGTTTTTTGAGGGATGCTTGTATTGTGATGTATTTCCCTCTTAAGACTGCTTTTGTTGTTTCCCAAATATTTTGAACTGTTGTATCTTCATTTTCATTAGTTTTCATGAATCCTTTTATTTCTTCTCTAATTTCCTGTTTGACCCATTCATCTTTAAGCAGGATGCTCTTTAACCTCCACGTGTTTGTGTTTCTTCCAAATTTCTTCTTGTGATTGAGTTCTAGTTTCACAACATTGAGCTCTGAAAATATGCAGGGGACAATCCCAATCTTTTGGTATCAGTTGGGACCTGATTTGAGACCCAGTATGTGGTCTATTCTGGAGAAAGTTCCATGTGCACTTCAGAAGAATGTATATTCATTTGCGTTTGGATGTAAATATCTGTGAAACCCATCTGGTCCAGTTTATCATTTAAAGCTCTTGTTTCCTTGGAGATACTGTGCTTAGAATATCTGTCATTTGCAGAAAGTGCAGTGTTGAAGCCTCCCAGTATTAGAGTGTTATTATCTAAGTATGTCTTTACTTTGGTTATTAATTGATTGATACACTTAGCTGCTCCCACATTCGGGGCATAAATATTCATGATTGTTAGGTCCTTTTGTTGGATAGACCCTTTAAGTATGATATAGTGTCCCTCTTCATCTCTTACTACAGTCTTTGGGATAAACTTTAATTTATCTGATATGAGGATGGCTCCCCCTGCTTTCTTTTGAGGACCATTTGAATGGTAAATCGTTCTCCAACCTTTCATTTTCAGGCTCTAGGTGTCCTAGGTCTAAAATTAGTCTCTTGTAAACAGTAAATAGATGGGTCTTGCTTTTTATCCAGTCTGAAACCCTACGTCTTTTGATGGAATCATTTAGCCCATTCATGTTCAGAGTTACTATTGAAAGATATGAATTTAGTGTCATCATAATACCTATTCAGTCCCTGTTTTTGTGGATTATTTCTTTGGGCGTCCTCTTTCTTTTACAGAGTCCCCCTTCATATTTCTTGCAAAGCTGTTTTGGTGATCATAGATTCTTTAAGTTTCTGCCTATCTTGGAAGCTCTTTTGCACTCTTTCTATTCTGAATGAGAGCCTTGCTGGATAAAGTATTCTTGGCTGCATGTTCTTCTGATTTAGGACCCTGAATATATCCTGCCAGCCCCTCTGGCCTGCAAGGTCTCTGTGGAGAGGTCTGCTGTTAATCTAATGGTTGTCCCTATATAAGTTAGGGATCTCTTGTCTCTTGCTGCTTTAAGGATTTTCTCTTTATCTTTGGAATTTCCAAATTTCACTATTAGATTTCAAGGTGTTGAACGTTTTTTATTGATTTTAGGGGAGGACCTCTCTATCTCCTGGATCTGAATGCCTGTTTCCTTACCCAAATGAGGGAAATTCTCAGCTATGATTTGTTCAAATGTGTTTTCTGGCCCTCTGGCCCTCTGGGCACCCTCTGGAACTGCAATCATACATAGATCTTTCCTTCTGAGGCTGTCATTTATTTCCCTTAACCTTTCCTCATGGTCTTTTAATTTTGTTTCTTTTTTTCCTCAGCTTCATTCCTTGCCATCAACTTGTCTTCTATGTCACTCACTTTTTCTTCTACCTCCTTAACCCTCATTGTTAGGGCCTCCAGTTTGGATTGCATCTCATTTAATTGATTTTTAATTTTGGCCTGATTAGATCTAAATTCTGCCATCATGAAGTCTCTGGAATCCTTTATGCTTTTTTCCAGAGCCACCAGTAGCTTTATAATTGTGCTTCTGAATTGGCTTTCTGACATTGAATTGTCATCCAAATTCTATAACTCTGTGGCAGAGAGTACTGTTTCTGATTCTTTCTTTTGTGGTGAGTTCCTCTTTGTAGTCATTTTGCTCAGTGCAGGGTGGTTGTATGAGCGGGCTGCATCAAGAATATCAACCATGACCTAAGTAAATTTCACCCTATATGATTCCAAAGAGATCAGAGACCCAAAATTGAAAACAAAGATGAGAATGAAATAAAAGAAAAGGACCACTAAAGTGAAAAACAAATTTATAACAAAGTAATAAAAAATAAAAGTCCAGGAATCCCAAATAAGAAGAGAAAAAAAGAAAACAAAACAAAAAGAAAAAAGAAAAATAAAGGAGAAGAAAAAAAGGGGGGTGGTCTGCTAGATGGTGGTGGTGATGAAGTTTTAGTGGATGGAGAATGTCGTCTACCTGAAGGGTTCTAGAGGGTGATCCTCTTGTTTCTGAGTATATTAAGGTCTGTATATTAGAAGATGCTCAGTCTCAAATTTTTATAAACCAGAAATACTTGTGGGAGGCCCCAACATTGACTAGCAAAACATAAATGAGATAAAAGAGGGGGGCAGAATGGGAATGAGGAATCTCACAGAATGAACCAGCACAGTGTACCACTTGGTCTGGGTGCATACTGGTTATGTTTTAGAAGGTATTAACTTCTTCCATTATAGAACAAAATGAGGCAGAGAATACAAAATACAAAAAACAAAAAAACCCATACCTTGTATATCTCCCAAAATTAAGTTGAGTATGTTGAAGGGAATCTACAAGTGGAAAATATATCTAGGACCTGTAATTGTAGAAATAGGAACGTCAAAAAGGAAGAATCTTAAAAATGAAGAGGTGGTAAAATATTGTAGTTAAGGTGGGAAAAGAGAAAAAAAAATTGGAAATTTACAGTCTGATATAAAAACAAGTTGCACTGGAAAAAGAAAGAAAGAAAAAAAAAAGGATGAGTGTCCTCTGGTTCTATATTCTGTAAATCCCTTGACTTCCCCTGGGTCTTTCCAGCACTGCTTGGTCAAGAAGTTGGTCTTCCCCTGTCCTTCCAGCTGGTCTTCTGGGGGAGGGGCCTGCTGTGCTGATTCTCAGGTATGTGTTCCTGGGGGAGCTGTCCTTCCCCATGCCACATGCAGGGCTCAGTGGGAGCTGTTTATCCTGTGAGGTGCCTTTTCCCTGGCGGCCTCTCTCCATCCCAAGCACAGGGTGACACAAGGAGGAACAACACTGGCAGCAGTCATCTCTCCAGCTCTGGAGTCAGCTCCCACAGTAACTACCACAGTCTCCCAGTCTGCACAGACCTGAATCCTCCAGGGGCAAGGGGGGGTGGGGGGGAGGAGCACTGCTGATCTGCACAGCTTGGGGTCGCCCAGCAGCAGAGTGTCCACGCTGTCCTGTGCCTTCCCCACCTCTGCCTGTCCTGGGGGGAGTGTAGGATCCTGGGCTGTGTCCTCTGATGCCCTGGGATCCCGGGCCTGTGCTGCTGGTATCACGCTCCAGGGTCCACGGCTACCGAAGGCAGCAGGGCGCAGCCCCCTCCGCCCGGAGCCCCTGCCTGACCGACTGGCTTCTTCCCGATGCCCTGCTGGTGTGTACTCCACCCCTTTACCCAGCTCGGCTCACAGTCTGTGGCCGCTTTCCCCTGGGCGCACTTCCTCTATCAGTGACTCCAGAAAACTGGAGGCTCCCTTGCCCCTCCTGTGATTCTGTCTGAGTTCCTGCTAAACACCTTTCTGTCCAGGAGGAATCGGGTGTGGATTTTTAAAGTTCCTGCTTCTCTGGGACTGGGCTTTCCTGTCACGGGAGGCTCTTGCATCACGGCCTTAGCCCAGCTCCTTGTGGGGCCCCTCCCCCAGTTGATTTTTTTCTTATTTTTTTTTTCCACCTTCCTACCTTGTTACAAGCTAAAACTCTTCTCTCTGTAGCACTCCAGCTGTTCTGTTCTCTCTTTAAATCTCAGGTCGAATTTGTAGGTTTTCAGAATGATTTGAAAGTTTTGTAGGTAAGTTGGTGGGGACAGATGACTTGGAGACCCTACTCCTCTGCCATCTTGCCCCGCTCCCTCAAATTTTCAACTATATACAAAATAATTAACTATATACAAAATAACTCAGCATCTAGGCTCAACAATGATAAATTCTTATTCAATCTTGTTCTGTGTATACTCCCATCATTGGATTTTCTCAAGTCCTAGATATTACATTGTTTCATCTTTGAATATTTCTATTATTTATTCATAAATTGTAAAAATTATTTATATCATAACCAAATAGTACCATCATATCTTATAAAAAATGTTTCCTTACTAACAACTAGTGTTCACATTTCATGGTCTACCACATGCCCCCCCCTCCAGGCCCCAGTTTAAATCAAGAACTGAATAAGATCTACTTATTATTGTTGTTCTCTTAAGTCTCTTTTTAAACTATGACATCTGTATTGTTTTAGTTATCAATTGCTAAATAACAAATTACCCTCAAACATAGTGGCTTAAAATTACAAATATTATTATCTTAGTGTGTCTCTGTCAGGAATTTGGGAGCAGCTTAGCTGAATCATTCATGTCTTATTATCTCTCAAGTGGTAGTGAGGATGTTGTCCAGGGCTGCATCTGTGATCTTGAATCTGCTTTCCAGATCACTTCTCCACCATGTGAGCCTCTCTACAGGGCTTTTTGAGTCTCTTACAATATGGCCACTGGCTTCCCCAAGAGCAATTGATCTAAGAGAGCACAAGAAAGAGCAAAGAGGAAGCCACAGTTCTTTCTATGACCTAGTCTTGGAAATGACAACATATCTGTCATATTCTACTGGTTACATAGACCAACCCAGAAACAATGTAGAACTACACTGGAGCATAAATATAGGGGTTGGGGATAATTGGAGTGATCATCTTGGAGGCTAGCTACTATATCTCTTCATTTTTTAAAAAAATTATAATTGTCCATTGTTATTGCTGAAGCAACCAGGTCATTTGTCTAATAGAGTTTGTATTTATTGTATTCTATCCTAGTGGTATCATTTATATATATATATATCATTTATATATATATATGATATATAAATATCATATATTTTCTATAAACTTAGATATAGAGACTAGATCAGATTTGCATTCCATATTTTTAAGCAAGACTTATTATTCTTGGTGTGTTGTTCTATAATGGAACGCATGATGGCTGGTTTACTCTTAGTGTATCAGCAGCCACTGATGATCATTATCTAGATCCATTAATTCAAAGAGTAGTATTCTATCATCCCCTCTTAAAAAAAAATTATTTGTAATATCTCTATGAAAAGGAATGTCCTCTCATCAGCTATTTGGTTACATTCAAGTATATTTCAGATAGAGAAGACAGGGTGAATGCTTGATTCTTTCTCTTTGTTTATCAGTTTTCAAAATGATTTGTTGGTTCCCTAGCATCCCTCACAGGTAACAAGTAAGACCTGGGAACCACTATCTAGGGATTGATTCTAGGAATGGATATTAAAACAAAAACAAAAACAAAAACAAAAACAAAAACAAAACTACCTACCAAAGTGATTCTGATTTACTTCTCTGTTAACTTCTACTGGTCTCCATTCCTGAGTCTGACTTAGTAGGTTTGGGATTGGGCCCAGGATTCTGGTTTTGTTTTTGTTTTTATTTTTATAAAGCCCAAATTTTTTCTTTAGTTGACAAGTTTGGGGAACATACGCTAAACTATACCTTTTCATACTTACTACGGCTATATGCATCTATGCTATTCTCCCATGACATGCGAGTTACAAGTTTGGCCCTATTTCACTGAGAGCCTGCCTAGCACACACTCTGGAGTTAGACTGTTTGAGTACAAATCTTGCTCTGCTACTTACTAGCTTTGTGACCTTGGGGGAAGTTAATCAACTCTCTGTCTCAGTTCTCATATATATAATATGGAAATAATAGTAGGATTCACCTCATTGCTATTTTTCAGACTAAATGAATTAACATTGGTAAAGTGCTTAGAACAGTGCTTGGTAAGGATTTCTTAAATACATAATAAAGCTTATCTCCCTCTGGGAGAGTTATCCCTGAATATTTGGTTAATAAAAGCTAGGCTTATTTGTTATTATCATTATTATCATTATATTAACTGGCATTTACTTATTCATTTGCCACCTTGTTTTGGTTATTTAACAATGTATTTTGTACATTGTTTTATATGAGTGCATGGTTATCTTTCTTATTCTTTTGTATTGCTGTCTAGTATTTTTTAAAACTGACATTTAATATACCAGGCATGGTGGATTACATATTTCCTAGTTCACTTAATCTTTATATCAGTCTTTTAAGATTAGCAATATTATTCTTATTTTACATATAAGGGAACTGAGTCTCTGAGAAGTTAAGCAAGTTGTCCAACATAAGCTAATAACTAATGGTATAGATATGTCATATATAAAAGAAGCACTGTGATGATTAGGAACACAGACTCTGGAGCTAAACTGTCTAAGTTCAAATCTTGCCACTACCACTTCTTAGTTTTGCATCTTGGGCAAGTTACTTCACCTCTCTCTATTTCAATCTCCTTTTCTGTAAAATGAGCATAAAAGAAGTATCTACCTCAGAGGTTATTCTGAAGATTAAATTAATACCTACAAAGTGCCTAAAATGTTGCCTGATGTGCATCATAAACACTTTGTATGTACTAGATAGTTGTTATTACTGCTATTATTAACCATTATCAACTAATTTTATTAGTTTTGGTTTAACGAAGGCAGTAGTTAAGAGGGAGAGATTGACAGGGTTCATAGGAAGGGAAGAAACATAGGAGCATTAACTTTCAGGAGAGAGAATAAGGAGAGCTGTTTCTACCACAAAGATGGACAGGATAGAATATAATTAATACTTAAGTGAAGGCAGATGATGACACTAGGGATGCAGGCTTATTCTTACAAATTAAAAGACAAGATCATGTTTTAGGAATGAGAAAAGGAAGGTAGAATTAGAAGCCTGTGGAGGCAAGAGGAATTTGGACACACTTGAGGAGTAAGCCAGGGAGCACATAATAGACATATCCAAGTTAAGTTTTGTCAGTATTCCACCATAGCTTGATTCCCTAAGGCTAAGGAAACTAATGTGGGGGGAGGGGCATCCCAGATTATTGGAGGAGTAGCTCAGCAGCCTAATGAGGCCAGTGAATCTGGACATGGTTAAATGGGATGGTTATGATGGTAAGTAAAAGTGAAGCTTCACTGAGCAGGGAATCAGGAAACATGGATTAATTTTCCAACACTGCTATCACCTATGAAATCCTAACTTCTGGATCTCAGTTAATTCCCTTATGAAATGAGAGAGCTATGTCAGTTTATCTCTAACTTCCCTTCTAACTCCAGAATTTGTGACCCTAAATGGCTGATTCTAGAGTCTAGCTGTAGGAGAAAGGAGTCAGTTGAAATGCCAAAAGTAGGAAATTGATAGGAAGGATCAAGGTGGCTGTGATGCAGCTTCAATAAAAGTGAAGGTAGATGAGGGGGTTAATGCTAGTCAGGCTCATTCTCAATCTTTTCCATCTTTAAAATTTGTATCTGTGTTCAAAAAAAAAAAATTAAAACCAGTTTGCCACTTTTTTATAGCAAATATTGTGGATATTGTGAATTTAATTGGCTATGTTTGACACACACAAACGTAAACATTATTTATTTTAGTTTTAGATCTAAAATGATCATTAACACATCAAAAATAAACAGTTTACTTATAAGGGTGTATTTTTCTGCTTTTAAGCAGAAGATAACAAGAGTATCTTATGCCTTCCTGTGCCTATAATCATATTACAATTTGGAGTAGCTAACTAGGTTTCTTGAACCCACTGTTACAGAACTGGCTAATCCATAATTCAGTAGGTTCTTGGCTTTCAAGTTGCCTTATTGACAAGCCTCAAGAAAGTAGATGGAACTAATTAGCACTCAAGCATTATAAAATAGGAAGAATTAAATAAAGCAGCTTTAATATTAAACTCAGACCCCTATGAAGATAGTCCCGTTAGTTATGGGGATTTTGAAATGATGGACAGGCTAAACCAAAACTCATAATCCTATTACAATCTCCTACACCCACCTAATAAGCTTCAAGAGCCGTTTCCTTAGAGTCTAGGATATTGCCATCTTCCTCTAGGCTTTTCCCTATATAGCTTATAAATTCTTTACTGTTCCCAATAAGTACTTTGTTATTTAACATAGTGTAAAAGAGAGTATGTAAGTATATATACATATTGATGCATTTTGACTATAATAATGCCGTTGGCCTGTAGGGAACTTCAGATTATTAATAATTTCAGAGGAAAGCTTTTTAAGAAGAAAGCTCAAGGCTTAGCTGTAATGAGGCATTTGAAAAGGAGGAAGGGGTATGTTTGTGTACATAATGAAAGTATTGAGCCCTTTGGAATGTTATGAGCCATGGTGTACTAATAAAAGATCTTTTCATTTCAGTGTTCCAGCAGACATCTCTGTACCCCTGAGTACCCTGACAAAATGCCTTTAGCTCACATTTCCTTTTAAAAATTTCTACTTCCTGACATTTACTACTGGGGATGAGGGTGTAGCAAGGTGAATATGATGGAGAAAGGAGAGCAATAGTAAGAAGTAGATAAATTGATGGTTTAGAATAATGAGCTCATTTTCAGCTGAACTGTGTGGTTCATATGAATTAATTAACCCCTTACAAGCATTTGTCTGACAGTCCTAATTCTCATTCAGTTCAATGAGTTTTTTAATTATCATTTCACTAAATAGCACTAAAAACTGTTTATATCCTGACATTATGGGAGCTTTGTAGAATTCTCTTCTATAAATCATCCGAACTTGTTTACAATTTGCAGTGGTCTTATATTTCTTCTGGTATGTGCTCAGTTTGCTGTTTTGCTGTTTTAAAAAATATTTTCAGGGTACTAATTGTAGAATATGCCTTAAAGTTTGGCTGGCCTTCTAAGGGTGAAGAACATCTGTAGAGAACATTTTCACATTTTCATTGGAAGAATGTAGGCTTAAACTATTATCTGTCATTTTAAACAAAATTAATCCAATGATGCTAAAATAATATAGAATGATTAATTACTCATTCTTAAGACCTGTGTCATTTAGTTCTTGGTGATAAGATGGGGATAAAGCACTTTTACCAAGAAAGAGAGAACTGAGAGTATTATATTGACAAAGCTGAAAAACAGTATGAAAACGCTAGAGAAGGGCAGCCTGGGTGGAACAGCGGTTTAGCGCCACCTTCAGCCCAGGACATGATCCTGGAGTCTCAGAATCAAGTCCCATGGCAGGCTCCCTGCATGGAGTCTGCTTCTCCTTCTGCCTGTGTCTCTAGGTCTCTCTCTCTCTCTCTCTCTCTCTCTCTCTCTCTCTCTGTGTGTCTCTCATGAATGAATAAATACAATCTTAAAAAAAAAAAAGGTTGGGAAATATGTTTGAGAAATACGCTTGACTAGGGCTATCCCCTACTGCCTATGGCCTGTATGTGCAATTACTTTTTCTTTTCATACTAAAACTTGAGGTAATATTAATAAGTATTGTATTTAATTATGTCTTTGTTGACTGCAAGGAAATCTTGCTATTTTTTAAATTGAAGAGTAATTGACATATAGTAGCTTCAGGTATATAACAGTGATTTGATAATTATATGCACTACAAAATGGTCACCAAGGTAAGTCTAGTTATCATATATCACCATATACACTTGTTACAATATTATTAACTATATTCTCTATGCTGTATATTACATCCTCGTGTCTTATTTACTTTATAACCAGGAGCTATATAAATTGAGCATTTATTGAAGAGATACAGAGAGGCTCAAGGGAATTTGGGATAGGAAATATCCTATATCTAGACCTAGATCCCTGAAAATGGGATCCTCATTCCACATTCAAGTTGTTTCTGGGATGCCACTCAGCACAAGCTGATGACCCTTTTCTGAAGCGTACTTTGCTTATCCTGTGCTTGGAGGAAGACTCTACTTCTCCTGGTGTGACTGCCCCTTCTAGTTCCTGACAAAGACTCTTGGTCCCAATTCCACATTTCTTTCTTTCTTTTTTTTTTTCAATTCCACATTTCTGTGAAAGGAATGCTATTTGGTGCTCCTCCCCTTTTTGCGTTAGGGCCTAGGATGGCTGCCCTTTAGGTCAGATTCCTACCCAGGTTCAATTAGCTGTTACTATTTATGGTATATGATAACTAATTTAATTCTCACAACAATCCTATTGGATGGGTTAAGTACTATTATTCCTTTTATAGAGGGAGAAAATGAGGCAAGAAGAGATTAAGTAACATTTCCAAGGTCATGTATTTCCATGGTCTGTGACCTGAACCAGCATATTCTACTGATAGGTGCTATATGTTGGGTTAGAAGATCTGCTTTCTAGTCCTTGACTTGCCACTATGTGAATGACTTGGAGGAAATCACTGTAATCTTCCTGGGCATTCAGCCATTTCACAAACAGTTTAAAAATTCTAAATAAATAAATAAATAAATAAATAAATAAATAAATAAATAAATTCTTTCTCTATTTTCCCCCTTCCTGGGCATTCAGCCATTTCACAAACAGTTTAAAAATTCTAAATAAATAAATAAATAAATAAATAAATAAATAAATAAATTCTTTCTCTATTTTCCCCCTCTAAAGGGGGAAATAGAAGCCCAATAACACATGATAGGCAACCTTTTGGACATCCAAGGACAGGAAACAGCAGTCAGATCATAAGAGTGCCCTGGACTGGAAACAAAACTGACAAATTGAAAACATAAGTTACTTTTTCTATCCTTTCATGGTCTCACTTATCTCTGTCTACTTTTTATCTATTGATTTCCTTTGTTTAAACATGACTACCATAGGTATATAAAGCATGACCCTTACTTCAACTGCTATTCTTTATGTGACATTGGTCTCTTTGGCAAGGATAAGGTCACATGGTTCATCGGATTGCTACCTCTTCCAGGAACTGTATGGAAGAGCATATACGCTAAGAATAAAATATGGGAAGGGCAAACAAATGTATAGATCTTTGCTCTACCCATAATTCTAGTACTATAACACTGTTTTAAATATATTGTGTATTTCTCCATAGATCATCGTTTTTGCTACAAACATATTTTTTTTCTGTTTAATAAGCACTTGTTATATACCAAGTACTTTGCTAGGAGTATATTAGGTGCTCGGCCTCCATTTCCTTACCTGTCAAATGAACAATCCTGTCCAGCATTACAATTCTGTACACATGCACACACACATTTATGCATTTATTTATATTTAATGAATATATTGCTCTTACTACCAATCCAACAAGAATTTATTTATCCAAATAAATGTTCTTCAAAGTGCCATAATTTGAGCTAAAGAAGAAATTCAATCTCATGTTCTTTATAATTTTTAACCAAACATTAGTATTACACAGCTTAATTACCCAGCTTATTTATTCTGTTTAGCTCTGAAGTACTCATCTTATTTTCTAAAACTCAAGTCTACTATAAAAGATAAAAGATTTGCTGTTGGGACACTTGGGTGGCTCAGTGGTTGAGCGTCTGCCTTTGGCTTAGGGCGTGATCCCAGAGTCCGAAGATCGAGTCCCAATTGGGCTCCTTGCGGGGAGCCTGCTTCTTCCTCTGCCTGTGTCTCTGCTTCTCTCTGTGTGTCTTTCATGAATAAATAAACAAAATCTAAAAAAAAATAGATTTGCTGTCGTTGAAACTATTGAAAAGAATGTGAGGTTGACTCTAAATATATTCCAAAAAGACACTTCACAAATGTCTCACACAATGATAGAATCAAGCAGTGATTCTCTAACTCCCACAGCAACCACATTGTTTAGGCTAGATCTCATTTGTCAATATATGTGGGTTATTTAAAAAGTCATTCACATTACTTATAGTATCAAAATTACAAGAAAGTATATAAAGGCAGTTTAGCGCCACCTTCAGCCCGGGTGTGATCCTGGAGACTCGGGATCGAGTCCCATGTCAGGCTCCCTGCATGGAGCCTGCTTCTCTCTCTCTCTCTCTCTCTCTCTCTGTCATGAATAAATAAATAAAATCTTTAAATAAAATACAAATGCTAGTTCAAGCTATAGTTAGCCAGTTATGTGACTGAAAAAATCATTTCGTTGGGCTCTTTCCTGAAGTTTTAAAAAGAAAAAGAATTCTGTTTCCCATTTATTTAAACTGTTATAACCCATGATCATTATACTTTTCTTTTCTTATGCCCACATAGAAAAAATATGATCAAAATACTATGGACACACCAAAAACTAAGTAGATGAATTTAGAGCTTTTAGAAGACTGGGAACACCACCCTGCCACAGATCTCTCCCCAAACCAGCCAATTTCATTCATCTTTATTTGTTGTTGTTGTTGTTGTTTTACCATAGTTGTACAGAATCAGTGCTGTAATTATAGGCAAAAGCCAACCAAGTAGATTTACCAAATCTTTTGGTGCTTCCCTGGTTTTATGTTGGTGTTAGACACTATCTTACTGTGATGGCTATGTAGCTTGAGTATGTAGATATGTATGAATATATCTCTTCTGACAAGTTCAAAATCATAGCATTAAATATTCTTTATTTAAGAAGTGATTTGAGAAAAGTGTTGTATATATTTTTTCTCTTTTCTGTAGATTAAAATATCTTAATTTCTCTCTTTAAGTTATTCTAGATTAGTCATTCTAATTTCTAAGAGGAATATAAGACAATTTTAAAGCTAAAATTATCATTCTATCTAAGCAGTATAATCTCATGAACACACGCTTTTTCTGAGACTTAGGATAATAAATGTTTTATTTAATTCAAGAATAGCTGATATGAAAGTCCATCATAAATGTGATTTCAGAAGTTTCAAATGTTAATCACAGCTTCCATAATCCAAAGCCCTGTGTTTCTCATTTAATTTCAAAGTAAGTCACTTGTTAGTTACACTAATTTATTTTTGTGGTTGTCACACAAAGATTTGAAACCAGTACACAGTCTTCCTTCTTTCTAATAGACTAGTATACCAGCTTCTACACTTTTCCTGTGGAATTATACTTTAGGTTCTAAGATACAGTGTGGAAGAATCCTGCTGAATGTGACCCTGAGGGGCACCTAGGTGGCTCATTCGGTTGAGCGTCTGACTCTTGGTTTAAGCTCAAGCCATAATATTAAGGTAGTGAGATCGAGGTTTGCATTGGCTCCATAACCAGTGGGAAATCTGCTCCAGATTCTCTCTCTCTCCCTCTCCTCTACGCCTCCCCTCACTCATGCACACACACTTTCTCTCTACCCCCCTGAAGTAAATAAATAAATCTTTAAAAAATAAATTAAATAAATGTGACCCAGGAACTACCTTTGTACAGGACATGTTTTTGGTGTTAATCACAGTCCTGACTCATTCCTGTCCTGGCCTTATGTCTCATATTCTCTGTTGTATGTTTACAAGCTGGCTTTAATGGCTAGGGAGGAAAGAAAAAGAAAATAACTATAACATGAATAATAAATTTTTTATAAGTTGAAAATAACTTTAACATATATTTCACAGTCTACAGGGGAATAAGCAGATATTCTTATATCCGCTGTGTCTGTTTGGTGTTTTCAGATACCATAATTTATCCCTCTGGAAAATCCTAGCAGAGACCATGTATTGAATATGAGGGTACACAATTAGATGCTTAATCTAAACCTAGAACAATGTTATTTGAGCTGATTTGTAGAGGGTCTATAAAAGCTGAAAAATCAGCTTGACAACATTCCTGCTGGGATTGGCCTTCATTAAATGTTTGTGGTGGTATTTGTAGTCCATGCCACTTTAGTCAGATCACTAGGGTTTAGGAGATGATGCATACAGTGAAACTTGAGTTCACTGCTTATCAGGGAATAAATGAAGGCTCCCAAGCTGAAGGTTCATTTGGTCAGTCTATAAGAGTTGTCAATCAGAGCAAGCTGGCAGGGGAATTTTTTTTTTTTAAATAGAAGCAAAATTTTCCCACTTAGAATTTTTCCACACCGTATCCTGAATGCCATTACATTGTCCATACCAGGGAGTAGAATAGTGGGCCATTATAATCTTCCTAATGTGAGCCACTGACCTCTGTTACTTATGAGCATAGCTGCTGCTATCCACTTTGTAAATATTGTCATTACTTAGGATGAATAGAATAGAATGGTTCTCAAAGTACTCAAGACTTCTGTTATATTCATTAGCCCCAGTATCCTACCACAGTGTCACACATAGAAGGTTTTCAGTTGTTTGTTGATCTTAACACCAAGAACAGAAACCACTGTGCAAATCAGTGTAGCTTATATATAGCCTTTACCAACCCATTCCCCATCCTTCTTGATCTAACAGAATTTGATAAAATTATTTCTTATATTTTTTCCATATTGTCAAGTGTGTATTGTTTTATACTTAGCAAGCCTAAGTTATTTAAGTTTGATTTTGGTATATCTATTGGTTGAGATAAATAGAATATTTCAAAGGGCTTTTCTTAATAAATTTTTGTAAAGGAAACCAAGAAAGTTTGAATAAGCAATTTATTAGGTTTTTTAAAGATTTTTTTTCATTTAGGTACTCTTTATACCCAACCAGGGGCTCAAACCCACAACCTCGAGATCAAGAGTTGCATTGCTTTATTGACTGAGCCAGCCAGGAACCCCTGCAATGTATTAGACTTTTTGTGCACATTTTATTTAACACTACAGGTGAATCACTTTATTAACTACATATATGATTGTGACACTGATACTATATCCATAGTATGTGACAAATCACAACAAAGGTATTATGCTGTATATATCTGTTGTAACTTGAACAGACTGACAGGTGGCACAGTTCACCTCATCAAATATGCAAGAAACCCTGGTAAGATTAAGAAAACAAATAGTTCAGCTAAGAAAATGACAGTCCGATGATGGTATGACAGGCTCTAATTATTAGCATAACCAGTATAATGTGAATGTATAATGTAAATTATATAGTTTTTAAGTCTTTTTTAATCAGCACCAAATTAATCTAGAGTTGTATTTATAAATCTGTGTTCATGTCTAATATTTAAAATTAATTCGTAAAACAATACTCTTCTCGAATAGAGATTTAGAAAATCTATTCCATTAAATATAAGTTGATTTGATTTCCAGGGGGCATCCATTAGTACAAACATCATGAAAGGGCCACTGCCCAAAATGTTGATTCCCTGGCTGATACCTGGAAGAAAAATAAACTTACATTTAATGGAGTAGACTGTCTAAATCACTGTTTTGAGAGGAGTGCACATTCATGAATATGTATTCATTGCAGAATTCAATAGATTCTAATAGTGAAGGACATTTGTATCATAAAAAGTAGCATTTATTCATTAACTTAGTACTTTCTAAAGAAAGAAGCTAGAATGCAACTTGGGATGGAATGCTGGCAATAACCAGTTCACTTATTGTGTGACACGTTCATCATGGTCTATATAATAACCAATGAAATAAAAATGTGTTATATATGATCTGTAGTCTAATATTTATCCTGAACCAATATAAAAAATGTACTATTTGTAATTTTGTCTTATCCAGTGCTCTGGGTTCAGTATAATACCTGTTTGCACATTTCAAATAATTTTTCTGTTTATTTCTTCTTTTCTGCAATAGTAAATCATCCTTGTGCAACATGGGCTAATCCAAGATCAGCTACACAAATGGCCTGAATGCTATTTTAAACAAGGTTGGGTGATTGTACAACATGACTTTTTAAGATAGTCAAATGCCAAAGTTTCCAGTAGAAGAAACAAGATACTCATTTCAACCAGCCCCCTTACTTTCTGCCTAGGTACTAGGTACCATATGTAACCATCTCACTATATCTCCTCAACGTTCCTGAACATTGGGATTTGTTTTCTCAAGTTTAAGAAGAATGGAGGATTCAAGTTAAGTTGGTTCACAAAGGTTACAGCTAGTGAGCTGCTGAATCAGAATCAGAACTAGTATGTCTAATTCCAAATTGCATGCTCCAGTATTTCCTTGCAATGTTGACTTTCACTTGGGGGCTCATGCAAAAGATTTATGAGATGACTCAGATTTTCTTCTGTCACACTCCTAGAAACACTTGTAGCTGATTTTCTTAGTTCTTGCCTCAAATAAGACTAGTAACATTACCACATTTTAAAAGAATGAGTGATTAATTTGTGGAAATATTTGTTGGAATACTTTTTAGAGTTTTCAAATCAGAGAGTTGAAAATTCATGCTGTGCTTTAGGCATTATTGATCTTAAGCCATCTCATGCAGGTAGATATAAATCCTTTTCTTTAAGACCTCTGGTGAAAAACAGTTCAGGCTTTTCCCTGGTAATTTACCTTACCTGAAAAGGCTTACTGATAGTTGTATGCACATTATTATGACCAATGACATAATGCTCAGTTCCAGTGAATTAAGCCAATAAAATAATAATCCTTTTAAAAATTATAAATTTCAGAGGGTACCTTGAAATTACTTAGAGGAAGTTTGTGATTTTGCCAATTTTTTAGGAAAGGCAGTTTAGTCTAAACTTTTAAACGAGCAGGCCTTGAGTGGGTCACAAGAAGATCTTTATTTTGCATTTGGATTCCCTTTGTACTTTCTTTTGAGAGAGAACGAAAGAGAGAGAAAGAATCTCAAGGAGACTCCGAGCTGAGCTCAGAGGCTGCCCCGGGGCTTGATCTCATAACCCTGAGATCATGACCTGAGCCAAAATCAAGACTCCGATGCATAACTGACTGAACCAACCAGGCACCCCTGGATTCCGTTAATACTTTAAATCGCAGATCTGTACCTTAAATGTAAATGAAAAGAATGTTAAAAATTGATATAACTTAAAAAATTATCACAGTTCTTTTCGGGTAGCTTTACTCTTCAGTTTAAGTATCCTATCCTATATTGTAACTGGTTGCTTGTTTGTCTTTTTAACAAGACTGTGAGCAATTGGAGAGCAGTGTATTATTCATCACAGTGTCTCTAGTATTTAGCATAATGCTTGACACAGAAGTGGTCAATAATTATCTGTTAAATAAATGAATTCATTTCTCCAGTTGATACTGCTTAAACCAGCCTTTCTCATACTTTCCCACAAAGGCATCCTGCTAATTTACTGTTGTTTTTCTATCTTGGTTCATATTATTTCTGTCACCTGGAGTTATCTTTCCTTCTCTTCTTCACCTAAATGAATCCGACTAGTTTGTCCTGGTATAATTAGTTGATAAGTGAGTGCTGTTCTGGCTATTCCAGCTATCACAGAGTCACGCCCCCCATACCCATACTCTTTTAGCCCCCATGGGCTGTCCCATACACTTTAGCCTTTGATTATATTATTTGTCAAATTTTTAATGTTTGACCTTGTCTCTCCAACCATTATGAAAAGTGCCCATGTTTTACACTATTTTTTCTCCCCTTCATGACCTAACCATAAATTAGACCAAGAGATGACAAACTGGCCTATAGGTCAAATCTGGCCCAAATTCTAAGAATGATTTTTACATTTTTAAAAGATTGAAAACAATCACAAGAATATTTTGTGATGTGAAAATTAAATGAAATTTAACTTTCCATAAGTAAAGTTTTCTAGAACATAGTCATGTTTGTTCATTTATATATTATCAGTGGCTGCTTTGGGACTACTACAGCAGAGTTGAGTACTTGTGACAGAGACCATATGGTCCACAAAGCACAGAATACTACTTGGCCCTTTACAGAGAAATTTTGCCAACTGCTGGACTAGACCAACAATGAGCACTTATTGATTAAATAATTCAATATCTTATGACTATTCCATTATGAAACAAAATACTCTGAAAGGACTGATAATTATGTAATATTACCTTAAATAAAGAAAAAAAATAATAAAAGAAATCCTTGGAGTGTAGATAATTCTTGTCTTTCAGTTGATGAGATACAAAAATTTCTGTTTTCTCCACCCATGGTAAACTGACTTAGCCGTTCAAAGCTTTCTCAACATGTGCAGAACCTCTTCATGTAGAGATTCTTTTTTTTTAATTATTTATTTATTCATTCATGAGAGACACAGAGAGAGAGAGGCAGAAACAGGCTCTATGCCCAGAGCCCGACGTAAGACTCTATCCCGGGTCTCCAGGATCAGGCCCTGGGCTGAAGGTGGCGATAAACCGGTGAACCACCCAGGCTGCCCTCATGTAGAGATTCTTAAGAACAGGGTAGATGATTGTCATTCTGGACTGGATAACCATAAGTATTGTACAGCTCAATGATTCCTGGAATCTCTTCTATATGTAAACCTTGCTTTATGAAAAATGAGAAAATTGATTTGTGAAAATGAAGTCTTCTCATCCCCCAAACCTTCCTTACTCTTCTTTTTTTGTCAGAACCCTGCCCCTTCAGTTTTGGTTTAATCTAGTTCTTTTAATTAAGTAGGAGAAAATTAAAGTTAGCAAAGTTTAAATCAAGCAGGTTTGATTTAGTGATACAAATCTGTGGTTTATCAGGTTTTCAAGGCATAATCCTGGCTTCAACCTTATCTGACAGGTTGTCAGCCTAGCCAGTCTGCGGATGTAAACCAGAGCATCTCATCCTTTCAGGCATGACTTGCTATTTATCTTCTGAGGCATAATTTACTATTGCCCTAAAGAAAATGAGTAGGGTTAAGTAAGTATAAAAGGACCCTGTTTGCTTCAGCACAATTACTTCATTCACTATGCAGTTGTCAGTGACTAGGCCTACAATATGTATAGATATATTTCAAATGAAGGAAGGAGGAATCCTCTAAACATAGCTTATTTGATTAATGTAAATTATTCTTTTACTCACTGAATATGTAAAGCATGTAAATTTAGTCCTGCTGTCAAAAAGTAGCTCTGTGCCATTAGCTTCTGCAGCAGACAAGGCCTACTGCATCCTGTTCTGCATTTTCAGAGAGGTAATGCTAATGACAGCTTGAGCAATTGCCTTAATGAGCCAGAAAGGTGTTCTTTCTTATTCACATTTAGCTACTTACAGTCATTTGAAATAGAGATTATCTGTAGATATTACAGAGTGAAAAAAGCCATGGGTTATCTTATTAATGTGTTTCTCCAAGCCTGTTAAGAATGAACCATCAATCAGTCGTTAGCCAAGAAAATGGCTTGTTGTCAGTGCTATCTAGGTGATATGCCATTTGAAATGCAAGTTTTAGATTCTAATTACCATGCTAGCTAAGTAAATACAGTTGTCAAGCTTCATCTCTTGGTCATTTCAGGAAAGGTTGTAGGGCTTCCCAAATCAAATTGATTACAAAATAGCATTAGTATTATAAGCCTAAAGTGAACAACATGACCCATTTTTTAAAAAATAAGGCACTGGGATCCCTGGGTGGCGCAGTGGTTTAGCGCCTGCCTTTGGCCCAGGGCGCGATCCTGGAGACCCGGGATCGAATCCCACGTCAGGCTCCCGGTGCATGGAGCCTGCTTCTCCCTCTGCCTGTGTCTCTGCCTGTCTCTCTCTCTCTCTCTGTGACTATCATAAATAAATAAAAATTAAAAAAAACGGGCAGCCCTGGTGGCGCAGCGGTTTAGGGCCACTTGCAGCCCAGGGTGTGATCCTGGAGACCCTGGATCAAGTCCCACATCAGGCTCTCTGTATGATGCCTGCTTCTCCCTCTGCCTGTGTCTCTGCCTCTCTTGCGCTCTCTCTGAATAAATAAATCTTTAAAAAAAAAAAAATTAAAAAAAAAATTAAAAAAAAATAAAAAAATAAATAAAAAATAAGGCACTGTACATGAGTCATCAGGAAGATGTTAGAAATCCACCCACATGCACCATCTTACATGTAAAATTCAGCTCAATTGCTGACTTACTTTGTGGTGTTAGAACCCAACACATTAACATTAATACTTAAAACAAATTTTCTCTTAACTAAGTCTTTCATTCTAAGTGAAATGTTCATATTTTCTTACTAATATTGATCTGTTTGAGATAATTCATATCACATTAATATAAAGATTGATAAAATCATGTTCAAATTTTGGTTTAATTAATGAAATATATGCCTGTAATTTGGTGGTGTTTTGATTTGGTTACTTAATATAGCTATACTATTCACAATGGTTCAAGAGAAATAGGGGTTTAACACACTAATATTATAAAAGTATGCATTTATACTTAAGCCACACCACTCAGCCAAAGATTAGCATAAAGTGGCTACGTTCAGCTTGGGATTGTGATAGAAGTGAAATAGCAAAATTATAATCACTCCAAGATAAAATTCCTCTCTGTCACCATGTCTGCATCTTGCCTAATCTTTTTTTTTATTATTATTATTTCCATTTTGCCTAATCTCAATTAAGTTGTATGTCTCCTGGGTCTGGGGACTGAAAGTCTGAAATTCAACCAATATTTAAGAACTTAAAAGTTCTTTTGTACAGAAGTTGTACTGTGAGATACGACTTCAAAAAAACCTGAGCTGTAGAATTTTTTTAATTGAATGAGTAGTAGTAGTTTAAAAAATCTATATCATTTTCAGATTAAATAATCCATTTTGCTAGAAAGAAAAAGTCAAGTGAATCATTCTATAGTTTTCAGAAGGTGAATCAAATAATTCCTAAATTGAATTCAAGGATCATGTGAAATTCTCTTTCCCTATAAATGTCTTATTGAAATCTCATATTGATTTCTGTGTGTGTTTAACACCTGAAGTGTAGGGACTATTAAAGAATTCAGATTTAATGCCTATGTAATAGGGTACTTTTTCAGTTACAGACCTTCATGAAGCTTCCAATTAAACAACATGGAGGAGTTCCTCATCTCAACTACATCATAAATGACAAAAACTCAGCTCTTAAGGCATAATTTGGTGATAGGTGGAAGAGTGATTCTTATAATAAGCTAAACTATTTGTGGAATTTTCCAAGGCAGCTTGCATCATAACTTTCTTATAAGGAGAAACATTTCATGAGAATCTTTTGGTGTTGCCACAATTGTGTAACAATCCCCAAAGAAGCGTGATGTGCATATACTTAAACCATTCATTTCATAATGCATATTGCTAGTAAAGCCAAACTTTCTATTCCACAATTATAAACTCATGGAGATGGTAATTATAGTGCATTATTTGTCAAATTTTATTATTTTTTCAAATCCCAAAGAAAATGTGATATTCTACCATGTCTTTGAATCTCAGATTATGTAAATTTGTTTATCTGTAACACATTATTTGGTTGCTCTGCAGCTCTGTTTTCAAGGTGATTATGCTAAAATCTGTGTTGATTTACATCTAGGCATATGGGTATATTTGAAATCACCTAATTTGAAATTGTGGTTCTTAGAGTTAGCGCTAAGAAATGTAATTCTGTAAAGAATATTTTGAATGAAATATTGAATAAATTAGTAGAAACATAGTTAAGTTTTCAATGCATCCCCAAATATTAGGCTTGGAAAGTGGTACTTTTCTACCTTAATTTTAAATCTTGTACATTTTATAGGTAAAAGGCAAGTTTATCCCTATATTAGGCAAATCAGATTAAATGCAAGTTCTACTAATTCAGAGAAACTAGGCTCATTTGATGTTAATGTAATGCTGGTTAAAAAGTAACTAGATAAGGAAATTCTTGGTTCCTTCCTATAATTTCCAATCTTTTTTTCCCCAGTTTTCTTGTTTTGTTAAATCTACAGTTAGATTATAATAGAATGCCATGGGACTGCATTGTTCCTTAAATCTCATGATTAGTTGTTTTTAATTCCATTCCTGGTAGAGCCATTTTTAAATTATCAAACTTTTTCTGTAAAAAGAAAAAGGAAAATTTTGACTTACAATGTGACTTACAAACTATCCCAGTGATTGGTTGTATTTGAGAAGGATATTGCACCTCTTTCTTCTCCCTTCGAAATCAGTAATACTGCATATTTCCTTTCTGAAACAGAATGAACCATACCTCACAGTTCTCTTATCTGTGGCAAACCTATAATTCCTGAGTCCTTACTTTCGTCCTTGTTGGGGGCTACTTCTCTCTGACTAGTTTGTGGTCATCAGAGAATTACAACAGGCAGAGAGTATGTCTTATCTTTCTACTGGAAAGGTGTTGTCTACCTCAGACAACTGAAACTTGAGCCAAACCCATGTCCCAGAAAAAGAAAGGCCAGGAAGTCATTTTGCTTTCTGGGAAGCTTCAGAGATCAGGGAAAAGAATAGGAGGGAAAGCGTTGGCATCTATTCCAGAGTTGTCCTGGATTGTTAAACTTTGATCTAATCTCTCAATAAGTACATCATCAACATTCTGTGATACCTCATACATGCAAACAAAATACTAGCAGTTGCAGGTTTTCTTTAAAATCGTGCCCTTTGTTCCCTTGCATGTTCCATTTCCCCAATTAACTTTGTGAGCCCTGGGCAAGTTAGTTAACCTCTCTGAGCCCCAAAGGCCTCATCTATAAAATGAGTGATTTGAATAAATGATCTTTATGATCCTTTCCATTGCGAACATTCTATGCTGTGAAACCTCAAAACTATAAACTACATGAGAGTAAGAGCCATTTTTTTTGTTTTAACATTTTAAATCTCTCCAACAGGGCCTAATTGAGTTCATTACCTTGCTCCTGCTCTGTGAAACAGAGAATAGATTTTTGAAGACAGCTCTAACATTTCTATCTTTCTAAGATTAGAAATTGGACATTCTGAGGGTGCCTTAGGTGGCTTAGTCAGTTAAGCATCTGCCTTCAGCTCAGGTCATAATCTCAGGGTTCTGAGGTTGAGCCCTGCATTGGGCTCCCTGCTCAGCGGGAGCCTGCTTCTCCCTCTGCCATTCCCCCTACTGTGCTGACTCTTCTTTTTCTGTCAAATAAATAAAATCTTTTTTTTTTTTTTTTTAAGAAATTGGACATTCTGTTTTAATTGCAGGTCAGGTTATTTATCAGGTATAGATATCATATGAACTTGCATATTTCAATAGTAAAAGCATTGTGGGAAATGAATCATTGGGATGAGATTTAGAGGAATAATACTTCAATAATCAGCTATAAAGGAATTGTGAGTTGAATTATATCCCTCCCACCTCCCCCAAGAAAGATATGTTGATGTCTTAATACCCTGGTACCTGTGAACATGACCTTGTTTGAAAATAGGGTCTTTGTAGATGTGATAAAGTTGAGGTAAGATCATACTGAATTAGGGCAAGCCCTAAAACCAATAATTGGTATCTTTGTAAGAAGACCATGTGGAAACACAGGGATCAAGAGGCCCACAGGGAGCATACCATGTGATTATGGAAGCAGAGATTACAGTGATGCAGCTGCAAGTCAAGAGATACCAAGGACCAATGGCAACCACAAGAAGCTTAGGAAAGAGGCACAGAACAGATTCTCCTTCAGAGCTTCCGGAAAGAACCAATGTTGCCTGCACGTATTTCATACTTCTAGGCTCCAGAACTGTGAGAGAATACATCTCTGTCCTTTTAAGCCACCCGGTTTATGGTAATTCATTACAATAGCCATAAGAAACTAATAAAGACTGCTTGGATACCAGCCTAAGGAAAGCCCCAAGGGATATGGCTCTGGACTAGACCAGTTATAGTTGGCAACCACTGTAGGATATATACCTTCAGCCTAGGCCATAAATCGAGATGAAAATGGACCATTATGATTTCTTTTGGAGCAACCCAGAATGCTGTAAGAGATTAGGAACTATCTTATAAAGACTGTAATCAGACTAAACTAGTATCCTATTTGTTGTAGCTATTATTCGTCCCTTGAAACCCACTTCTGATCAGCATTTCATACTCACAAGCCGAAGGTTAAGGCTGCAGAAAGACTACTCCTTAGAGTTATCATCCATTTATTGATAGACTTTATCTACCTTTTTTTTTTAAAGATTTTATTTATTTATTCATGAGAGACAGAGAGAGAGAGGCAGAGACACAGGCAGAGGGAGAAGCAGGCTTCATGCAGGAAGCCTGACATGGGACTCCATCCCAGGTCTCCAGGATCACGACCTGGACTGAAGGTGGCGCTAAACCACTGAGCCACCCGGACTGCCCCATACCTTTTTCTACCTTATGCAGGTTTCCTTTGTCTGTTTTTAGTTATCCATTTATACAGTTACATACTAAAGATCTTTGAGCTTGAAAATCATTTTTCAAAGAATGAAGTGACTATATATCCATTTAATCTGCTTATTGCCCATTGAGAATAATCTCTCTCCTACTTTCTACCTATGAAAACCTCATCTGTTCCTCCACCATACATAGCTCAGATCTCATATACCTCATGAAGGCACCATTGACCACCCTATTTTGAAGTAATCTGCTTTCCATAGTTACATAATTTATGCTGTGTAACTCCTTTGATGCTTAGTAAATAGTACCCTTCATTATAGTTTTGTTTTTATATCTGTGTGACTCATCTCCCCCACTAGATTGCTCTTAGAGGATGGGAAATAATTCATGTTGTTTGGTATCTCTACCCTGCACCTACAATACACAAAGAGCAGTGTATGCACATCATTAAGTCTGTTGTGATGAGTACTTTTCAATTATGGTGGACAGATTATGACAGAATTGACAACTTAATTCAACAAATAACTGGTTCTAGGCATAGCCTTATAGAACTAATCATTATTTGAAAAAATCAAGACAATCTATATTCTGAGACTCTGGCACAGAATTTCTTGTTAATAGTGGTTGGCATAATTTATTCTCTTTCCTGTTATTTTCAAGTTATGTTATTGCTTTGAACTCATTTTTCAAAACAATATTTATAAATGTAATTCATAAAAGTATATTATCATTGGCCAATGAAAAGAATTGCTGCCACTTTTAGAAAAGAAACTATGGTTTACTAGAAATTGTGGACCTCCTTACAAAAGTAATGAATTAGCGACCACATACAGCATTATGAAAGCTAGTTATAGTTTGTTTAAACCAGTCTCTTCCTTTATGGCGTTCTCAATCTTTTTAAACAGCTAGGATATAATAACATTTTAAAAATTAAAGTATTTCACATGACCAAGAACATGATATGAAATGAGCAACATTAAGCTCAAGACAATTGAAGCTTCAAATACTGGAACAGACAAGAATTTTAAATAGCCCAAATGAATAAGGAGACAACACTGCTGTGCTTCTTCAGATGCAGTAATAATTAGGCTCAAAGGTTAGCAGGAAGAGATTTTATACCAATAATGGTTCCCAGTATCATTTTTCTCTTATGACTTTGACTTACAAAGATGAAGCTTTTATTTGAAGATTTGATACAATGCAGCTGCAGACAGCAGGGGGAAGAATTTGGCCAAAAGCCTGGACTCTCTCAAACATCTATGAGAGAGCAAGACTTTGAGAGGGAAAGACTGGGAGAAATTGAGAGATAGAAAAAGAGGTGGGGGCGGGGGAGGGGGACACAATAAAAGAAAGGATTTACATTACCAATGACAAATCAAAGCTGAAAGTTTGCCATGCCTGTTGTCATTCATTGCCATTCATATTTAGAAAGCAGACTGCTGTGATAATTGATTTGATGGTCCAGCTTGAGTGGAAGCACTTTAGGGCAAAGCAGGCCTCAGAGATGCCAAAGAAGCAGAAAAGGTGGGAATGAAAGAATGCACTACTTTATCCTCAGAGGCATGTGGCCCAGTTTTTAAGAACAGAAGAACATGCTCTGGGGTAGGGAGAGTAGAATGGGGAGGAAACCTAAAGAACTTAATACAAAATGACCTTATAGCTCTAGTCAGATAAAAATAGGCATTAAAACAGAGACAATAAAAGGACATATTTTACTGACAGGTGAATAATAGGGGATCGTGGTGGAAATAATCTGATTTTTAACGGACTCAGTCCTTGAGAGTACCTTTTTTTTTTTCCTCTTCTTTTGTATAGAGACAAAAGTGATTCCTTTTCTAAAAAACCTTTTAATTTTTTAAGCTTTTCAAACTAGATTAATAGTTTAGAAGGAGAAAAAGAAAACAATAATTGAGACCGAAAAGCTCTATATGTGCTTGGATTATCTAAACGTCATTGAATTTATTCCCATGAAGCAAAAGGTAATAATAAAGCTTATCCTTAGATTTGCAAGTGGAGCGTGGTTTTCAGCTATTGCTTCCTGCTGATATGAATAAGTTAGGAGACTAAAGTGCCAGTTGAAGGAGGGGGAAAAAAAGAGAGTGAGAAAGATTTTTTTTTTTTAAGTATGGTATTCACTGCTTGACCTCTTAATCACAACTGCCAATTGGATTGTGTGCCCTGTCATCAATTTAAGGGCCTAAACAAAACCAGATAAAAGATACAGCTGTCAAAACACAAATTTTAATCAGAACCTGTTTGTCTTTTGAGGAAATGTAGTTATTTATGTTTTAAAATAGCTCAATCCTTTACTTAGTTCTCTTTCTTTTCTTGCCTGTCTCCCTTCTACCTTCATTGTCCTTTCTGTCTTCTCCTACTTACCTATGTACATGTCTTTATTTGACCAACAGAGAAAGCCTGTTGTCTGGCATCATTGAATCAGACTAGACCTGTTTTATACATATGCAGCCATTATGCAAATATCAATACTCTCACATCAAATCACAATTTCTGTTCTCTTGATAAGTTTTCTCAATTACAGTGAGACATTGAGCATTTTGAGCTTAAAAAAAGAAAAACAGCCTCAAATATATGACTTGTTTTAGAAAGACTCATATGAAATTAATACAGAGAAAGCAATGCTAGCTATGTCAGTATAATGTATGGCAGTATTTCTCAAAGTCTATTTAAAAAAATCATTGGCATGAGAATTACCTGGGAAGCTTATTAAACTTTAAATTCTCAACCACAAACCAGATCCACTGATTCACAGTAAATGGCACCCAGGAACCTACATTTTATTTTAACAAGTGCTGCAGATTATTCTTCTGATTACTCCTGATGTTGGAACACCAGAGACATAATGGTTGATCAGATAAACTGTTTTCTGATCCATTTTCCACCATTACTAGTTGTGTAAACTTGGGCAAATGGCCTAGCCTCTCTGAAACTCAATTTCCTCACCCATCAAAGGTACATAACAATGTTTATTTAATAAGATTGTTCTGAGGATTAAATATGATAATATAAAACACTTAGTGAAGTAGCCAGTAATTATAGTACCAAGATACAGTCAGTACTGTTGATATTGTTTATCTTTCATGATTTAGAAATGGATTCTTGGTCATCATATTACCTCCATTTAAAGTAAATATTAGGTTCTACTTCAATGCTATATTAACCAGTGTAGTACTTTTCATGCCTCAAAGAGTGTATAAGATTAATCATACCTATCACTTCATCTCACCCAATTGGGAAACAAAAATATCTTAGACTAAAATAATAACACATACTTACTCTCATAGAATACTTACTCTCATAGAATAGAATCTTCTTATTAACTGTATATAGGAAAATAAATATACACATTGTTCATATGTCAATGTAATTAGAGAGCATTAAGGTACTGAACTTATTGAAGGAGGGAAGGAAAGACACCTAGGATATCAATGTGATACTATAAATACCAAAAGCAATTCAGTGTGACCAGCAACACCACCTGTCTCACAACCAAAGATAATCAAATATTATCATGACTGAGCAGGGAGAGTCTTTGTTCTCATAGCCTGAAAGAGAGAAGAGATCACTAGATTTTTTTTTTTTTTTAATATCTAATTTCAATGCTCCTAGCTCTGTATCATAGTTGTCTCTGGCTAATATAACAAAAATACCACAGACTGACTAGCTTGAACAACAAACATTTATTTCTCACAATTCTGGGGCTAAAAAGTCCATCCAAGGTCAAAGTACAATTAGGTCCCATGTCTAGTGAGGGCTCACTTCCTAGTTTGTAGAAAGCCACCCATCTTGCTCTGTCCTCATATGACTGAGGAGATTATCTCCTTCATGTCTCTTTTTATAAGGATGTTAATCCCATTTGTGAGGGCTCCACCCTTATGACCTAATTACCATCCAAAGGCCTCACCTCCAAATCCAAATCCTATCACATTGGGTATTAGGTTCAATATATGAATTGGGTGAAGGGGTGCCAGACACAAACATGCAGTCTATAATACTCTTGTTACTTCAGATAAACCTCTTACTTGCTGTGCCTCCATGTATAAAATGAGGAATCATATTTGCCCCATCTCAGAGTCTTGAAGTGAGAAGGAAGTGTGGTAAGGTATGTAGTAACCATTTGTAAGCCAAGTTCTACACAAATGTATGGTATTATTTCACAACTTTTCAAATGGACTGAAAGTCCATTTTGAAAATGTAGTTATCAACATTTGACAGTGATTGCATTCTCATTTTCCAGGGAAGTCCAAAAAATAGATGAAGTTAGAATTTAGAATACTTCATTCATAAAATCCTTGTTTGTGCCTTGTTGATTTTTGCTTGAGGTGCCCAAAATTCATTGATGCATTTTTAAGCAGCTTTTGTTGAATATTCCTTGGTCCAAAAGCTTTCAGCTTTGTGGCTTTGAAGTTCTAATTCCCTGATCAACATCTGAACTTGTGAAGCTTGAAATTTATCATTTGGCATTGACTTATGTGTAAAATTGAGTCAAAACTCAGGGTCCTTTAAACATCTTGAGGCAGATTTTCAGCATGGCCTCATTTTTACTGATGCAGTTATATATTTGTAAGTACAAATTGTCACTTTTGTCCTCAAAAGAGCATAAATTGGTCATTGCATCTGCCATGAGGTAATTGAAGGTGCAAGAAAACACTTCTACAAAAAGGTCTTTATAACACTCCCTTCCCCCAGTAACCCTCCCCTCCCTTCCTCTGTGTGTACAGGAAGAAAAGGAAAAATAATGCTGCAACCAGGCTCTGAATAGAAGTCAACATTTGTTTTCAAGAAAAATAAACTGCATCTAATTTATGTTTCTTTTCTAAAAGCAAAAAAAGATACACATGAGATATTCAGCAATTTAAAACAAAATTATTGTGAAATGTCTTTCACAATTATCATTTTGCTGCAATGTAATATAACACTTTAACTTAAGCAAATGAGTAGTTTTGACTATTGAATAATAGCTTTTGAGAGCCAATTATGGAACTTATAGTACACATACAGTTTTAGGCAACTTAACTGTATCCTCTGAGGTTACTTTAGACCTATAGAGTAACATTTGGTTTGAATATGCCCTTCTTTGCACCAGTGTTCTCTGGGTCCTTTTTGGATTCTAGAGCTAGAGAAAATGAGAATCATAAGAAATGAAGCCAAACTCAATTTAGAGTTTGTTATTTAAACAGTATGTATATTGCCATTGACTTATAAAGTTATCAAGGCTGTGGGGAAACTTTTAGCCATTTCTTGGTATTCCTTGTGGCCATTCCAAGCATTGCCTAGAAATTATTTGCAGTGTCTGATTTTACTCTTCTAGTGATTTATATAAACACACACCTACATATACATACACACATATACTATTTAGCCTGGCCTATTCACAGACAATATATCTACCTAGCCCTGTGCTACTAGGCAGTCTTTTTTGTTGTTGTTGTTACCCTCAGAAACATCAGACTATGATTTAAATGGGAAGTTTCCTTTACTTACGTGAGAAATATAATTTAATGCAGGTTGATCTGTGCATTTCCCCTTGAATGACTAAATTACAAAAGGCCATCTGTAATTCCCTTTCCACTTACTTCAGCACTGTTAAAAAAAAAAAAAGTGTTTAAATGATACCCAGGTAATTGACAGGATTCTTACAGGCAGTTTAAGACCTAATATAAAACCAAATACTCCTTATAAGCCACCAACCCAAAGGATAATAATCAAGAATTTCCCCAATTAAGCTTTATTAGTAAATTTGATGAAAAGGAAGACTATAGATGGTTACTAAAAATGTATTTGTGATGACAGGGTAAGAAAGAGAAAGGTGATAAAAGTCGTTGAGAACATGTTTTTAAAGAATTGCTGTCACATACTTAAACAGTTTGAACTTGTTCTTGTCCTGGTGACAAATACATATCTGAACTAAGATTACTATTTTGTTTTACTTTATCCCTTCTCTTACACAGTAATATCCATAGTGATGACCAGTCCTGGAGAGTGTATTCTATTATGTTAGAAAATCATTGCCTATTATGTAGCTTAAGTGGAAGAGAATTACAACTCACTCCATACTGTCAAGCCATAGAGACAGCAACAAAGATATCCAAATGAAACAAGCTCTGTTCTTTTCAAAACCAAAGAAGTGTAAGAAAAGCATTGAATTTAAGGGCAGAAACTATTCCAGAAAGTTATTGCTAGAATTCAGTTACTAAAGACAGTAATAGATTTACACCTTTACAAAGATTAAGAGTAACACATTGCTTTGAATTACTGTCATTTTGTGTCTTAAATTCATTCAAATGTTGAAAAAGAAAGCATAAAAAAAGAAAAAAGAAAAAGAAAGCAGAACTAAGTTTCAATTTACAATCTTCAGAGGAGGTAGTATAATGGATGAAAATAGTTCTCCTGTACAACCCTCTTACAGGGGCACCTGGGTGGCTCAGTAGTTGAGCTTCTGCCTTCAGCTCAGGTTGTGATCCCAGGGTCCTGGGATTGAGTCCCATATCAGGCTCCCCTCAGGGAGCCTGCTCCTCCCTCTGCCTATGTCTCTACCTCTCTGTGTCTCTCATGAATGAATAAATAAAATCCTTAAAAAAAAAAAACACTCTTACAAGTTGGTACATTCTGTGGGTAAGTAGTTCCTTGTGACTCTGAATTAGGGGAAATTTTTGATTAGTAGTTTTCTCTAGAGAAAAAAAATAATCCTCATAATTTTATATTTTCATAAGTGAAGTTTTAAAACTGATTTTTTTTTCATATTTAAAATCTCCAAAATAAAGAGAAAATACAACCTTAGTTATAATTTTTTTCAATCCTCAATCTGAAGAGGTTGAGCCCATTTAAGGTCTATTGGACAGGGAGACAGTACCCTAATAAATGTTGGCTTAACTGACTTTATTCACATAATTGTGGGAATATTATTAGATTTCTTGACCAGAAAGGAGCCTGAGTTTGATTTGTCCAATGTGATTTGAGGAAAGGAGGGGAGCTTAGCATCCTCTGCTCTAAGTGATATTGCTGAAGAGAAGAATGAGAGCCAAAGTTTAGGATTTGGCCAGGGCCCAATAAGATACTCTCACTGAGAAGAAACTGTGATATATGGTAATGCTCTTTCAGACAGTAAAAAGAAGAAACAGAACAGAATTGGCCCTCCACCTGTGGCTTTTCTACCCTCCCTCATTTTATTTAGCTCATCCATGCTAACCTTCTCCTCCTTTCTCTGCCTTAGCCACTTTGTAACTATTCTCTTTGTACATCATCTTTTGCTTTCTTGCAATTAATATTGTACAAAGGGCTTTTACTATTATAAGGAACAGGGGCTTACTGAGATTTTCTTAGGTGAGATAGTGTTATGGAAAATGGAGAAGAAATACAAAGTGGCTGCCCAGACATGCCTCATCAAAACTAGAATATCCCAATTATAACAGTGGCTCTGGCAATCTGACAGCCTATCTATCTGGTAGCTGCTGGTAGTCTTCCTTTAGGAGCAGGTGTCTGTTGTGCCTAACTCTATTTGTACCTTACTAATCTGTTTACTCTCATGCTTTGCCATTCTGGTGACTCAACTGCTCTATTTTTGTTTTTCTAACTAATTCTTCTTTGTAATCCCTAACTATAAGTGTACTCTCTGCTCTCCTTTCTACATCAAGGTGTCTGCTTATTCATGGCTTCTATTGCCATGTAACTTTTGCTTAACATCCTCTCTCTCTTAGCTTCTGCTGCTGCATACCATTTACATCCCTTTCTGCATGAATTTGTTGTTGTTATTGAGAATAGAGGGTTCCAGCTGGAAAGTGCTCTCCTAATCGTCTAGGTATTTTTCTCTGGTTCTTACTCATTATTTAATCTATTGAGGTAAGTGTCATGTGATACCAAGTGTGTGTGTGTGTCTGTGTGTCTGTGTGTGTATGTATGTATAATATATATTATATATATATTTATAGACACATAATATAAAATATATATAGTTAGTTTATAGTTAGTTTCTCTTTAGAAGGGGACTTTAAGTTATTTCAGAAGAGGGCAGTGCAAACTACAGGAGTTTTGCACAGGATATTCTGTATTTTGAGCCATTGCAACAGGGGACTTGAGGAACTAGATGTTTACTCCTATCATATATCATTGAATCTAAAATGATATCAGTTATAAGATATAAATTAGTTTATGAATTATCAAGAAAGAAAGAAATGCTGCAATTAAACCACAGTATGCTATTGATTATTATATGCATCCCAGCCTGAGAGATGTTATGTGAAAAAAATGTGCGGTTTAGAAAAGGTGAAACAGGATGTCTGCCATATATCTGAGATCATCATGGGATCAGTGGGTCAAGTGAACTTCTAGAGAAGATCCCTAAGGATTGACCTATAGAGTGGGGTAAACGCTAAAGGCTAGGAGCCAGGTCCTAAATCTGGTAGAAAGTAGGCTCTGGAGAATAGACAGCCAGATATCCATCTAAAATTGTGGAAGAGGCCAGTCACTGGTCCAGAGTATAGTTTGAGTCAAAGATCTGACAAATATAAGAAAGTGGATCCAAGAGGAGAAAGGAATATGTTCTCATATAGGTAGATCAGGGAATTCTGTTTCTGTTAATCTCCACTTATGCTCTGGGATCAGTTCAGTGATTTCTTTTGTTTTCTAAAGCACTTTTTTGTTTATTACTTGTACATGAACTGTACAAGTAGGATAATTTCATAAAACAAATGTATTTCGTCTGTGAGGTGCTGAAAATGGCATGGTCAGGGAGAGTTAAGCACAGACTTGTGACATATTAATGAAAAAACTCTAGTTGTTGACTGGTGTTTTGTTGTTGTTGTTGTTGTTATTAGGAGGTTAAGATAGCTTTAATCCTAGTGATAAATCAATATGGAAATCTTTTATTTTTTTATCCATGAAAAGCTTATTGCAGTAAAATTTATATAATATAAAATTTATCATTTAACCATTTTATAGACAAATTTTAAACGTGTTTTTATTTGAAAGATTGAATGTTTTCATTTACTACATTTAATTTTTTTTCCTTGTGTACAGTTGACATCCAATGTTATGATAGGTTCAGGTATATAATATAATGATTCAACTTCTCTATGTTGTACTAAGTATGCTCACCATCTGTCATTGTACAACACAATTACAATATCATTGACTATATTCTCTGTGCTGTGCTTTTTATTCCTGTGACTTATTCTTTCCATAACTGGAAACCTGTATCCCTCACTCCTCTTCACCCATTTTGCCTATCTCCTTATCCTCCTTCCTTCTAACCACCATCAGTTTTGTTTTTACATATCTGATTCTGTTTTTCCTTTGCTCATTTTTTTTAGGTTCTATATATGAATGAAATCATATGGTATTTGTCTTTCTCAGTCTGACTTATTTCACTTAGCATAATACCGTCTAGGGTTCCATTCATATTGGCACAAATGGCACAGTCTTACCCCTTTTCATTGCTGGGTAGTATTCCATTGTATATTAAATGTATATATAGATACGTATCTGTATATGTACATACTACATCTTCTCTATCCATTTGTCCGTTGATGAACCCACTTCCGTATCTGATTATTTTAAATAAAGCTTCAGTAAACATAGAGGTGCATATATCTTTTCAAATTAATGTTTTTTTCTGGATAAATACCCTAGTACTGTAATTAATGAATTACATAGTCTTCCTATTTTTAATTTTTTGAGGAACCTCCATACTGTTTTTCATAATGGCTGTTACCAATTTAAATTTCCACCAACAGTGCATGAGGGATCATTTTTCTCCACATCATCATTAACACGGGTTAGTTCTTGTGTTTCTTATTTTAGCCATTCTGACAGGTGTCAGTTGATATATCACTGTGGGGTTTTTTTGTATATTTTTTATTGGAGTTCGATTTGCCAACATATAGTGTAACACCTAATGCTCATTCAATCAAGTACCCCACTAAATGCCCATCACCCAGTCACCCCATCCCCCCGCCCACCTCCCTTTCCACTACCCCTTATCTGTTTTCCAGAGTTAGGAGTCTCTCATGTTCTGTCTCCCTTTCTGATATTTCCCACTCATTTGTTCTCCTTTCCCCTTTATTCCATGTCACTATTTTTTATATTCCCCAAATGAATGAGACCATATAATGTTTGTCCTTCTCTGATTGACCTATTTCACTCAGCATAATACCCTCCAGTTCCATCCACGTTGAAGCAAATGGTGGGTATTCGTCATTTCTAATGGCCAAATAATATTCCGTTGTGTGTGTGTGTGTGTGTGTGTGTGTGTGTAGGCTCCTTCCACAATTTCAATATTGTGGACATTGCTGCTATAAACATTGGGGTGCAAGTGTTCTGGAATTTCACTGCATCTGTATCTTTGGGGTAAATCCCTAGGAGTACAATTGCTGGGTTATAGGGTAGCTCTATTTTTAATTCCTTGAAGAATCTCCACACAGTTTTCCAGAGTGGCTGTACAAGTTCACATTCCCACCAATAGTGCAAGAGGGTTCCCCTTTCTCCACATCCTCTCCAACATTTTTTGTTTCCTGTCATATTAATTATCACCATTCTCACTGGTGTGAGGTAGTATCTCATTGTGGTTTTGATTTGTATTTCCCGGATGGCAAGTGATGTAGAACATATTCTCATGTGTCTGTTGGCCATGTGTATGTCTTCCTCTGTGAAATTTCTGTTCATGTTTTTTGCCTATTTCATGATTGGATTGTTTGTTTCTTTGCTGTTGAGTTTAATAAGTTCTTCATAGATCTTGGATACTAGCCCTTTATCTGATAGGTCATTTCCAAATATCTTCTCCCATTCTGTAGGTTGTCTTTTAGTTTTGTTGATGGTTTCTTTTGCTGTGCAGAAGCTTTTGATCTTGAAGAAGTCCCAATAGTTTATTTTTGCATTTGTTTCCCTTGCCTTCATGGATGTATCTTGCAAGAAGTTGGTGTGGCCAAGTACAAAAAGGGTGTTGCCTGTGTTCTCCTCTAGGATTTTAATGGAATCTTGTCTCACATCTAGTTCTTTCAGAGTTTATCTGTGTACGGTGTAAGAGAATGCTCTAGTTTGATTCTTCTACACCTGGCTATTCAATTTTCCCAGTACCATTTATTGAAGAGACTGTCCTTTTTCCATTAGACAGTATTTCCTGCTTTGTCGACGATTAGTTGACCATGGAGTTGAGGGCCCATTTCTGGGTTCTCTATTCTGCTCCATTGATCTATGTGTCTGTTTTGTGTCAGTAGAACACTGTCTGAAGATCACAGTTTTGTAGTACAACTTGAAATCCAGTATTGTGATGCCCCCAGGTCTGGTTTTCCTTTTTCAATATTCCCCTAGCTATTCGGGGTCTTCTCTGATTCCACACAAATCTTAAGATGCTTTGTTCCAACTCTGTAAAGAAAGTCAATGGTATTTTGATAGGGATTGCATCCAACGTGTACATTGCCCTGGGTAGCATTGACATTTTCACAATATTAATTCTTCCAATCCATGAGCATGGAATATTTTTCCATTTCTCTGTGTCTTCTGCAATTTCCTTCAGAAGTGTTCTGCAGTTTTTAGGGTGTAGATCCTTTTTTTTATAAATTTATTTTTTATTGGTGTTCAATTTGCCAACATATAGAATAACACCCAGTGCTCATCCCATCAAGTGCCCCCCTCAGTGCCCATCACCCAGTCACCCCCAGCCTCCACCCACCTCCCCTTCCCCATCCCTAGTTCGTTTCCCAGAGTTAGGAGTCTCTCATGTTCTGTCTCCCTTTCTGATATTTCCCACTCATTTTTTCTCCTTTCCCATTTATTCCCTGTACTATTTTTTATATTCCCCAAATGAATGAGACCATATAATATTTGTCCTTCTCCGATTGACTTATTTCACTCAGCATAATACCCTCCAGTTCCATCCATGTCGAAGCAAATGGTGGGTATTTGTCGTTTCTAATGGCTGAGTAATATTCCATTGTATACATAGGCCACATCTTCTTTATCCATTCATCTTGCCATGGGCACCGAGGCTCCTTCCACAGTTTGGCTATTGTGGACATTGCTGCTATAAACATCAGGGTGCAGGTGTCCCAGCGTTTCATTGCATCTGTATCTTTCGGGTAAATCCCAGCAGTGCAATTGCTGGGTCATAGGGCAGATCTATTTTTAAATCTTTGAGGAACCTCCACACAGTTCTCCAGAATGGCTGCACCAGTTCACATTCTCACCAACAGTGCAGGAGGGTTCCCCTTTCTCCACATCCTCTCCAACATTTGTGGTTTCCTGCCTTGTTGATTTTCTAGGGTGCAGATCCTTTACCTCTTTGGTTAGGTTTATTCCTAGGTATCTTCTGCTTTTGGGTGCAATTGTAAATGGAATTGACAACTTAATTTCTCTTTCTTCAGTCTCATTGTGTATAGAAGTGCTACTGATTTCTGGGCATTAACTTTGTATCCTGCCACATTGCCGAATTGCTGTATGAGTTCTAGGAATCTTGGGGTGGAGTCTTTTAGGTTTTCTAAAAACCTAAAATGTTTTTTATGTACACTATCATGTCATCTGCAAAGAGGGAGCATTTGACTTCTTCTTTCCCAATTTGAATGCCTTCTATTTCTTTTTGTTGTCTGATTGCTGAGGAGGCTAGGACATCTAATACTATGTTGAATATCAGTGGTGAGAGTGGACATCCCTGTCGTGTTCCTAATCTTAGGGGAAAGGCTCACAGGTTTTTCCCATTGAGAATGATATTTGCTGTGGGCTTTTCATAGATGGCTTTTAAGGATCTGAAATGTTCCCTCTGTCCCTACACTCTGAAGAGGTTTGATCAGGAATGGATGCTGTATTTTGTCAAATGCTTTCTCTGCATCTATTGAGAGGATCATATATTTCTTGTTTTTTCTTTTGTTGATGTAATCTGTCACATTGATTACTTTATGATTTTTTTTGGGGGGGGCGAGGCTTGGGGGTAGAGAAATAAACAAAATGTCCCTATAGTTTAATGGCAGAGCTAGAAGAGAGCATTTATAGCTATTCCGGGACGCTCCAACAGAAAGCTTTTCCTGAATGCACAGACATTCATAATACTGATAACTCAGTCGACAGCTCTGGCTTGTACACGTGGTCACGATGCCCTCCGTATAGTAGAGAAGAGCACAACAGAATGCCTGACAGGCATCTGACAGCATACAGCAAAACTAAAGGCTGAACTCCCCCCCACACACAGAACCTCATTAAAAAAAAGTTTGCCTATTACAAAGTCACGTTTTCTGTTTTTCTGCTTTATAAAGTCAGCGATGTTGGAGGGTGTCTAGTGGAATCCGTCATCCAGGAATGAGTGCAAAAGGGGAGCACATGGCTCAGGGATGTCCCTTCAGTGAGCAGATGGAAGGACCAGCTGGAGACCTCACATCCATTTCGGATAAACACACATATACAGAAAAGGATTATTGCCAGCTTGTGTACTTTCACAATGTGATTTTTGTATTTCAAAGCTTGAATTGTCCTTGATGCTGTTGGTGTGGGTTTTGTACTCCATCATGGTGTTGGGAGGTAGGTTAAGCACTCGCTGAAGCATATCCTGGATGCGGGCTGTGGTTGCTTGGTCACTGGCAGTCCTATTCCATATTGAAATAATGCCCTCCTGAAAGCAGACAGAGACCACAGCCCCACAGATTTCCTCCCCAACCATGAACTGTTCCCCCAATATGGCCAGGAGAAGATTCTCCCAGCAACAGGATGCCAAGCCCTTCCACAGTTGAATAATCCACTTGCCACCATTTTTATTTGCATCATCCTCCCACAGGGGCTTAATTCCTTCTTTGAACAGATGGAGGTCACTGTGGCCTGACAGGTCCCAAGGATGTACCATGTGGCTATAAAACCTCCAGAACTGCTCCACAGAGGCAAAGGCGCCGATCAGTTTGATATTCTGCTTGTAGCTCTGTGAGCTGGTGGGATGCCTGGGGGCTATTCTGGAGTACCAGAAAGTATAGTTGTACTGCAGGGTATGCTCTGCTGGCCCAAGGACAAGAGCCTTCCTCTTACTGTTGCCCTGACTTTTGTCTCGTTCCATTTTTTCTTTCTCACCATCTTTCTGTGTGCTGTTTTCTTCATTCTGACCATGGCCCCCACTCTCATCATCTTTCAATGCGTCGAACTTGTTCATCCTCTCACCGCCTCCATCACCACTGCCTCACAGAGTCTACTTTATGATTGTTGAACCAGCCTGGCATCCCAGGGATAAATCCCACTTGGTCATCATCAATCATCTTCTTAATGTATTGTTGGACCGTACTGGCTAGTATCTTGTTGAGAATTTTTGCATCTGTGTTCATCAGGGATATTCTTTTATAATTGTCCTTTTTGGTGGGGTCTTTGGTTTTGGAATTAAGGTGATGCTGGCCTCATAAAACAAGTTTGAAAGTATTCCATCCCTTTCTATCATTCCGAACAGCTTTAGCAGAATAGGTATTATTTCTTCTTTAAAGTTTTGATAGCATTCCCCTGGGAAGCCATCTGGCCCTGGACTTCTGTATCTTGGGAGGTTTTTGATGACTGCTTCAATTTTTTCACTGGTTATTGGCCTGTTCAGGTTTTCTATTTCTTCCTGTTCCAGTTTTGGTAGTTTGTGGTTTTCCAGAAATGTGTCCATTTCTTCTAGACTGTCTAATTTATTGGTGTATAGCTGCTCATAATATGTTTTTAAAATCTTTTGTATTTCCTTGGTATTGGTGGTGATCTCTCCTTTTTCATTCATGATTTTATTCATTTGAGTTTTTTTCTTTTTAATAAGGCTGGCTAATGATTTATGTATCTTATTAATTCTTTCAAAGAACCAACTCCTGGTTTTGTTGATCTGTTCTATAGTTCTTCTGGTCTCTATTTCATTGAGTTCTGCTCGAATCTGTATTGTCTCTTCTTCTGCTTGTTGTAGATTTTATTTGCTGTTCTTTCTCCAGTCCCTGCAGGCACACGGTTCGCTTGTGTCATTGAGTTTTTCCAATTTCTTGAAGGATGCTTCTGTTATGATGTATTTCCCCCTTAGGACAGCTTTTGCTGCATTGTACAGATTTTGAATGGTTGTATCTCATTTTCATTAGTTTCCATGAATCTTTGTAACTATTCTCTAATTTCCTGGTTGACCCGTTCATCTTTTAGTAGGATGCTCTTTAACCTCCACATATTTGAGTTTCTTCAAAATTTCTTGTAATTGAATTCTAGTTTCAAAGCATTGTGGTCTGAAAATATGCATGGCACAGTCCCAATCTTTTGGTATCCATTGTGACCTGATTTGTGACCCAGTATGTGGTCTATTCTGGAGAAAGTTCCATGTTCGCTTGAGAAGAATGTTGCATTTGGATGGAAAGTTCTGTATATATCTGTGAAATCCATCTGGTCCAGTGTTATCATTTAAAGCCCTTGTTCGTTGGTGGTGTTGTGTTTAGAATATCTGTCATTTGCAGAAAGTGCCATGTTGGAGTCTCCCAGTATTAGTGTATTATTATCTAAGTATGTCTTTACTTTCATTATTAATTGATTGATATACTTGGCAACCCACACATTAGGGCCATAAATATTCATGATTGTTAGGTCCTTTTGTTGGATAGACCCTTTAAGTATGATATAGTGTCCCTCTTCATCTCTTACTACAGTCTTTGGGATAAACTTTAATTTATCTGATATGAGGATTGCTACCCCTGCTTTCTTTTGAGGACCATTTGAATAGTAAATGGTTCTCCAACCTTTCATTTTCAGAATCGAAGTGTCCTTAGGTCTAAAATTAGTCTATTGTATACAGCTAATAGACGGGTCTTGCTTTTTTATCCAATCTGAAACCCTGTTTCTTTTGGTGGGATCATTTAGCCCATTTAAGTTCAGAGTAACCATTGAGAGTTATGAATTTAGTGTCATCGTAATACCTATTGAGCCCTTTTTTGTGGATTATTTCTTTGGGCTTCCTCTTTCTTTTACAGGGTCCCCCTTATTATTTCTTGCAGAGCTGTTTTGGTGGTCACAGATTCTTTCAGTTTCTGCCTATCTTGGAAGCTCTTCATCTCTCCTTCCATTCTGAATGAGAGCCTTGCTGGCTATAATATTGTTGACTGCATGTTCTTCTCCTTCAGGACCCTGAATATATCCTGCCAGCCCTTTCTGGCCTTCCAGGTCTCTGTGGAGAGGTCTGCTGTTAATCTAATATTTCTCCCCATATAAGTTAAGAATCTCTTGTCTCTCACTGCTTTAAGAATTTTCTCTTTATCTCGGGAATTTGCAAGTTTCACTATTAAAGGTTGAGGTGTGGGATGCTTTTTATGTATTTTGGGGTGGGGGACCTCTCTATCTCCTGGATCTGAATGCCTGTTTCCTTCCCCAAATTAGGGAAATTCTCAGCTATGACTTGTTCAAATATGCTTTCTGGCCCTCTGTCCCTGTCAGCATTTTCTGAATTCCCAATTATACATAGATTCTTCCTTCTGAGGCTCTTATTTATTTCCCATAACCTTTCCTCATGGTCTTTTAATTGTTTTTCTCTATTTTCCTTAGCTTCCTTTCTTGCCATCAACTTGTGTCTATGTCACTCACTCTTTCTTCCACCTCATTAACTCTCATCATTAGGACCACCAGTTTGGAGTGCATCTCATTTAATTGATTTTTAATTTCAGCCTGATTAGATCTAATTTCTGCAGCCACAAAGTCTCTAGAATCCTTCATGCTTTTTTTCCAGAGCCACCAGTAGCTTTATAATTGTGCTTCTGAATTTGCTTTCTGACATAGAATTGCAATCCATATTCTGTAACTCTGTGGGAGAGAATACTGTTTCTGATTCTTTCTTTTGTGATGAGTTGTTCCTTCTAGTCATTTTTCTTAGTGCAGAGTGGCTGTATGAGTGGGTTGGGTCAGGAATATCAACCATGACCTAAGTAAATTTCACTCTAGAGTATTCTGATGAGGTCAGAGTCCAGAAAATGAAAACACAGATCAGAGCAAAATAAAACAAAAGGACCACTAAAGTCAAAAACAAATTTTTAAAGAAAGTAGTAAGAAATTAAAGGGTAAGAATCTCAAAAAAAAAAAAAAAAAAAAAAGACAAAAGAAGAAAAAATCAAAAGGAAAATAAAAAAAAAAGAAAAGAAAAAAGTGAGGGACTGGGAGATGGTGGTGGTGAAGAAGTTGTAGTGGAGGGAGAATGTAGTCTATCTGAGTGGTTCTAGAAGGTGATCCTCTTGGTTCTGAGTATATTAAGTTATGTATGTTAGAAGATGCTCAGTCCCAAATTCATATAAACCAGCAATACTTCTAAAAACCCCCAACATTGACCACCAAAACATAAATGAGATAAAAGGGGGGCAGAATGGGAATGAAGAGAGAGTATAATCACAGAATGAACCAGCACGGTATTCCACTTGGTTCTGGGTGTATGCTGGTCATATTTTAGAAGTTATTAACGTCTGCCATTGTAGAACAAAATGAGGCCGAGAAAACAAAAAGCACAAAACAAAACATATCTCGTATATCTCTCAAAGTTAAATTGAGTATGTTGAAGGGAATCTAGAGTGGAAAATATATCTAAGACCTGTAATTGTAGAAATATGAAAGTCAAAATGAAGATGTGGTAAAATATTTTATTTAAGGTGGGAAAAGAGAAAAACAATTGGAAATTTTTAGTCTGATATAAAAATGATTTATACTGGAAAGGGGGGGGGAGGAGGGGTACCCTCTAGTTCTATATACTACAAATCCCCTGATTTCCCCTGGCACTTTCCAGTGCTGCTTGGTCAAGAACTTGCTCTTCCCGCTGGTCTTCTTGGGAGGGTTCTGCTGATTCTCAGGTGTGTTTACCTGGTGGAGATGCCCCGCCCCATGCCTGTGCCTGGCTCAGTGGGAGCTCTTTACCCAGTGAGGCCTGTGTTCCCTGGGGGCCCTGCCTCTCCCAGGCACAAGGTGAAACAAGGAGCAGCAACAACAATGGTGCTAAGCAGCTCTCCAGCTCTGGAGTCAGCTCCCCACTAGTAACTAATGTAGTCTCCCAGTCTGCACTGACCTAGATGCTTCCGGGACAGGTGCAGGTATGCTAATCTGAATAGCTTGTAGGGCACCCAGTGGCAGGAGAGTCCCCGCTGCCCTGTGCCCTCCCCACCTCCGCCTGTCCCAAGGGATGCACAGGATCCTGAGCTCTGTCCACTCAGGCGCCTTGGGATCCAGGGCCTATGCTGCTGGAATCACACTCCCGGGCTTTGCAGCTCCCAAAGGCAGCAGGACACTGCCCCCTCCACCCGGAGACCCCGTCTAACCAACTGGCTTCTCCCAAATGCCCTGTCAGCTGTGTGCTCCAGCCCTTTATGGAGCTCGGCCCACAGTTTGTGGTGCACTTCCTCTATTAGTTACTCCAGGAAACTGGAGGCTTCACTGCCCATCCTGCAATTCTTCCCAATTTCCCTGCTAAGCACTTTTCCATCGGGGAAGAATCCGGTGTGGATTTTCAAAGTTCCCACTTCTCTGGGGCTGGGCTTTCTTGTCCCAGAGGCTTTAACTGCAAGGCTTTGGCTGGGCTCCTTGCAGTGCCCCTCCCCCACTTGATTATTTTTTCTTTTTTTCCTCCTTCCTACCTTGCTAGAAGTGAAAATCCTTCTCTCTGTAGCGTTCCAGCTGTTCTCTCTTTAAAATCAGGTCAAATTTGTAGGTGTTCAGGGTGTTTTGAAAGTTATCTAGGTAAGTTGATGGGACCAGGAGAGTGACCCTACTCCTCTGCCACCTTGCCCCGCCGTCTTTCCTCACTGTGCTTTTGATGTACATTTCCCTGATGACCAGTGATATTGAGCATCTTTTCATGTGTTTATTGGCCATGTGTACGTTTCCTTTGGAAAAACGTCTATTCGGTTTCACTATCCATGTTTTAGTCAAATTGCTGTTTGATATTGAGTTATATTAGTTCTTAATATATTTTGGATATTTACTCTTTATCAGATATATTATTTCCAAAAATTTTCTTCCATTCCACAGGCTGCCTTTTAGTTTTGCTGTTTCCTTTGCTGTACACAAGCTTTTAAATTTTAAAATACCAATAGGTATTTTTTGCTTTTGTTTCCCTTGCCTTGAGACATTTCTGGAAAAATGTTGCTGATGTCAGAGAAATTACTGCCTGTGCTCTATTCTAGGATTTTTATGGCTTCAGATCTTTTATTTAGGTCTTTAATCCACCTTGAGTTTTTTTTTTTTTTTTTGTATAGTGTAAAGAAGTGGTCAGGTCTCATTCTTTTGTGCATAGCTTTCCAGTTTTCCCAGCATCATTTGTTGAAGAGACGGTCTTTTCCCCATTGTATATTCTTGAACATGGCTATCTTTTAGCCTCCATTATGTTGATAGTGTAAAGTCCCACGTTGTGATTAGCATGGAAGAAAATTCTTACCAAATTCTTCTTGTTCTCCTGCCAACTAACTGGGCATGTTGTGAGTGGTTATCTAAGGAGCATGGTCCCAGTTGATCTACATAACATTCAGGGATAGGTTTACTCCAAGTCTGTAGGTATGAGATGTGAGACAGTTGTTTGTTAGGACCACATTCCCAGTTTGCACTGGACATGTGTTTTATCAGATGTTTCTACATGTCTTGTGTAAAAAGGGTTGGGTAAAAATACTGGATAAAATACATTTTGGTAAAAAAAAAATGTCTCTGAGAACTCCCTCTTGTTGAACCTCTGGGTACTCGTCACTGGTTCCACAACTATTATAATCCAACACAACTAGTATGATTTACAAGTTGGTCTCTTGGGGCCCTTTCACCTTCTAAGACTCCAACACCAAAGGTAAGTAGTTTTTTCCTATATGCTTCAAGATTACTGTGGTACCAGGGTACCTCAGTGGCACAGTCAGTTGAGTATCTGACTCTTGGTTTCAGCTCAGGTCATCAAGCCCCATGCCAGACTCAGCTCACCGCAGAGTTTGCTTGTCTCTCTCCCTCTGTTCCTCCCCCTGTACCCTTCCCTCTCTCTCTCTCTCTTTCTCCCTCTCCCTCTCTCCCTCTCTCCATCTCTCTCTTTCATAAATAAATAAAATCTTTAAAAAAAGAAAAAGATTACTGTGGTCTCAACTCAGCCTCAAGGGAACTCTTTTGAAACTGTGAACAAGAGCAAGCTGACTCAGGAGGATAACATGTATCAGTGCACTAAAAACTTCATATGGAGATTTTCATAAGAGGACCAGTTTGGTCTTTGCCATTAAACCAACCTCTCGGTTATGCTATGGGGAATGGAATTCAAGTCTTCAATATTGTCCCTAGAGCACACCTGAAGGGCAAGACTGATGTTCCTGAACCTTAGATATTCTAAGAATGAGCTAAGCTTTAATAATAAAAAGTTATCTTTTTTACACAGTATCTTTATATTATTCCAGTACCACTTATTAAACATATTGGAGACTAAGTAACAACATCAGTAAGTACACTTGAATTCCACAGGGGCCTTTCCATATATATATTTCAACAGAATAGGATAAAGTATATACCAGTTTCCAAGTAACTTAAATAACCTGCACTGGTCCTTTGGTGATGTATGTAAGTTTTACTCCTTGTAGGCGCCTTCCAGGGATCCTGAGACATGTGTTCTTAAATCCTCTCCCTTTGTCTCCTGTACATACACCAGGTCTTCTTGAATCCACTTTTCTATTTCCTCTTTCTTTTGCTTTTTATTCCAACCTTCCATTTGCTACTCTATAAAGAAGACAGCAAATGTGCAGGATATACTATAGGCTTCTGTTGTCCAAAACTAATTTAGCATATACTCCCCCACTAAGCACCCTACCCAAATCCAGCATCAAGAATGAAAGTCTCATCAGTTCTTTGGTGGTACTTAAGTGACTGGCTTCATGCCTGCTAATTTGGATTCTCCTTCTATAAAGTGAGGCACATTGACTGGCTGCTGTAAAAAGATAAATACTATTCTTTGGGGTCATGGAATTTCTAAATAAACTGAGACTAGTGGCTTAAAATCAAATTACCTGGAGTCTCAAAGGAAAAGGCATTGAATAATCTCATTCAGGCTCTTTTCAAAAATACTATGTATTCTTCAAGTTTTAGAGTTTCTAGAGAAAATTAGCAGACAGTAGTTGCAAGGAAAAGCAGAACTTTAATGAGATGTGTAACTTACATGACTTAACTCATATCTAAAAGTTTAGCCAACATACACTGATATTATTTTTAAAAACAAATATCTGTTAAGGAGTTTGTCTTGTACGTAGGGATATGTTTCAAAAGGAAGAATATGGCCTTTTTTCTTAATATATACTAAAATGTTGTTACATATTGAAAGTCACTTATTTTTATGAGTCAAATTTTGTACTTAAAGCTGATTTCTATTTTTTTATATTGTTGTGATAGAGGTATTTTGGAGGGTATAGAGTAATGGCTTTTAGTAAATGTGGGCTTTAAAAATAATTATTTAATTTTAACTTTTTACCTCTTAGAACAATTTTTTTTTACTTTAATCATTTCTTCTTCTTCTTCTTAAAATTTTAAGCATACCTTCCAAAATATGTCACTTTTGTATTAAAATAAATGAATTCATGAAGTTGCTTTCTTTGCAGCATGAGGAGCTAACAGATTAAAAATAAACTAGTATTTCTTGTTGCTGGAAAATAATTATGAGAATATTACACAGAGGAAGCCATGCTTAAAATGAAGGCTTCGTATTGCATTTAAAACTCAAGTGGGACTTTCAATTATTCTGTTTAGTAGAATAATATATTGATGAATCCTTAGAGAACTAATTATGTTGTTTCACATGAATTACAAATGCATCATTTAGCTGCATTATAGCCTTACATGTGTCCTTTACAATTAATCATCATTAAATGTTAGAAATGTAAACTTTAAGATGCAAACAAAGCATATTTCTTAAGCAAAGTGGTCTAAACAAATACCAGTATTTTATTTTGAGATCTGTAACTGGTCTACAGAATTTCTTTTCCTATTTTTACAAGATCAAAGTATGAATCTGAGAACTTTTTAAATAGAATTCTCTTAAAATTCCATTATTGATGATAAGTATAAGTTGCAAGAGTAAGTTTTTCCCTTACTTTTTTAAAGTTTTAATTTAAATTCCAGTTAGTTAATGTATAGTGTAATAATAGTTACAGACGTGTAGTATAGTGATTCAGTATTTCCATGAAACACTCGGTGCTCATCACAAGCACACTCCTTAATCCTCAGCGCCTCTTTAACCCATCCCCACCCACATACCCTTCAGCAACACTCACTTTGTTCTCTATAGTTATGAGTGTGTTTCTTGGTTTGCATCTCTCCTTTTTTCTTCTATAATCATTGGTTTTGTTTCTCAAATTCCACATATGAGTAAAATTTTATGGTATTTATCTTTCTCTAACTGACTTATTTCACTTAGCATAATACTTTTTAGCTCTATCCATGTCTTTGTAAATGGCAACATTTCATTCTTTTTATGGCTGAGTAATATTCCACTATATGTGTGTGTGTGTGTGTGTGTGTGTGAGTGTGTGTGCGTGTGTATCTCACCTATTCTTTATCCATTCATCAATTGATGGACACTTGGGCTGTTTCCATACTGTGGCTATTGTAGATAAAGCTGCCATAAACATCAGAGTGCATGTATCCCTTTAAATTAGTATTTTAGTATTCTTTAGGTAACTACTTAGTAGGGTGTAATTGCTGGATCATAGGGTAGTTGTATTTTTAACTTTCTGATAAATCACCATACTGTTTTCCACAGTGGCTATAGCAGTTTGCATTCTCATCAAGAGTGCAGGATGGTTTCACCTTCTCCACATCCTCGTCAACAACTGTTGTTCTTGTATTAATTTTAGCCATTCTGACAGGTGTGAGATGTATCGCATTGCAGTTTTGATTTGTATTTCCTTGACAATCAGTGATGTTGAGCATCTTTTCATGTATCTGTTGGCCATCTGTATGTCTTTGGGAAAATGTCTATTCATGTCTTCTGCCCATTTTTTATTTGGATTATTCAGTTAGGGGATGTTGAGTTTTATAAGTTCTTTCTATGTTTTATATACTAACCCTTTATCAGATACTCAATTTCCTTTCATATTAGCATCATCAAATTCTAATCTCACCTTTTTACCCTTCAGATAGTTATGGAGGAGACTCTTTTGTGGTAGCTGTTTCATCTTTTTTGTTCCTTCATATTTTTCTCTTATAAGTTTATCTGATACTGTGATGTGTTCATGAAATATATTCAGTTATTATACTTTGCTGTAGTAGAACTATTCATCATGCATATTTCTGCTGCCAATAACTAAATTGTTTGCAAAAAATTAGGTACTTAGTTTATTCTTACTGATCAGCTCTACTCTTTTGGACCAAAGCAACATGAGAGCAAATACTTTCACACCTGTTAGGATGGAGTTGCAACTGTCATACATTTGGAATGTTATGATCCCAAGCAGTCTTTATATAATTTGAATTACATTGTATGTTAGGTTTTTGATAAAATCTGGCCAATTTTTACAGAAGAAATTATTTCTCTGATCATTTGGTCCTATCTATTTAGGAATATGTAAAACTGGATTTTTTTTAAGGTAATATGTGACCAAAGTTAATTTTCTCCCTAAGGCCTAAATAAAGAAAAAGCAGTTTCAAAAAAAAAAAAAAAAAGCAATATCTTCTCCTATTCCATATGTTGCCTTTTAGTTTTATTGATTGTTTCCCTCACTGTGCAGAAGCTTTTTGATGAAGTCCCAATAGTTTATTTTTGCTTTTGTTTCCCTTTCTTCAGGAGACATATCTAGAAAGAAGTTGCTATGGCTAATTTCAGAGAGCTTACTGCTTGTGTTCTCCTCTAGGATTTTGATGGCTTCCTATGTCACATTTGGGTCTTTCATCCATTTTGAATTTATTTTTGTGTGTTGTATAAGAAAGTGTTCCAGTTTCATTCTTTTTTCCCCCAAAATCTGTTTATTGGGATAGTGTCCCACTTATCTTGATTCAGCGAGCTTTTAGTGCTGCTTCCACCTGAAGGAGCATCCTTCTGTAAGCCTTGCTTTTCCTCCTGTGTGCTGGCAGAGGACGATGGAACAGCCGACACACAGAACTACCGTCTATGCATGGCTGAAGACCGTGGTGATTTTGTAGCATCCCAGGTACTTCACATCCATGAAGTAGGAGTTGAGGCTCTGCACCAGGCACTTCTTCTTGTGCTTCCTCTTCTCCTCTTCCAAGGACGGGTACAGGAGGTCCTTCGCAAGGGGCATGTTCTCATGGGGAGGTCATCAATGCTGGAAAGGCGTAGTTTCATTCTTTTGCATGTTGCTGTCCAGTTTCCCCAACCCCATTTGTTGAAGAAACTGTCTTTTTTCCATTGTATATTGTTTTCTGCTTTGTTGAAGATTAATTCACCATCTAGTTGTTGGTTCATTTCTGGGTTTGCTATTCTGTTCTATTGATATTTGTGTCTCTTTTTGTGCCAGTACTATACTGTCTTGATCTCTGCAGCTTTGTAATGTAACTTAAAGTCTGGAACTGTGATGCCTCCAGTTTTGCTTTTCTTTTTCAAGGTCGCTTTGACTATTAGGGTTCCATACAAAATTTAAGGTTGTTTGTTCTAGCTCTGTGAAAATTGTTGTTGGTATTTTGATAGAGATTGCATTAAATATGAAGTTTGCTTTGAGCAGTACAGACATTTTAACAATATTTGTTGTTCCAATGCATGAGTGTAGAATGTTTTTCCATTTCCTTTTGTTCTTCAATTTCCTTCATCAGTGTTCTACGGTTTTCAGACTATAGGTCTTTCACCTCTTTGGTTAGATTTCTTCCTAGGTATCTCATTGTTTTTGGTGTAATTATGAATGGCATTGATTCCTTCATTTTCCTTTCTGCTGCTTCATTATTAATATATAGGAATGCAACAGATTTCTGTATGTTGATTTTTTATCCTGTCACTTTTCTAATTTTTTTTTATCAGTTCTAACAGCTTTTTGGTAGAATCTTTAAAGTTTTCTACATAGGGTATCATGTCATATGCAAACAGTGGAAGTTTGACTTCTTCCTTACCAATTTGGATGCCTTTTATTTCTTTTTGTTGTCTGCTTTCTGTGGCTAGGACTTCTAGTATTATGTTAAATAACATTGGTGAGAGTGGATACCCCTGTGACAGTAATTATTATAACTTTAGGCTTACTTTTGGAATTTAAGCATCAGAAACATATTATTAAAACTTTTTATTAGGTTGATAGGTGCTTTTCCAAATGCATTTCCAAAAGTCATAGGTTTTTAAGCTTTTTACTCTGAAAGTCACACTTTCAAGTAGGAACTGAAATTCTTATAACACAAGTAATATACCAGTACAGAGTTATCACAGTAAGTTTTAGTGATTTAGGAGGTGAACATTGATTCCCTTATGAGTCTGTCTCTTTCCAAAAATAATGTAGCTCGTCCATTTTGTAGGAAAATACCATCTTCCAAAGAACTGGATATTACTGCTAACTAAGTAGGCAGAAATCATAGGCATTAAATAGTTTAAGTTAAATGTGATAAACTTCTATATTACAAACATTAATGGACAGAAAATGCTGTAAGATGAGGGAAACACAAAGCAGAAGGAACAGTTATTATCTGCTAAGTGCCCGGCACTGTTCTAAGTACTGGGGATATTTAAAGGAGTAGTAAATGGTCCCTTTCTTCAAAAAATCATATACTGCATATAAAAATTCCAAAGAGCCAACAGCAAAGGAATTCACAATAAGTTGACATATTATGAACCAAAAAGATCTAATCACAGACTGAGGTATATAGGAAAAGTCTATGTGTATCTGAACTTCCCTGCATAACTTTCATTGTGTGTAATTTCTGACAAAATTATAGATGGGGAATGATAGAGCCAGAAAGGCTCTTAAAGATCATCTGGCATAAATCTCTCATTTTCCAGAAGGTGAAATCTAGACCCAAAGAAGGTGAAGTATTTTACTACACATCATACAGCAAATGAATGACAGTGGGGACTAGAACTCAAGCCTCTTGATTCTTAGTCCAGTCTTTCAAGATGGCACAAACACAAACCTTTGTCTTTAAGCTCTCTTCCCATTCTTCCCTTTACTTGAATGGTGAAAACAATGGCACGGGGTCTATGAAAAAGTGGAACTCCCCAAACAAGGAAAGAAACCCTGGATAGAATTCTCATGGGGCCAGTAAAGAAATTGAAAGAGAGGGCAAAACATGGATATAGGAAAATAGAGAGTAAATACAGTCCAGGAAAAAATTAAGAGAAACCCAATTACAAGAATGAGAAAATCACACACAAAAAAGGAAGACTTAAATAATTATCCATTAGCACTTATTTATATGGAAAACAGACTAAAATGTCTTTGGTCTAATATATATGTTCAATCTGCTTTGAAAGTTTTCTTTTTCAAAATAGTGTCAGCTATGATAGGTATCTTCATATTAAAGTGAAGAGCTCTCCATTACCTAGCACATTTCTACACCTAGAGAGTAGTGATGACTGATATGCATAATGATGACCCTGAGGCAATGTAATACCCCAAAGTACCTTTTGATCCATTAAAATTTTTTTCTACTATATTTAGCCTACATATATTACTAAACATATTTTATATTCAAATTCTTAGAAAATGGGGAGTATGTTTATGATAATATTTCTGATAATTACCTATGAAATCATCACAGCACTTCATGTCTTAGCTAAGCCACATAGAGGAGATTTTACCAGAATGAAGAAGATACTGTGTCATCCTACTTCCCAGATGTTTCTTTCTTAGGCTTTTTGGGCTTTCTTGTCTTGACCCTTTTCTGATGAAATGTGGAATAAATAGCCTGTCACAATTTTAGGCTTTCTAGCCTGATTGTTGACCATCTCAATCTAATGATTCTTTTGAAAGTATATATTGTCTAAATAGATTATCTTGCCTTCTGCCACCTTACAAGTGTTTTTGTATAATGGTAAAGGAAGATTATAATGTTTTCATTGGATCTTAAATGTTCTTTTTGTGTAAGTTAGCTGCCAGGCAAGCATCCTGGATCCATTTTTTTAGCATCAATATGAATGTCTGTGATAAATAAGTCATTGATCATCGCAGCTGCCTTTGTGAAGGAGATTTTGCACTTACTGTTTCTTTCACATGCACAATGACATCAGTCGACCTAATTGACTATTACTTGGTCAGTTTCTGTGTAGGAAGTAATGCTAGGTAAAATAGAGAAAATAAATGAAAATTCAGTGCATTTCTATTGAAACACAGAAAGATTTCATAATAGAAAAAATACATTAATTTGAAGCTTCTCTGGGATTTGTGTTCCCAAAGGATGAGCTTGAAACCATGAAATTCTTTCTCATAACCTAAACCAGATTGTTATGTGGGTCTCTAAGAGTGAATTGCTAATAGATACACTGACGTAGTATAAAATGTATCACATGGCTGTGGTAAACATAGGGCAGTAGAAGCTACACCGCTATAATAAACATAGGTCAGAAATGTGGTTCAGTTAGTCAAATGCCAGGAGACTCTTTTCACGTTTTGTCTTTCCTAATTAGAAATCTAGGGAATCAGGTACAAAATATTCATCTTTATCAGTTCAAACAGTGATGGACAATTATGTGTTTAAATGTCCAGCAGTTATACTTTGCAATTAAAGTACTAAACAGTCTGTGATACCTCCATGGCAGAGCAGTCCTCCACTTCTATGGCTGATGCTGCTTTTTCTTTTCTGTGTTGTGTCTGCTTTGGAATCATCATCGTTATGGGGCATGACACTAGGTATGTTAGGCCATGCTGCTGACAATGGTAACTTTCAAAAGGGAGAAATAACATCAACTAATATAAGGTGAAACAACTGAGACTTAGAAGCAATATCAGCAAAGAATTGAATGCAAGGAACCATTTGAGTAGGATTACAAGCATTTTAGAATGTGCAGATTAGCCCTGGATTAAGGGAAATCAAGAATTTTTTAAAAGATTTTATTTATTTATTCATAAGAGACACAGAGAGAGAGACAGAGACATAGGCAGAGGGAGAAGCAGGCTCCCTGCAGGGAGCCCAATGCAGGACTTGATCCCAGGACCCCAGGATCACACCCTCAGTCAAAGGTAGACACTCAACCACTGAGCCATCCAGGTGCCCGGAAATCAAGAATTAAACAACCTCATTTATATAAATGAGCATCCTGGAGTTTTTAATAATGGAACCAATAACCTCACTGCATTTTGAATCTATTTGGATGTCATGTAAAGAATGAACATATGCAGTACTTAAGAAGGAAAGGTCAATTCTGCCATAGTGATCATTGGAGCATAATGTAACAGGCTGGGTTTTTTTGTTTTTTTTTTCCCCCATCTCATCAATTCTAGAACATCTAAACTTATCTTTTCAGGAAGTTGTGGGCTTTTTAAAAAATCTCCTGCAACCATTATAACCCAAATAAACAGCACTTTACTTTTTTTAATATTATTTATTTATTTATTAGGGATACAGAGAGAGAGAGAGAGAGAGAGAGAGAGAGAGGAAGCCTGACGTGGGACTCGATCCCCAGTCTCCAGGATCACACCCTGGGCTGAAGGCGGTGCTAAACCGCTAAGCCACCGGGGCTGCCCATTAACAGCACTTTAAAGTCAACTCCACACCTTCACTAACATATTACAAACATCAAATATTTGTATGTAACAGATATATGTGGTTTCAGTAACAGGGTCTCTGGTTTTTTACTGCCCTTCCTATTTATTAGCCTCTAAATGAATTGTTCAGTTGGTATAACTCTGTATATCTGCCTATTGTCTCTTATTTTATGGAATGTACTGCTTCAGTTATAGTTAACACCCAATCTGACAAAGATTTGTTGTGGCTACCATACTTTGTTCACTTCATAGCATTAATAGTGGCATTTGTATGTTACCAAAAATAGACCATTGGATTCATCATCCTTAGTCAAACAAAAGTAGCTCCCTTGATTTTCAGCATAATGTTTCTAGATATCTAATAGTATTTTGGCAGATGGTGAATTAGAAGGAAATAAAATTATAAACTCAGCATGTGCTATAACTCTGGGTTTATAGTTCCTGAGAGATCTAGAAATAACTACAGATATTCACCCATGAGTTCAAAATCGCCTAATTCAAATCATTGAAGCTGAATTTCACCTAGAACTCATTTGAACTCTTTTTCATTAAAAGTCCTGTCCAAGATTAGGTCAAATGTCATATTCTTTGGTCATTCCAACCTTCCTCCTCTGAGTCTTCTAACCTTGACAGTCATCAGTACTATATATACTTCTGTCCAGTTGTCTTCTTTCCTTATCTATTAGCTCTCCAAGGGCATCAACCATGCTATCTTTTACTGCTTACACAGTCTTCATTGAATATATTCATTCATTTTTAAATAAATATTCAATATGCTCTTCCTACTATTGGGTAATGATCTAGACTAGAGGTTGGCAAACTATAGTTAGTGGGCCAAATCTAGCCTACAGGGCTAGAAATAAGAATGTATTTTTGTACTTTTATATTTTATGACCCATTTTTGAAGGATCATAAAAACAAGAATATGCAATAGAGACCATATGTGTCTAGCAAAGCTTAAAATATTTATTATCTGGCCCTTTAGAAGCTAAAGATTGCCAGCGCTTGTTTTAGATGCTGGGGATACAATGAACAAAGCAGACCAAAAAAAAAAAAAAAATTACTTTTTTGGAGCCTAAATTCTACTTATACATTTATTTTACACAGAATAAGAATCCATCTTTGTCATCTCCATAGTACTTACATATATAGTATGTATTCAATGAATATTTGTGAAATGAAGGCATACATACAATCCATTCTCCAATAACACACAATATAGATAAACATTTCTATATTAATGTAATTAAATGTATTTTTAGTCTTTATATTAAGAGTCTTTTACTAATAGCTTTTAGAAAAAAAGTAAAACACTACTTGTCAAAGACATTTTATTCTGGTATTTAATGAAATGGTTTCCCGTCTTAATGTAACTTTTATTCCTGATGAGGTCCTGATTACCAAGCCTTCTTATTAGAGGTAACCATCGTAATTTTATTTGATTCTGAAAGCTTTCTAAAATGGTGGATGTTTCATAAGAGATCATTTTGTATATGTCACAATTAAAGAATAAGTTAGTTTTCCAGGAGTCTCCATCCTTGAATTCTCCAACTTTCTGGTGTTTAAGAGCTGAAGATGACATTTAACTCCACATTAGAAAAGACAATCTTTGCTTTAGATTCTGAGTTTACTAATATTATGGCATCTTTTCAAAAAATCAGGTTATAATCAGCCACTAATTCTCCAACAAAGTGTACAGCCTTTAGAAGCTGATGGTTGGATACTAGGGGTGAATTGAGTGCTGGGAAGAGAGTAGAAGGGATCAAAGGGCCAGTGAAAGGATGCCAGAAGTGGAAAGGGTGGGATTTGTAGACCCAGCAGATTATGGTAGTAACAAAGAGGAATATGTAATTATCTTTTCCATCCTCTAAGTGGCAGAGTTTCCTACTCAGAACCATTCCTCCCACCACACCCACACAATCGGTTAAGTATTGTTACTTGTACCTATCTCCACCCCAAACCATCACTACAAGGAAGAGTTTCCTTTGTTTTTCACACATTCAAAACTGGAAGTAGATGAGGCACCAGATCTAAAAAGAAAAATCACATGCTATTCTATTTAAATCTTTATCTCCAATGACCCTTTAATCTGAAATGCCCTTACTCCTAGTATCCTGCATACTTCCTTTTAGATACCATACTACCATTAATCTACAAACTTTGCTTTATTAAAGAATTACTCATTCTTCATATCTTGCATAGATTTAGAGTTGACAAAATGAAAGTTTAAACTGTAGTAATGGAGAATCTTAAATGAAGGAAATTGAAGCATACAATAGTAATGTACTGATTTGCTTTTAGATATTTGATCTTTGTCAAGACTAATGAGATTGCATATCTACTATAGGGAATGAATAAAAATTTTAATAAACCTGCCTAATTTTTATTCGTAGGAATTTTGTAAAATGGAGAATTATGCCAGCAAACCTGGATGTGCTTTCCCTTTAATTGAACCTACTGATTTCTATCACCAATCCATTTGCATCCTCTCCTATCTATGGTTAATACATAAGAAGTCCTAACATTATGGAGTAGCATACATAGAAGATCATGGGTTTGTTCTCTAAATGCAGATAGCTCATACCCAGCAAAGTTGATTTAAATTTACTGAGTTTAAACTTTCCTTTATAGAAGACTAGAATCCTGGGTAATGAGGAAAAAAGCAACGTCTGTTACTTCCGATTTTGGCACAGGACTTGTCTTTATGCAGAGCCATCATTCATAAAATCAATTTGAATCAAACAGTTTCTCCTATGTAGCAAAACAAAGAAAGGACTTCCCACTCTGGAAAGGTTCTATATCATTGAACTCTACTTCTAAAGGATCATACTCATGCATATAAAATAACCTACCAGACCATGAATGTATTCAATCAGTAGTATTGAGGAAATATTATGAGCATGGTGTGGTACAAAGTATAGAAGTAGAAAGCATTCTCCCTTTCCTTAGGGAAATCAAGACTTAAAAAAAATAAAACAATTGTGAACAATAATAAACATGGACTAAAATATTGTTTATAGGTTCTGGTATATCTTAGACTTTCCAAAATAATTTAATTCGGTATCACATCATATGTTCATTCACATTTTTAGTGCAAAAAATAGCTTCTGTGACCTCAGGGAAGGACAAGATCACTGCAGTTTGAAATATGATGAGAGGGCTTCACAGAAGCAGCAGGGCAGTTTGTTCATTTTACAAATATTATATCATATTTTAAAGATAATTTTCTAATTATACTTTTTGCCATTTCCCCTTAAATTTCTTACTCCTTGATTTTTTTCTTTTGTCTTCCTTTTTTGCTCATTTATAAAAACCCAGAATTGGAAGCAAATTGTTTAACACTGCTTCTACTACAGAACCCATTCAAACATATTATGCTAGTTTATAGTAATAGGGAATATATTATTGCATACCATTTGAATTCCATAAACTCACCATTTGAGCTGATTCATTGTGATCAGGCAGCAAGTCTAATTCTTTTGTCATTTTATAAAAACTTGATGCATTATTTAAAGAAACAAATATTTAAAAACTCTCAACAGTCTACCTTGATTTTTGTTCCTTTTTTCTTATCAATAAAATAATAAAAATGAGCAATTCAAACCATCTCTCTCACAACTTTCACAAAGCATGATAGTAATGTATAATTTATGTATCTTTCATTTGTAAGGATGAGTATCATTGACAGAATCAAAATGGATGAGGCGGTGTTGGGGGGGAGGATATCTTTCTTGATAAAATGATGATAGTTTTCCTCAGCTTTCAAAAAAATTTATATGCAAGGAATGGGGGAGATAGAACTTTTGTAAATTGTTATTAAAAAGTATTGCCAGTAAAAATTTGAGCAGCTAAGGCCTTAGTCAGACATAGTCCTATTTTCTCAGAAACCAATAGCTTTTATGATTTTTTCTTTTAATCTTTTTTATTTTTATTTATTTATTTATTTATTTTTTAAATTTTTTATTTATTTATGATAGTCACAGAGAGAGAGAGAGGCAGAGACATAGGCAGAGGGAGAAGCAGACTCCATGCACTGGGAGCCCGACGTGGGATTCGATCCCGGGTCTCCAGGATTGCGCCCTGGGCCAAAGGCAGGCGCTAAACCACTGCGCCACCCAGGGATCCCCAGCTTTTATGATTTTTAAAGATCTATTTACAAGCATCATCTCCACATTCCTCTAGCTCTGTTTTTATTGAAAGAAATCCTACAGGCAAAAATAAAATTTTTCCAAGGTTGGACATATGGCTGATGTCAGAATCAGGAAATAATGTTATATAGAGCCAAATGCTGAGTTAAGACTCCCAATGCTGATGCTCATCAGACCCCAGAATAGCTGTCTCTTACAGGGTAATCAAGATGTTAGGAGTCTATGGAGATAGAACTGCTCACCTGCAAAATCAGGTACCTCTGAAAATGAATGGCACTACAGTGTTGAGCCAATTCCTGCTGACCCTGGCACTGAGAATGCAATCTTGTATAGCAAATCAAAGGAGTCGAAGTCTTGGGGCCAGAATGCTACCAAGCTCTTCCTAAACTTTAAATGGTTGTAAAAACCTGCTTACTGCCATGGAAACTGGCACAGATTCTAAGTGCCCAGTAGGCTATTTTATTTTGTTTATTCTATTCTATCATATTTTGGGTGAGCAGAACTGGCTGTATGTGATAAACCTACATAAACAGTGAGTTCTTGATTTTCATATTTATTTCTCATATAGATCTAAAGTTAGTAGCTTATTCACATGTAGCTGTAGAACTGAAGGAGATAAAAGAATAGCATATGAGTATATTGAAAAATTCAGGATGGGGAATACCCAGAACTGCTTGACATTTTATTATTCCATACTGGAAAGCATATATATTACAGGTATATATTATAATATATATAATATCTCCCATTGGGTATTCTCTTAATAGTGTCCATTTAACCTGGCTGATTTCTCAAGTCATGTGTTTTTTACCATGCATTAGACTGTGTGTTTGGGATGCCTGGGTAGCTCAGCAGTTGGGTGCCTGCCTTCGGCTCAGGTCATGATCCTGGGATCCGGGATCAAGTCCTGCATCAGGCACCCTGAGAGGAGCCTGCTTCTCCCTCTGCCTGTGTCTCTGCCTCTCTCTCTGTCTATCTCTCATGAATAAATAAATAAATCTTTAAAAAATTCTGTGTGTTAGAGCACCAGTGAATGAAGCTTCAATCCTTAAATGAACTAGGAAGCTCCTAAATGAAAGAATACGGAATTTTACAAGAAACTTTTTTTATGATTACCTCCAGCACCCTTCCTGTCTTTCTTATCCTAAGCTTTTTCTCTAGCTAAGGATAATAGCTCTGTACTTTCTAGATCCTTCACTTATAGAAGCAGAAATAAAAATGCCTTGAGAGTTCATAAAGGAAGTTTGCTCAGCCCTCAGGATTCCTGATGCCAGCTCAGGGCAAAGAAACAAAAGTAAAGCTGAACAAAATTTTATTGAAGTACACTCCAAGATAGGAACCAGCCAGTCAAGAGAGACAAATCTGGGGTGTGGCATTGTATCATTTTTTTCTTTTGGGTGGATCCTAGTATTGCAACATTTGAGTGACGTCCTGGATTATAAAGTAATTAGCCAATTACACATGTCCTTTCCCAGAATGCATTAGAAATGCCTGAATGGGGTAGGAAATTGCAACATTATTTCTAATTCTAGAGACATAGGTCAAATAAGGACAAGGGGCAGCTTTCTTTCTTTCTTTCTTTCTTTTTTTTTTTTTTAAGGGGCGGCTTTCTACACAAGTGCAACAAGCACAAAAAACTTAACTCTTCCTGTTCCCAGATGTTGTAACTCCAAACATACTACTAGATGGGTGGAATGCGGTGGTCCCTTGGTAGTGCTAGGTTGAGGCTCTCCACCAGGACATTTAAGGTCCATCTTCCCCCCTCTCATGTCTAGCTTCTTGCCTAATATATGCATTAATGTATTTATTCTTCATCTACTTCCTAGAGAGATTTCAGGTAGTTTAAAACCAAAACTATTAAAATAATATTAAAAGTTAGAGGGAAAATTTTAGAGAGTTATTCCAAACACTTAAATTAAGGCTGGGTACTATTATTGGGCATTAAGTTTATTTTTTCCCTGCGTTTAATTAAAAAAAATTTTTTTTAGTATAGTTGGCCCACAATGTTATATCAGTTTCAAGTGTAAAACATAGCAATTCAACTTCTCTATACATTATGCTGTGTTCACCACAAGTGTAGTTCTCATCTGTTAACCATACAACGCTGTTACAGTATCACTGACTATATTCTCTACAACATAGAGAATTCCCTGCTTCATTCCTCATTCTCTATGTTGTAGAGAATATAGTCAGCTTATAGCTATGAGCTTCCTAGAACCCAAGAAAGAAAGAAAAACATGATGTATTTTATAGCTTTCATTATGACTAAATGAAGGCAGTTTAAAATGGAAGACAAAGAACAGCATTTTCTTTAATAGCAGTTTGAGTTACAAGCTAGAGAGAGATGATACAAATTCATTTCTAAAATAAGGATGATACAAAAATGTTCATCATAAATTGCTTCATCAACAAGCCACTGTCATATTACCTTTGTGTTCACTTATGAAGCACAATTATCACTGCACTTGTGGAATACATGTTCAAGATATTATAGAAAACAATATTCATTTTGGAATAAGTTCCCTTCCTACCCCTCACTCCCCTTTCCCCACATACACATTTCTCTCCTTTTTTCATCCCCCAAAGTGCCTGGTGATAGTTTAGGGACAGGAAATTTTGATTTATTTCTAAGTTATAAAATCTTAATTCCACTTGCAAGCACACCAAGCACCAACTTCATGCATCTCTCTCTTTTCAAATTATAAACGATTTCAAATATAGAGGAAATGTTAACCCTACAGCTTTTTATCCAAAAAGCCTTTTTAGGAGTTTGTGTTTAATTACTATTGGCATATCTGCCAATAGAAGTTATTTGTGTATCAGTCCTAGAATCATAAAAATTCAAAGATGGAAATAATCTTAATGTACATTTACCAACTCCTTCCTTTTACTTAAATGTTAAGGACTTGTGCAGGTTCATTTACCTTGTTAGTAGAAGAGTTGACACTAGACTCACATCCTCTGATGACTATTTTAGCACCTTTTCTACTATACCATATTATATAGATTTGCTGGATTATATATGTATTCAATTTGCTGTTGCATCGCCATATGTGACAAGCTCAATCCTCATAATGTCTTTTTCTCTCTACACAGAATTTGTATTCCTGAATATAATGTAGACTCTCAGTTTTTAAGTTCCATAATGAAATTGTCTATGTGGCAGATTAGTGAGTCTTTGATGCAGTCAGTAAACAAATATTTCTGAAAAATATAATTAATAATTTGAGGCCCATTTGGTTAAAATTCATGGCTGCTTTCATTAGCACTTTAATTACCCTAATTCTGTTATTCAGAGAGGCAAAACCAAGAGTCAGGTTTTACTGGTAATTGAGGTATAGTATGCCTTTTGGTCAAATGGAACCTTGACTTTTTGTCTTTATTTTTCTTTCTAATATTCTATGTGCTCTTGCTTTTACTAGAAGCAGTATCACTGCATTACTACAAACATTAAATATATATCTCTCTTGCCCGTGACTACTATTTTCTCTACTTGGGGAACTAGATGAAGATTTTGATTATTCACTATTTAATGACCTCCCTAGTGGCCTGTCTGTTCACCAGCAGCAATCATGAACTGAGGGCACAAGAAAGTAAAGCTAGTGATTGCAAGAAAAGAATGGAAGGCTTTTAAATCTTTTACAAAGCAGATTCAGCCACAGTGTGCCTGCTTTGTTATAAGATTTGCTATTTTCCACACGTGTGTGTGTGTGTGTGTGTGTGTGTAATGGAATATTACTCAGCCATCAAAAAGAATCAAATTTTACCATTTGCAACAATGTGGATGGAATTAGAGGGTATTATGCTAAGTGAAATAAGCCAGAGAAAGATAATTATCATATGATTTCACTCATGTGTGGAATTTAAGAAGCAAAACATATGAACATAGGGGAGGGAAGGGAGAGAAAAATAAAATAAGATGAAAACAGAGAGGGAGGCAAATCATAGAAGACTCTTAACTATAGGAAGCAAACTGAGGGTTGCTGGAGAGTGAGGAGATGGGGTAATTGGGCCATTAGCATTAAGGAGGGCACTTGAAGTAATGAGCACCAGATGTTGTATGCAAATAATGAATCACTAAATTCTACCTCTGAAACTAATAATACAGTATATGTTAGTTGAATTGAATTTAAATTTAAAAAATTTAAATGCTTTTGAAAGAATTCTAACTAACCTTAGATACAAGCCTGGGATAATGACAAGATTAAATGGAGTGAACATCTCATTCATATCAATTCCAATTCATAATACTCTTTTATTTAAGTGGTTATCTTTGTCCTTTGGAATTCCAATTAGCCAAAGGATGACAGTACTGATAATATACCCTGCCAAGGGAAATTATATCTTCTGCTTCCACAGCTCCCAGAGTTCACTTTATGGAAGCTCTGTGGACATAGTTTCTCTTACCCAATACCTACCCTCTCTATTTGGGCTATATTTGAAAAAGAAAAGAAAAGAAAAGAAAAAGATCTGGGGGAAGAAATCATTCAAATAAATTTGGAGCAGTTATAAAACCAAATTTATTCATTCAAAATATATTTGAGACAGATAGCAGCTATTGCTTCCTTTTGCTTTTTTTATCCATTTCATTTCTAAGTTATTTAAAAATATTTTAAACTATTACTAATAGTACAATTTACCCAATATTATTTGGTTCTTAAATTCATTTTCTGTATTATTTGCTGTAAAACTTCTAATCATCCTTATGTTAGAAATAAGAAATGACTGTATCTTACTGTAAACTGTAAACCAGTATCTCTACTTTTGCTCCCTTACCCTTTTTGCCCCCATTCTCCTTCATAACATTTATCACCACCTGCCATCTAGTTATTCATTCATTGTCTGTCTCTTCTTCCCCCACTAAAATGTAAATTCCATGGGAGAAGAAAGTTTCAACTCTTCTAATCATCCAAAGACTCCCCAGTGCCTAGAATAGTCTGGCAAATATTTATAGTAACAGTTCAGTATTTGCTGAATTAATTATTAGTATGCATGAGCTATATCACTTGCGCATTTTATGCACTGTGATGAGTATTTTGCATACCTGAGAAATCTCCCTCAGATTGGATAGTTACCATTATCTTCATTGGCCATTTGATTGCCAACATGATAGTACCCTAGGTGCCATAATAAAAAGGTTTAAGTGCCTTCCATGTCCGCATACCTTTATATTTTCCTTAACAATATACAGTCTTCACACTAACAGACATTCATTCATTCACTCATTCAATAAATATTCATTGAGAACTTACACTAGTCTAGATTGAGCCAGACAGTAGTCTAGAGACATAATTAAGATAATGCATCATTGCTATAATTCCATTAGAACATTATTCCAGAAAAAAATTTATAACATCTGCCATCTTCATAGTCGTTTGTGTATTTCTTAACAAGATTGTACTTCAGAGTTGTTTTTGTGACACCACCCTTTCGTGATACCTTTTTATTTCTCCTCTGTCATTGATGTTTCCTTTTCTCCCTGCATATGAAATGTTCTCATTGACCAAGTTTCCACCCTTAGCCCTTGCTCTTCTCACTCTATTCAAGATTCTTTCTTTGTGGCCTTCCCCACTCTCATGTTTTTAACTATCATGTAAATGTTCTCAACTCTGTAGCTGTAGCCCACAGTTCTACCTGGAATTTTAGACTTGCATAGCCAAATGCCTCCTAGACATTTCTACTTGGATGTCTCACAGGCATCTTCAAATCAACTTGTCTAAATCTTAACTCTTCTTTTTTCTCTGAAGTCTTCATTTTTTCACTTTGGTTTAGAACTCAGCATGAATCTTGATTCTTCCTTTGCTATAAGTCTCCATATCTCATAATTTCCACATTCCCTCCTAAATATTTCTTGAATCTGTTACCCCATGCCATCCTCTCTGCCATTGCCCCATTTCTTTCTCCACCCTTTGTGAAAACTACTACAGCAATATTTTTTTAAAAGATTTTATTTAGTTGTTCATGAGAGACACAGAGAGAGAGGCACAGACATAGATGAGAGAGAAGCAGACTCCTCACAGAGAGCCTGATGCAGGACTCAATCCCAGGACCCTAGGATCACACCCTGAGCCAAAAAGGCAGACACTCAATTGCTGAGCTACCCAGGCATCCCTACAGCAATCTTTTAAATAGTACTCTAATTCTCCCCTATTCTTTTCACCTGATTTAGTCCTGCTTATCCTTTAAAACTCAGGTTGATTCTACCACCAGAAGCACTGAATATACCTCCTCAGTCTTCCCATGATACTTTCAGCACATTGCCCTCACTGAATTCCCACACTGCTCTATGTTGGTTTCTTTACTTACCTGTCTCTTTTATTAAACAATGAACTCTCCAAGGTCGCAATGTCTTATTCATGTTTGTAGATTAAGCATTAAGTATGTCACTTGAGAGATGCCTAGGCGGCTCAGAGATTTAGTACCTGCCTTTAGCCCAGGGCGTGTTCCTGGAGTCCCAGGATCGAGTCCCACATTGGGCTCCCAGCATGGAGCTTGCTTCTCTCTCTGCCTGTGTCTGCCTCTCTCTCTCTGTGTCTCTCATGAATAAATAATAAATAAAATATATTTTTTAAAGTATGTCACTTGAAAATTAATAGGCCCCTCAGAAATATTTGAATAACTGAATAGATAAATGAACAAAAGAACAAACAGACAAAGGTGACTTTAAGGTACAATATTAGGATATCAAAGAATATAAAATTATATACTTTCTACTTTAGATATCAGTCTTATAAATTGATTAGGAAAAGACAAACACACAAAAGGGCTGTAATATTCCAGCTCACATACAGTCTTATGTTCTACTACTGTTTCATCTGTCTTGGCCCATTTGACAGTGATGTTACAGAGAGTATCTGGACTTCGACAAACTGCCGGTGCTCTGGAATACATGTTGAATATTTTGTTAAAAGCTCTTTTACCCATGGTTTGGTTCCGTGTATGCCCCTTGACTATAGGCTTAATTTTCATGCCCGCTATGCATAAAAAATGCTTCTTAGTTCCTCCTTCAAATATTCAAATACATAAATCAGACTTTGATCAGTGTCACCAAGCCCCAGGCCCCTAGCAATCACTTCAAACTTTGTCCGAAATAGTTCATCGCTATCTTTATAGCACCATACCCTGGTATGGCAGGTTGACTTAGTATCAGTGGAGCCATATCAAACCTGTTTCTTAATAAAAATGACCTTAAGTGTAGTTTTCTCTGAGAAAACTTTTCTTCCCCTGAGGAGATCAGAGCCTCCACAAATGTCTTTGAAGCAGTCATATAGAAGTTACTTTATACAGATGACTGTGACAGCAAACATGGAGAATTTGAATGGTTATCCTAAAGTGACCCATCAAACAAAAGGGTAAAATGCCACTGTTCTTGAGATCTTAAAACACAATATCTTATCATTGAATTCATGGGAATGGAAAGTTTAGTGATCAGGCCACTTGAAGAATGCAAAACAAAAACTAATGTTATCATATCCATTTGTTCACTTATTAACAAAAAGGTAAAAAGAGGCATTAAATTTTATACCATTTTTAGTATCCATTATAGCAGTGTTGAGTAGTCTTCCCTCCAAAGCATGTTACTTCTTCTGTCTCTTCTGTCTCTAACTAAAGAGACTAGTTAACTAGTTTCCAATCCTTGAAGTCAACTTTGACATAAGCCTCTCATCGATCCCCTAGATCCAGTGACCTTCTATTTAGATTTTTATAACTTGAAACTGCTGAACCTCTAGATACCCTAAAATTCTCTTACTTGAACAGTCACCTCTCCTATCTTTCATAGCTCATCATACTGACTGTACTTGTGCTTTTCCATGTGGTGGCCTACAAGCCTTCGTCCCATTTGTTTTCCCTCTTGCTCTCACTCCTGTCCCTATTCAACTATGACTCTGCTGTCCGTCATTTTTAAAAAATATATTTATTTATTTATTTGAGAGATAGAGGTGGAGACGGGCAGTAGGAGAGGGAGCGAGAGAATTTCAGACTCACTGCTGAGCACAGAGCCTGATGTGCAGCTTAATCTCATAACCCTGAGATCAAGACCTGAACCAAAATCAAGAGTCAGCTGCTTAACCAACTGAACCACCAGGGGCCCCTCTGCTGTTAGTCATTTTAACACTGTACTCAAGAGTGCTTCTCATTTACTCATTAACCAGTTTTTCAGTTACTCTGGCTTTAAAGTCACTAACCCTGGAAGTAGTCACTGATAATTTTGTCCTCTATTGCCTCCATACTAATTTGCTCTAGTAGGCAATGACATTACAAGTAGTACATTGATTACATCCATTGCTAGTGAAAGAAAAAATTTTAATTTATTAGACAGAATTTTGGCAACGAAATATCTAGCCTAGTACATCCACTTGGTTCTGTAATTACTGAAAGGTTTCTGTAAGCTGAATGTTTAACTCTTGGTTTACATGTTGGAAATTATTCTAAAAAGATAAAAAAAGAACATCTGTTGTGCTGACAAAATTTTCTTAAGGATTTACATGAGTCTAATCTGAAAGAATGGAGGAATTGTAATTGAAAACTAGGAGGAAAAAATGGAAAAAAAAATGAAAACTAGGAGGAAATATTCAGGTATGGAATCTCATTTTCTTAATATATATTTTTTCAATGATTAAGACTAACATACAAGCATGTGTCTTTCAAATACAGGCAGCCCCCATCTTACAAGTGGTTTGTACACAGATGTAGGGCATATTATTGTTTGCTTCCTAATTATTCAGGAAGGAAAAATTTGTTTTGATATCAGTTGTTTGGAATCCAGAAAGCATTTTGCCACAAAAGTAATATTATAAATGGTTGTTAGGCCTCCCCTAGGATAGCCAATAATGTCCCTAAAATCCTATATACTTGCAGAAGAATAGTAGCAAACACTTTTGTTATACTAATAATTAAACAAAAACAATAACATTGAATAAGAGAATTATATATTTTTGGCACAAATGGTGGTACTTTAGGAAAACAGGTTTAATTATGAGGATGAAGATGTAGGTTGAGATTGTGAAGTGTCACACCAGGACTGAAGCATTTTTTTTATTCATAAACACTTTTAACGACTTTAAATGACACATGTTCTTCATCAAACCTAATTGAATTTTAAAACTTATGAACTTTTTATTCACTTTCTTTTGGTAATGGAGTTTTATAATGGGACTATTATACTATGATTGAGGTCAGTTATTGACTAGAGATCAAAATAAAACAAGAGGGGGAGGATGGAGATAGGGTGCCAGAGAAAAATTTTGAAAAGAGGACACATATACAAATATGAAAGATAGATAAATAAATATATATGTATATATGAGAGTGTTTATATACATATCTTTTCCAAAGGAAAGGGGGTTCTTGCCTGTTCTTGTCTTGCTGTCCTATATACATATGCATATGCATATACGTGTGTGTGTGTGTGTGTGTGTGTGTGTATACTAAATAGCAAAGTTGAGATATGCTAGACCAAGGTGAGTCACACTATAAAAAGAAGCTACAGGAAGAAAAGAGTAAACTATAGAGCTTTCATTAGTTTTGACAGGGAGACAGCTATTTCTTTGCTTTTTGTTTTTGTATAGGATAAATACTGGAAAGGGGGAAGAAACATTGGGAATATGCTGCCTTGAGTGTGAAAGATTGAGTCAGAGAAAAATAATGTAAAATTTTTTTTCAATTTTGTTGCGCATTATAAATGGAATCCTCCTTTGGTGTCCTCAGAGAGAATTCAGTAACTACACGGTTTTCCAATCATGTTTTATTTGGATTGATTTTTACTTGCCTGCAGCTCCATGTCAGTAGGGAATTTGGGGGTAGCTTGGCTTTGTTCAAGTTATACAGGTGTGATAAATTTTCCAAAATCACAATAATGGAGCTGTCTGTGAGGAAAAGAAGATAAGAAACTACTCATAGCATGCATACTTTTTTTCTAAGATTTTATTTATTTATTCATGAGAGACACACACAAAGAGAGAGAGAGAGAGAGGCAGAGACAGGCAGAAGGAGAAGCAGGCTCCATGCAGGGAGCCCGACGGGACTCAATCCCGGGTCTCCAGGATCACACCCTGGGCTGCAGGTGGTGCTAAACCGCTGTGCCACTGGGGCTGCCCAGCATGCTTACTTTGAAGAGAGAAAAGAAAGATGATAGAGGAAGGACATTGGGTCATTCAAAAAATATTTATTGCACTATATGCTATAGGGGACTAAGGGTTTGGAGAGACAGTGGAAAAACTTCTGGGAAACAGGGGTAAACATATTGTCTCTGTCTTAGCATGGGAGACAAGTAGAGATAAGTGAACCAGAAATTATAGACATTTGTGTTAAGTGCAAATGTGGAAGTACTACTGAGTATTAAGGAAAGATATAGAAATGTCATCTAACCCTGACTTTAGCAATTAGAAAATACTTCCTAGAATGTTCCAACCTGATACCTTAAAGGTGGATATGAGTGAGACTACAAAAGAGGAGATGAGAGGCAAATTTTCCTGGCATAAGCAATAATATTTAAGACTCAACCATATGGAATTTCTGGAAGGGAAGAAGGTGGAGTAGGAGGATCCTAGACTCACCTCATCCCATAGATACAGCTAGATAACACTCACATCCGTGTAAATAACCCAAAAAATGACACAAAGACTAGAAGAATGAACTCTACAACCAAAGGTAGAGGTCACATCAAAGAAGATAGGAAAAGCAGAGACACACTTTGAAATCTAAACAAACTGTGGCCATCCATGGAGTGGAGGGAGCAGGGAGTGTGATAAAGGGCAAGAAACAGAAAACCACACCAGGGACCCCACATGGGGAAGACAAACAACAATAGCATTTGTGTTTCAAAGTGAGAGAGATCAGATTTCATGAATTCATATAAAGAGTAGGACTTACCAAACAGTGTATGTTCTCATTCATTTGGGGAATATAAATAATAGTGAAAGGGAATAGAAGGGAAGGGAGAAGAAATGTGTGGGAAATATCAGAAAGGGAGACAGAACATAAAGACTCCTAACTCTGGGAAATGAACTAGAGGTGGTAGAAGGGGAGGAGGGCGGGGGGGTGGGGGTGAATGGGTGACGGGCAGTGAGGGAGACACTTGAAGGGATGAGCACTGGGTGTTATTCTGTATGTTGGTAAATTGAACACCAATAAAAAATTAATTTATTAAAAAAAAAAAAAGAGTAGGACTTAAAACTTGAAATTCTAAAAATTAGCTGGCTGGGCTCTGGGAGAAACTTGAAGCCAATCAGAAGTAAAGTCCCTGCCCTTAATGAGACAGTAGGACAAACAGCCCCTGTAGATACAGTTTAGCACTAGCAGTTTGAAAAATCCCTGGGGCACATAAGAGGGAGAGTGATTTACTCATCACAGAGCATGTCCCAAAGAGATAGGGATCTCAGAGAGATTCTCTAGGAACAAAGGAGCTGGCAGGCACTATTTCCCTCCCCCTACTCCCTAGCATAAACACAGGGAACCAGAACAGCACCTACACTCACTACCTAACTTTCCTGCAAGAAACCCCCTCCCATTCCCCCAATCACTAGATCTGCTCTCCCTAGTCATGCTTGTCTTAGTCCCAGTGCTGCAGGGCCTCTGCCTCTGTGAAGACCAGCTAAAACCTCACTAACACCATGTCTCCCAGCCCATCTTTTGTGGAGCCTTGGCCCCCATGACACTATTGGGTGCTTCAGAAGCCTGAAATACACCTTAAAAGTGCTGCTCAGCCCACATGCTCTTTGGAGAGCCTTTTAGGCTGGTCTGGTCCCTGGAGCAGGTGCTGCAGGTCTCAGTAGCAAGCCAACCAGCATGTACCTTGATAAAACACACCCCACACCTATCAAAGACCAAATACTGCCTACAACAAGCAAAGAGAGCCACTGCAGACAACTGGACTGAAGGGAAAAGTGACCAAAATAAGGCACACACAATATACACAGGAGTTACTCTCTGAAGGACCAGGTCCTGAGAAACAAGGGACACCGAACTGCCCACCATATCAGGACCTCTTCTTCATAAGACCTTTCCTTCGAGGGCAGAAGATGTAGCTAACACTGTTTCCTAACACACAAAAATAGACACAGAGGGTTAGACAAAATGAGGAAACAGAGAAATATATCCAAAACCACAGGGAGGAAGTGACCTAAATGAAACAGATATAAGTAATATGCCTGGTAGGGAATTTAAAGTAATGATCATAAAGATACTCACCTGACTTGGGAATAGGGGAGGATATCAGTGAGACCCTTAACAAAGAGAAAAAAGTATCAACCAGGGATGTAGAACATAATAAATGAAATTAAAAAATATACTCGATGGAATAAAGAGCAGGCTAGATGAAGCAGAGGAATGAATTAATGATCTGGAAGTCAAAGTAATGAATAGTAACCAAGCAGAGCAAATGATAGGAAAAATAATTATGCAAATGTAGAATAGCCTTAGGGAACTCATCAATTCCATCAAGTATAATAACATTCACATTATAGGGATCCCAGAGGAAGAAGACAGAGCAAAGGGGAAAGAATATCTATTTGAATAAATAATTCATGAAAACATGCCTTATCTGGGAAGGAAGCAGATACCCAGACATAGTAGGCACAGAGATTCCCAAAAAAATCAACCCAAGGAGTTCTACACCAAGACACATAGTAATTACAATGGCAAAAAGTAGAGATAGGGAAAAAATATTTAAATCAACAAGAGGAAAGAAGATAGTTATATACAAGGGAAACTCCATAAGGCTATCAGCAGATTTTTCAGCAGAAACTTTGCAGGTCAGGAGGGAGTGGCATGATATATTCACAGTGCTGAGAGGGAAAAATCTACAGTTAAGAAGACTGTATCCAACAAGGCTATCATTCAGCATAGAAGAAAAGATAGTTTCTTAGACAAAGAAACTAAAGGAGTTCATGACAACTAAACCAACCCTGCAAGAAATATTAAAAGGAGCTCTGGAAAGAAAAGAGCAAAAGTGACAATATGAAAAATAGGTATATCTGTAAAAATAAGTCAAGGGATTCATAAAATAAGAGGATGCAAAAATGATACCATATACTTAAAACATGGCAGGGGAGAAAGGTACAAAATGGAGTCAAACTTAAGTTATCATCAACTTAATGTAGACTACTACATGTGGAAGATGTTATATACAAATTTAATGATAACCACAAATCAAAACCAGTAAAAGATAAAGAATAAAGAGTAAGAATCTAAGTATATCACTACAGAAAACCAGCAAACCCTAAAAGAGAATAAAAGAAGAAAAGATCAGAGAGAAACTATAGAAACAGCCACAAAAAATGTTTTAAAAAAGTCAGTAAATACATATCTATCAATAAATACTATGAATGTAAGTGGACTAAAAGCTCCAATTAAAAGATATAGGGTGACAGACTGGATAAGAAAACAAGACCCATCTGTATGCTGCCTACAAGAGACTTTTTCAGAACTAAAGACACCTGCCAATTGAAAGTGAGGGAATAAAGAAGCAGTTATGCAAATGGATGTCAAAAGAATTATAGGTAGACATACTTATATTGGACAAAATATACTTTAAAACAATGGTGTGGGACGCCTGGGTGGCTCAGTGGTTGATTGTCTGCCTTTGGCTCAGGGCATGATCCTGGAGTCCTGGGATTGAGTCCCACATTGGGCTCCTTGCATGGAGCCTGCTTCTCCCTCTGCTTGTGTTTCTGCCTCTGTGTGTGTGTGTGTGTGTGTCTCTCAGGAATAAATAAATAAAATCTTAAAAAAATAAAACAATGGTTGTAAAAAGGGACAAGGACACTACATAATTGTAAACTGTACAATTGAACAGGAAGATATAACAATTATAAATATTTATACACCCAACATGGGAGCACCAAAATGCATAGAACAGTTATTTACAAACATTAAGGAACTGATCAATACTAATATAATATTAGGGGACTTTAACACCCTACTTTCATCAGTGGGAAGATTATCCAAGCAGAAAGTTGACAAGGAAAAAGTGTCTTTGAATGACAAACTGGACAAGATGAATTTAATAGCTGCCTTAAGAACATTCCATCCTAGTACAGCAGAACACATTTTTTTTCAAGTGCACATAGAACATTCTGTAGAATACATCACATATTAGCCACAAGTCTCAACAAATTCAGAAAGATCAAAGTAATACTGTGGGCATCTTTTCTGAGCCCAACACAATGAAACTAGAAATAAGTCACAAGAAAAAGCTAGAGAAGACCACAAATACATGGAGGTTAAAAGACATCCTGTTAAACAATAAATAGGTCAACCAAGAAATCAAAGAAGAAATTAAAAAGTACGTGGAGACGAAAATGGAAACACAGTGGTCTAAAACCTTTGGGACACTGCAAAAGCAGTTCTAAGAGGGAAGTTTATAGCAATACAGGTTTACTTCAAGCAGCAAGAAAAATCTCAAATAAACAACCTATCCTTACACCTAAAGGAGCTAAGAAAAGAAAAATAAAACCTCAAATCAACACAAGGAAGGAAATAATAAATATTAGAGCAGAAATAAATGACCTAGAAACTAAAAACAAACAAAAAACCCCAATGGAACAGATCAATAGAACCAGAAGCTAGTTCTCTGAAAAAATCAACAAAATTGATAAACCTCTAGACAGACTCCTCAAGAAAACAGGAAAAAAGACTCAAATAAAATCACAAATGAGAAGAGAAATAGCCACCACAGAAATGCAAACAATTATAAGAGATTATTATGAAACATTATATGCCAACAAATTGGACAGTCTGGAAGAAATGGATAAATTCCTAGAGACACATAAACTACCAAAACTGAAGTAGGAAGAAATAGAAAACTAAAACAGAACAATAACCAGCAAGGAAATTGGATCAGTAATAATAATAATAATAATAATAATAATAATAATGATAACTCCCAACAAACAAAGGTCTAGGACCAGTCAGCTTCACAGGCATATTCTTTCAATCATTTAAAGAGTTAATATCTGTGGTTCCTGGGGAACCTGGGTGGCTAGTTGGTTGAGCATCCAACTTTTGATCTCAGCTCAAGTCTTGATCTCATGGTTGTAAGGTCAAGCCCCAAATTAGTCTCCATGCTGGGTGTGGAGTTTACCTAAAAAAATTAATAATAAAGAAAAAATAAAGAGTTAATACCTATTATTCTCAAACTGTTCCAAAATATAAAAGAGGAAGAAAAATTTCCAAGTTCATTCTATGGGGCCAGCATTACTCCGATACCAAAACCACATAAAGAGTCCACTAAAAAAGAGAACTATGGGCCAATATTCCTGATGAACATAGATGCAAAAATCCTTAACCAAACACTACCAAACTGAATTCAACAATACAATAATAATAAAAAATAATACCATGATCAAGTGGGATTTATTCCTGGGCTACAAGGATGGTTCAAACTTCACAGATCAATCAGTGTGATACATCATAACAATAGCAGAAAAGATAAGAACTATACAATCTTTTCAATAGATACATGGAAAGCATTTGACAAAGTACAACATCCACTCATGATAAAAACCCTCAACGAAGTAGGTTTAGAGGGAGCATAACTCAATGTGATGAAGGGCTTTTATGAAAAATCCACAGTGAACATCATACTCAACGGGGAAAAAAATGAGAGCTTTTCCCCTAAGGTCAAGAATAAGACAAGGATGATCACTCACATCACATTTATTCAGTATAGTACTAGAAGTCATAACCACAGCCATCAGACAACAAAAAGAAATAAAACATCCAAATTGGTTAGGAGGAAGGAAAACTTGCACTATTTGCAGATATAGTATCCAAAAGACTCCACCAAGAAACTACTAGAACTAATACATGAATTTAGTAAGGTTCCAGGATGAAAAATCGATGTACAAAAATCTATTGTACTTCTTCTATACACTAATAATGAAGCAGCAGAAAGAGAAATCAAGAAGCAATCCCATTTACAATTGCACCAAAAAGAATAAAATAACTAGGAATGAACTTACCAAAAAAGTGAAAGACCTGTGCTCAAAAACCATGAAACTTTGATGAAAGAAACTGAAGATGACACAAAGAAGTGGAGACATTCCATGCTCATGGACTGAAAGAACAAATAGTGTTAAAACGTCTCTACTACCCATAGCAATCTATAGATTTTATGCAATACTTGTCAAAATACTTGCAACATTGTTTACATAACAAGATTAAATGATCCTAAAATTTGTATGGAACCACAAAAGATCGTGAATAGCCTAAGCAATCCTGAAAACCAAAACTGGACATATCACAATTCCAGACATCAAGTTATATTACTAAGTTGTAATCAAGACACAAAAATACTGGCACAAAAATACACACTTAGATCAATGTTTTCTGTTCTTAGAAAACCGAGAAATGAACCTACAACTGTATGGTCAATTAATCTTTGATAAAAGAGGAAAGAATATGCAATGGGGGAAAAAAGTCATCTCTTCCACAAATTGTGTTGAGAAAACTGGACAGCTGCATGCAAAAGACTGAAACTGGACCACTATCTTACACCATACAAAAAAACTAAATTCAAAATGAATGAAAGCCCTATATGTGAGCCCTGATACCATAAAAAACCCTGGAAAAGAACACAGGCAATAATTTCTCTGATATCGACCATAGAAATATTGTTCTAGCTCCGTCTCTTGAGACAAAGGAAATAAAAGTAAAAATAAACTATTGGGACTACATCAAAATAAAAAGCTTCTGCATAACGAAGGTAACAATCAACAAATCTAGTAGGCAACCTACTGAATGGGAGAATTTATTTGTAAATGACATATCTGATAAAGAATTAGCATTCAGAATATATAAAGCACTGATACAACTCACTATGCAAAAAACAATCTAGTTAAAAAATGGGCTGAAGACATGAACAGACATTTCTCTGAAGAAGATATACGGACTGCCAATAGACACATGAAAAGATGCTCACCATTATTTGTCATCTGGGAAATGCAAATCAAAACTACAATGAAGTATTGCCTCACAACTGTCAGAATGGCTAAAATTTAAAAAAATGCAGTAAACAACAAGTGTTGGTGAGAACGTGGAGAAAAATGAACCCATGTGCACTGTTGGTGGAAATGCAAACTGGTACAGCCCCTGTGGAAAACAGTATGGAGATGCCTCAAATTACTGGATTGTAATCCAGTAATCGCACTACTGAGAAATTTATCCAAAAAATACAGAAACAGTAATTTAAGTGATACGTGCACCCTTATGTTTATAGCAGCATTACAATAGTCAATTTATGGAAGCAGCCCAAGTGTCCTGGTTAGATGACTGGATATACAAGAAGTGGTATAATGCTAAGTGAAATAAGTCAGTTAGAGAAAAATAAATAACATATGATTTCATTCATATGTGGAATTTAAGAAACAAGCAAAAGACAAAAGGAGAATAAGAGAGAGACCAACCATGAAGCAGACTCTTACTTAAAGAGAGCAAACTGATGGTTACCAGAGGGCAAATGGGTGGGGGAATGGGTGAAATAGGTGATGGAGATAAAGGAGAGTACTTGCCATGATAAACACTGGGTTATAAATGGAGTTGTTGAATCAATATTATATTTTATACCTGAAACTATTATAACATTGTATGTTAACTATACTGGAATATTAGCAAACACTTATTTTTTTTTAAAAGACTCAATCATATGGCAAGGGGCCTGGAGAAAGGACTGAAAAAAAATTGCTAAAACAGGATTTCCAATTCTGTCAGTAATGTAGTACCTTGAACTTGAACAATGCTCTACTACAAACATCTATAAGCCACATGAAAGACAAAAATTGCTTTGGAAGGTATTGGAAAACTGCCAAGACAGCCAGGGCTTAAGTTAAAATTGTGAATAAGGAAAAATGTAGAGAAATTAGCCTTTGTGGAATTTGCCAGTTTTTGGTGTGTGATACAAAGTATTCACCAGAGATCTCAGCTATATCTCATAGGGCTGAGGAGAGAAAAACCCTCGAGTGATGTCAATGTACTCAGCATTTCAGGAACCAAAATATTGAAGAGAATAGGTGAGTAGAAAACTGAACTTGACATTCAGCAGTTTTTCCCTCCAGTGTTTGCCAAATTATTAAGCTTTGCATGGCATGAGAAGACAAGTTAAACTTAGAGTCATTCTACTCCTTGGTTAGATTAAGGTAATCTGTCTCTAGGTGCCTATACATGATAGGTTCAATCCTTTCTGGAGGAAAATACCATCCAGAGTCTCTATATTTATTCATATAAAATGCCTATATTTCAATCAAACATTAATAGGCATTTGAAGAACCTGGATCGAGGGAAAAATCAGATAATAGATATAGACCTACAAATGGTCTAGATATTGGCATTCTCATAGACCTTAAAATTACTATTACTTAAAAAGTTATTGTGATTAATATGTTTAAGAAAATAGAGGACAATATGGAGAATTTCACTAGGGAACTACAATTCATTTAAAGAGATAAGAGAATAGTCAGAAAAAGTAGGAGAGTGTCATCAAAATTAGTGAAGATTTCTTATTTTCAATAAGAAAATAAGTAATTGATACTGAGTGATGCTATGGAGAAGTCCTTTGGTATGTAGTAACAAAGAAGTTAAGTATTGAGAAGTCCTTGGTTGTTATAGTTTGTTGATGACCCTGGATGCAAACAGTTTTAGTGGACAGCTGGACATAGAAGCCAGAATGGTCAAAAAGACATAGATTTGTAGTGTGTAGGGAGGATAACTGTTCAAACATAGAAGGCATCATGGACTTAGTAAAAGTTGTAGTCCATGAATTTATAGTGACATCAACAATATGGCTCTGTAATTTTATCTAGTAACACTAATAAACTTGGGTGGAAATGTAGGGATCAGTTGGACTATGAGAATGACTCAGAGTTGGAATTTTGTTAGCAAAGTTTAAGAGAAGTAGAGAAGGACAAGGGTTGAATGTAACTTTCTCAACTTAGTGAATTAAAGAAATAAGCATTTATTATTCTCCCATAACAACTGTGGAAGTAGGTGTCTCCTCCTCTGGTGTCAGTGGCTTGAGTGTTAGGGCTAGAATCTAATCCTTGATGGTCACAAGATAGCTCCCATGGCTTGAGGATTCCTATCTGCATTCAAGGTAGGAATAATGGGGGGAGGGGAAAATGCCAGGTCTATCTGTTGCTTTTATCAGGAAAACTTTCACAGCATCTCATTGACAAGAACTGTATTACATGCCTTGTTGCAAAGGATACTGGTAAAGTGGACATTTAGTTTACTCACCTCTAAAATGAGGGAGAACATAATTTGGCAATGGTTGTTGCGTTACCCAACCATTGGTATCTGCAACATAACAATAGATAAACTATGAACTCTAGGCTGAAGAGGGAGAGAAGTTAGTACCCAAAGGGGCTGGTAGCTAAAAACAAAGTTGGGGGGGGGTTCAGAAATAAATGCCTTTTAAACTGAAGAACAGGTATAGTAGGAGTCACTATGGTATAGTAGGAGTCACTATGTGAAAGAATTGGAAACACAGAAGGTTGTGGTCATAGTAAAAGAAGCATGAAGTTACTATGTATCATTTCTCAGGATGGGGTTAGTTTAATTTGTTTTATTCATTTTTTAATTTGTTCATGAGAGACACAGAGAAAGAGGCAGAGACATAGGCAGAGACATAGGCAGAGGGAGAAACAGGTTCCCTGTGGAGAACCTGATGTAGGACTTGATCCCAGGACTCCAGGATCACAATCTGAGCCAAAGGGAGACACTCAAACCCTGAGCCACCCAGGTGCCCCAGTTTAATTTAATTACTCTCTTGAATGAGTTATCTAGGGTCAATGTGAAACGGATGTGGGGAGGGGGCAGGATGGTGGAGTAAGAAGTATCCATGGAGGGCATGTGGTATACTGATCATATGAATAGAAAAATTACCTCCAGAAATATGTGTTCATTAAGATTTCATTAAAAATCACAATTTTTAATGATCGTGTTCTCATTACCATCTATTCTTTTTTGACATAGAACTTCCATTTACTTCTGACCTTGACTTAAAAATTAAAATAATTCACATTATTTGTAGGGTGGCAAAATCTTAAGTTGTTCATTTTCCTAATGGTTGTTATTGTCACGGTCAGTATAGTAGTGTAAGTGACTTTTCATAGCCAAAGATTTGGGGAATTTCCTTCCCTCCCCTTCTGTCTCCCACCCCTTTATGTTCCCTATATGCTTATTTTTCTACTTACATTTTGCATCCTTTTCCTTTCCTTTCCTTTCCGTTCTTTTTCTTTCTCTCCCTTTCTTTGTCTCTAATGGTAGAAAATGTAATAACTTTTGTAGGTTGAGAGAAGGGAGCCTGTTTACAAAGATGTACTTGGACAGAAACCATGCCATCCATATCTGAGATGATTTTTAGAAGTGATGTATATTCTAGTAAAATCTACTCTACTACCTGGATTTTTAAAGACTTAGCATACACTGCAATTAAAATGCCTTTTACTTTTTTTAGGTTTCATTTATTTTAGAGAGAGAGAGAGAGAGAGCAAGTGTGTGTGTGGGCGGGGAACAGAGGGAAAGGGAAAGGCAGACACCACGCTGAGCACAGAGCCCATAGGGCTTGATCTCACAACCCTGAGATCATACCTGAGTGGATATCAAGAATCGGATGCTTAACTGACTGAGCCACCCAGATGCCCCTAAAATGCCTTTTAGAGTTCCATTCTGTTTTACAAGACCACTATTAAATATGTATGTATATACATACACATAATGTTTATGTATTTATATGAATGTATCTATATGCATTCATGTATATACCAACATCATACTTTACTGAAATAAACTTACAGGCTTGGAAAAGTAGGCTTCTCTAGTCATATAGACTGTTTATTAAAATGTTGCAATCCAATTTTTAGAGCAGTGATTATTACAATTAATTAGTTCATCACCATTTGGAACAATAGCTGTTCTAATATAATTAGCCATTGAAAGAAATACATTTTAAGTGTTCTAAATTGCATTTCTAATTTCTTGTAACTAAAACTCTCTAGAATTTTAAAATTCATTTTGTCTTATGAAAGGTTTCAGTACTTATCTCTGTGGTTGTACTATTTAGATTAGGGTAACTTCATCTTAAAATTACATGTCAAATGTCATTTGGTAGTAGTAATATGAAATGTATGGCTTCACTCTGAGGGAAAAAGCCTGTTTGGCATATTTTAATACCATGCAGCTAAACAGAATGTCCAGAATGATTAGATCACATCTGGCCCAATGTAGATCTATTTGTACTTGCATAATGCATTACATGTACACACTGTTATATTTTATGACTATTTGGGTGCATTGATTTTTCTATAAAGAGAACTATTATTCACATCTTTTTGCATAGAAGTACACTTAAACATTGGCATAGGTAAACTACTCAAATGAAACCTATGTTTGGCACAGCTATTACTGGTGTCACAGATTTTAGAACTGCAATATTTCTGAAAAGCTAGCTTGAACACTTTGGAACATTTTTTCTGGTTGTATGCAGAGGCAGTTTGGTAAGTCGCAAAACTTCTACATTTAATTTTGCATTCTAGTCTAGGCCGAATCTTAAGTGTCACTAAATTAATTCTATCTTGAATTGTGGCCAAGTGTCATCCCCAGAAAGAGGCTTTTCCCCCACATTGGGCCAATTCATGGTTTGAAGCAAATCAAGTGGCTCTGCTGGTAGGCAAATATGAAGAATGTGAAAGAATTGGAAATAAGCTAACAAAATGCAAAAAGTAAATCCAAAATCCAAAGTACAGGCAACTTTAACAACACTATTTTTTCTCTTGTGGTCCTGTTTGAAGAAATATATACAATCATTATAAGTAAAATTCACCAGCATACTGCAAAAACAAACTGATCAATATTCTTTCTCCTCACTTAGCATAAAATAGCATCTATCTTAAGATATTAATTCTTTCTCATGAGGAGGAGGAGCCTCTGCATAGGCTATGCAGTTGTCCTGAGGACATGGCAGTTGACTTTACCGCAGAGTGAGCTAGCCCAGTGATTGAAACAAGACATGGAAATATTTGGTTTTACCTGCCATATTAAATACGTAATTAGTAAATTTTTATGTTAGTGGACAAGTCACATGGATTTGGTTCTAAAAATTAATCTTTTTTTCCAATTTTTTATTTGCAGGAATTTCAAATCCAAAGAAAATTTGCAAGAATAATACTGAAAATTCCTGCATACTCTTTATTTAGATTCACTGTTTTAAACTTTTGGCCACATTTGTTTTGTTATGCCCCTTATTCCTTAGAACAAGATTATTCCTTTAGGTAACCACAATAAAATTATCAAATTCAGGAAATTTATCATTAATATAATACTTTTTTCTAATTGACAGTCCATAGTCCATATTTCAGTTGTGTAAATTTTCCCAATGATATCTTTTATAGCATTTCCCCTCCAATACAAGACCCAGTCCAGGATCATATATTGTATTTAGTTGTCTTGTCTTTTTGGACTCCTTTACTGTGGATTAATTCCTCATGATTTTCCATCAATTTATTAAACATGAAGAATACTGGTCAGTTATTTCATGGAATGTTTCTCAATTTGGATTTCTGTCATGGTTACATTCAGGTTAAACAGTCCTGTTCAGAAATACTTCATAAGCAAAATATGTCCTTTTTAGGATTTCACATCTGGAGGCATAATGTGTCCCTGTCTCTCATAAGTGATGTTCATTTTGATCACCTGGCTGATGTGTTGCCTGGTATCTCTACTTAATAGGTATTATTTTTGCTTTTCTAAATAATAAGCAATCTGTGGGGAGATACTTTAAGACCATGTAAATATAATACTCTAGATCAACCCCCCCTTGATTTAATAGTTACTGACAATTCTTACATGAATCAATATTTACCACAATGGTTGCAAATCATCTTGTGTTAATTTCTTATGGAGCAAGAAAAAAATATTTTTTTCTAGGATTTTCAGAAGAATTCAATTGATTAAAAAAAAAACAAGAATTCAATTGATTTCCTTCAACAGTGTTCTAATAAAGGAAATTGTTCTCTATGGATTCACAAAATAGTCTATTCAATCTAAATTAAAATGAACAGAAATTAAAATCAAATTATTTTTGCTCTAGAATCAATATAAATGTATTAAATGTTCCCCAACAATTTGTAGAATAAATTCCTAGAATAATACTCTGTGTATGTGTAAACACAATTACAGTGCTTCTTGAGAAAACTGGAAGTATTTTTAATTGACTTAATGACAGAATTCTGTAGTTACCAACTATATTATTTTTTCTAGAATTTATGCACCTTTTAACTTTTCAGCCTTTGTTTTTTCATGCCTTTAACAAATTATCACCTCATCCATTTAGTCATGTTCCATTAAAATGTGTATTTCTATTATTCCTTCTTTCTGCCTTTCCACATTACCTAAATCCTTTGTGGCTGAGAATACTTAAATTTTTCAACCTGGTTTTCATTTATATTCATATGTTATGTGTATCGTTTATTTTAAAAGTATCTTGGCCTTTGTCTAGGATTAGAGGTGAGACTTTCAATGAAAGATAAAAGTCATATCATATCAATATTATTTTATAAAATGTGTAGTAGTTGCTAATTGAGGTTTTATAGATTTAGTGAACTTTACAAAGGCAACTTCTATTCATTACAACTCTAATTTTAATATCTTAATTTAAAATTTGAATCTTTTATTTAAGATCCTCCCTAAATAGCCAACAATGTTACTGTTTCAGTTGAAAAAAATTTCAACATTCTCATGAACTACTGAGTATATACATATGTAAAGTAAAATAGATTTACAAAGGGTTTATCTTGCAACTTTCAATTTACTTCCTGAAGTCTCTGATACATTTTAGATAAACAAAAATTATGGAAATTGGGTTCATTGGTTACCTCAGTCAAGTGATCTTATCACATAATTAGTGATAAGACATGTAGCTAATAATATGTTCCCTTCATGTGATAAGAACAGCATTTTATTTCTGTGGTCTTCCTCCCAAAAACTCATAACCTAGTCTAACCATGAGTCTAATCACAGACAAACCCAAATTGAGAGACATTCTACAAAATACTTGACCATTGTTCTGAAGTGTCAAGGCCATCAAAAACAAAGAAAGTCTAAGAAATTATCACATTCTAGAGGTGTCTAAAGAGATAGGATGATGAAATGTTATGTGTGGTATCATGGATGAGACCCTGGGACAGAAAAGGATATTATTGAAAAGTAAGGAAATCTGAATAGAATATGAATTTTTACTTAATGATAATCAGTTTTGATTCATTAGTTGTAACAAATGCATCACAGTAATGTAAGATAATAACATTAAGTGAATGTAGGCACAGGGTACTTAGGAACTCTGTTATCTTTGCAGTTTTTCAGTAAATCTAAAATTATTCTAAAATAACAATTAATTTAAAGTTTAAGTGCATTGGGAATATTATATTTCACATGAGATGTGAAATCAGCAATTCTAAAATGAGTTCCTGAAAATATAAAATACCATAAAATGTTTTTTTATACTTGATAAAGAATGGATAATTACCAAGGTCATTATCATCTAACTTTATATTTTTTAAATAACAAAGTGTGTAAATAAAGTTTGATATTTATTGATATATTGATTACTATTAATCAGCATGTCAAATACTTTATATTACAAAAAATTATGAAATAATAGAAAATGATTAAAAGACTATGGTCTCTATACATGATAAGATAGGTAAACATAATTTACACAACAGCAGAGAATATTCATTCCAATTTCTTTTGCGTCTTTAGAGAAAGCACTATCTAAATGAAGTAATTATGCTATTTTTCATGTAGATGCCATGCAAATAAAACACTTGTAATACCAAGCAATTCAAGGATTTTACTAAATGAGAAATTAGAAGAAAATACAGCTAAATGAATTATGAAGAGGATAAGTTTTAAAATGTATCAATGGAAATGAAGGCTCAGCTATTACGATATGTAGCATTTTATGGACAAAGACAAAACACATTTCTTTGAAAACTTGATACCTTATTACTCAGTATAAAAGTTTTCACAAATAAGAACCCCAGTCATCAAAGTACTCAGATGTGTTATTGATTTATGAAGCTACATTAGCACTTCTGGCTCTTCAGAATAAAAATATTGAGTCAGCTTTTTAATTTAAAAAGAAACCTATTGGTCTGATCTTAATTTACCTACTTGAAAATTATCTTTAACATTTTGATCAGTTATTTTTTAAATAGAATATTGTGCAGGTATGACAAATATTCTAAAAGACAGCCATTTAATATTTGCACCAGAGTATATTAAATTAACAAGGCCTTCAAATATTCCACACTAGGAACACTTGTTTGTAGAATTTCTACACTAGATTATTTACCTCTTCTTTCAATGGCATGTTGCTTTACATCCTCTCCCCCATAAATCCAATAGCCTACTCATGCACACTTTTCAAGGATGTTTAAGTATTGTATTAAAAATCATATGCCCTGCAACCTTACAAAACATTGTGGCCAAGGAATATATCATCAGATTGAGTGGGATCCAAAAGAGACCTTCATTATACAAAAATTATAAAAATTTAAAAAATTATAAAAATTATACACAAGTGATTAAGGCTAAAATACATTTACTTACTGCTGAATTATAAGCAAGGCACTGTGCTGGTTGCTGTAACATTTGAAAAACAAAGCTAAATAAGTCATGATACCTGTATTCAAGGAGCATACAGTTCATCGGAAGAGGCAAATATACATGCAGATAATTTTAATATGATACATATTCCTAAGTCTATATTAGAGGTAAAAGTTAAATTATATGGAAATACGGAGGGAGGAAGGATTGAATTTTACTAGGGACTTCATAGAAGCATTCATGGCAGAAAAAGTATTTGAACCAGGTCCCAAATGAATGGGTTAAACTTGGATAGGTAAAATAGAATAGGAGGAGAGGAAAGTGAGTGTGGGTGGAATATATTTCAGACAGAGGGAAAATGAAAGTGGAAATATATGCAATGTTTACAAGTAGTCCAGTGTAACTAGATTAAGAAGCCAGACCGTCGCAGACCAGATAATTGACTGGGGAGTTTGAACGGTACCCAATATGCAGTTGGGGTGCCATTAAAGGTTTTTGAGCAGTAGAATTTCAGAATCACACTTGATATTTGAATGATCTATTGGCAATTATAAATGGATAAATGGAAGGGACAGAGACCACTTGGGTGATGCAATAATTAAGCTCAAGTTTATGTAGGTAGATTTCTTAGCTTAATTTTAACAGGTTAGTATGTGGTAAAAAGCTTCCGCAGTGGCAACTCATGATCCTCACCTCCTGGTTTTTATGTCTTTGAATGTGAGCTTGGCCTTAGTGATTTGCTTCTACAACAGAATACAGAAAAACTGATGGGATGTCACTTCTGAGATTAGGTTACAAAAAGATCTGGCCTCCATCATGTGCATTCTCTCTCTCTCTCTCTCTCTCTCTCTCTCATGGATCACCAGCAACCACAATGTGAGGACACTTAGGCAATCTACAGAAAGGCCCACATGTCTAGGAATTGATGACTGCAGCAACTATGTGAGTGAGTTTGGAAGAACATCCTCCCTCACTTTCTCAGTGTGGTTGAGCCTTCAGATAAAACCAAAGCCCTGGCCAATGGCTTTACTGCAACCACATAAAAGACCTTGTGCCATCACCTAAAGAAACTAGACTCTCAAAATGTAGAAATGGTGTGATAATAAATATTTATTCTTAAGCCACTGAGTTTTAGGGTAAATTTTTAGGTAGGCAGCAATCAGTAACTAATATAGCAGGTCAAATCCAATATCTATCCTCACTTGTCTTTGTGCTAAATTATTCAATATTTCATTTCTATCATTCTGTGTATAATATGGCTTAAAGATTACTGGGCTGTTAATAACATCCAGAATATTCTCCATATTGCTTTATGTAATTCTAACTTTTATATTTTTGTAAAATATTCTCTCCCCTGATAATAATTCTACTTGTTGAAGCTATGTGTAAAGTACTCATTCACAAAAACCTTTGTGATCCCTTAACATTTACAGCTTTTAGAGAAATGAAAGATGCAGGATTTATATGTGAGAGAAGTCCTAGGAACCTATTTTGAAATTAGACATTTCTCATGTTTTCTGTTTTTAAAGTTTTTAGAGTACCATAGTAAAAGAATAGTAATTTGCTGCAGCTTTGATAATGAAAAAAAAAAGTATTGGAAAATAATTAAAGACGTTACTAACCAGTTCATTAATCAAGTGTATCTGCTGCACATTATACTGATACAAATTGAAAAAGATGCTGTGCTAGCCAGAAACTCCTTCTCAAAGTCAAAAGAAAAGATAAACTAAATTGACTTTTCCTTTGTGGTTGATTTCTATCTAAGTAGATCTATCTCCAAAACACTGAATAAAGAAAGTTGCATCTATGTATAGATTCAAGCCTCCACTAAGATTTTACACTTACAGTTCCTTGGTACTACAAGATTACTTTAAAGTATATTGAATCAATCTGCTTTTAGTTTTTGCTTTGTTTGCATTTATAACCCACTGACCATTTTCATTTTCTGAATAGTACATATACTTAGAAGAAAGAAAAACTAATAACACCTTGCTCGCTGCATTAAGATGACTGGTTTTGTAACCCTACCAAAAGAATTAAATAGCTTTACATGTAGGTTACCAAAAAAATCTTATCAATGGACAAAAATATTTGTCAGCAGTCAGAATGATTCCAGTCCTCTCTACTCTCTATGGTGCTTTAGCTATAATGATGGCAATGAGGCATTGTAGCCTGGAAAAATGTAGTCAGATTTTCAATTATGATTGGTGTAGATCTTCCAAAGAGGTCTCTGCAAATGGTCCAAGATTCTCTAAAGGGTAAAAAGGGTGACTAAATTTTGACTTAATATAGTCCTTCCTTTCTTTTCTTGATACTGACTTTCAAATGTATTGGGTATTTTTAAAGCCAAATCCTAGATGAATTTGTAGGTTCAGAATTAGAATTTGCTTGAGTTTCATTAGATGTGAGCCAGACCATAGCCAGTGTCATTTTCAGAAAGCAGAATACTTTCGATTTAAAGTAATAGCGTTAGAAGACACAGATGACCTGGCAATCATATTGAGCTCCTTGGTATGGACAGATATATATGATAACTTCTTTTGACCTATTATTTTATTTGTTTATTCCTTTAATTTTGGGTTTCAGTTTTAAAGAAGTTAGCAATATTAGACTTTTGACCTGTGTAATAGTATGAGTCTGAAATTCACAAACTCAGATACATAAGAAATTTATTTTTTGTAGCTGAACTTAATTCTATCTTGGGACCCTATCCTACTGGGTGATACCATGGAGAATGAGAAAACAGGAAAATATACACAAATTTATACTTCATATACCCCACCACATCATAAGGATATAGTGCCCATTCATTAAGAAGTAGACTACATGTTTACTCCATTATAGATTATTTAGGATCATGCTGAATTTACAGATGAAAAAAAATGAGTGAAGAAATGCCACTGGATATAATGTAGTTTGCTTTCCAAAAGCATTAATTTAAGCAATTAGCTCATGATTATCCATCTCCTCCCACAGTGAGTGATCCCTAAAGACAATCCTTGTCTCTTGTCCTTGTCATACTCAGTACAGTGTTGGCATTAGCAAATGTTTGCTCAAAATGGCTCAAGTCAGGACGCAGAAGAGTGAAATATATGAACTGCCATGTATCACTGATATCTGAGTGAAACATCTTTACAATTTTTAAGGCTTAAATGAATGAACACAATTTCCTTTTGTTTTGTTTATCTTTGTCTTCTTTCCCACTCTAATCAAGGGTATGTATGAGTTTAAGTAAACAAAAAGTTCTTTTTTAAAAAAAAAAAGAAAAGATTTTATTTGTGAGAGAAAGCACAAGCAGGGGTCAGGGAGAGGAAGAAGCAGACTCAGTGCTGAGAAGGGAGCCTGATGCAGGGCTTCATCACAGAAAACAGGGCTTTATCCTAGGACCCTGCAAGTATGACCTGTTTTAAGGCAGAGGCTCAACTGGCTGAGGCACCCAGGTGCTCCAAACAAAGAGGAGTTCTAGAAGTTGAGAATATCAATTGAAAAGGGACACTTTCACAGGAGTTGAGATTATTCTCATTCACAAAGTCAAACCAGATTTTAAAGATTTTTTAAAGATTTGCAAAATATACAGAATTTTCTAGTAATTAGCATCTTACTGAAATTAAGTGAATACTAAACTTCAGAATGTTTTGACAGACTTATCCATATCTTTTTTTTTTTAAGATTTACTTACTTATTCATTCATTCATTCATTCATTCATGAGAGACACACGGAGAGAGAGAGAGAGAGAGAGAGGCAGAGACACAGGCAGAGGGAGAAGCAGGCTCCCTGCAGGGAGCCCGATATGGGACTTGATCCCGGGTCTCCAGGATCACACCCCGGGCTGACAGCAGCGCTAAACCGCTGAGCCACCAGGGCTGCCCCGTTTGACAGACTTAAATCGTATGTAATTATTTTACATGTTTTTAAAAACTAGGTTGTAAATAGAAAATATTAAATAACTTAATATCAAGTTATTAATAGTTGATCATCATTATGCAACAATTTTAAGATATAAATATACAAATCTGTCATATATGAAATGGTAGATCCTACAGAATGTTAAGACTATGAAGACAAGCACTGGACAAATAATAATTAGCTGTAAAAATATGTTAGAAGCAAAACAGTAGTTTAGCAGCATACTTAAAATTTTATATTTATAATATGTCTATAACTTTTCCACTAATTGTTCATACAACTGCCTTAAACTTTCTAGAGGGTCATTTCCATATGTCCTGTCTCTTTCTTGAGCTCTCAGGAGAGACAACAAGAGCAAAAAAGAGCAAGAGAGAGTGAGAAAGTAAAATAGCATGATCATGGAAATAAAAATAAAACTACCTACTACTTATAGGCATAATAAAAATTGCCCATTCCTCATGGGTAACTTAAATTCCCAATTGACCATGACATTTCCTCAGAAATTTAAATGTCAAACTAGAATTCTCTTCCTGAAGCAAAGGAAATTAAAGAAAAATTGAGTCAAGAAGATAAGGAGAAGAGAGTTAATTACATTTAGCAAGAGTCTCAATTCACCTAGATACTTACCAGGGTATTCAGTGCTTTTTCAGGGTGGTATTTGATTTTAGCACTCTTAAAATTGGGATGAAATGAGTTTTACAGATATTAATGAAATCATTATAAGGTCACAAAAATGTACTGTAATATTGTAACTGAAGCTAGGGAAAAGTAAGGCAAATTCATATCACAGAAAGAAAGCAAGTTTTCATTCTCTTAAGTCATCTTTCCAGTCAACATTGCCTGTATATCATAAATAATGAAAAGGGGAGCAGATTACTGACATACTCAACACAAAGATATAAAGCTTTACAATAATTCTTTTGTGACTCTATCCATTCTTGCCATCCCAAGGGGATGCAAATATTTCTACATTGCTATGATACACTTGAGCTGGGAAGGGGAAGACAAAACTTGAGTGATGGTTCTCTTTCTTGGTGTCCAAACATGCATACATGTCTGTGCGCACACACACATGCACAGAATTTAAAGGCTTAAATCAATTATTCGTGATTCTGCAATTTGGGCTGAACTCAGCTGGACAGTTCTATTACTAGTCTCACCTAAGGTCACTTATACAGATGCATCTGGGACCATATCATCTAGGGTGGACTCATTCACATGCCTGATACTTAGGGCTGTCAACCCAGCACTTCTAATCTCATGGTATCTTCAGAAAGAAGTTCAGACTTTTTACATGGCCAGTTCAGTTTTACAAGAGGTCAAAAATGAGAGCTACACAGTCTCTTGAGGCCTGGGTCAGAAGCCACACAGTGTCTCTTCTACTGCATTCTATTGACAAAGCAAGTCAGAAAGTCATTCGAGATTAAAGGAATGGAGAAATAGATTCCACCTCTAGATCAGAGAAGGTGCACATAATAAGTGCTCATATTTAATCTATCGCAGAATTTAAAGGACTATGAAAAAAGTCATGGCAAGTCTAGCGTATTCTTAAGTGGAATCATTTTTAATATCCACTATTGTATAGTACTCCTTATGGAGCCTCTATTTGAATGTTTTAAATGTATATACATGTTTTATTCTTGAATCTCTTGAAAGTTACTAGTAAGGAGAAATATTTATATTTTATTTATTTAAAAGGCATTGAGTACCTGTTGGTGTCAGACGCTATGATTTATCTATCACTCTCAGGTCCATCAGTAACCATAGATGTAGACTGATTCTTTGCTGCTTTATTATAATGATTGTTGAACTGTCTTCGCAGGCGCATTACTGACTGTTGAAGGAAAAAAGATTAATTCATGTTATGTTTACTCATTGAAAACAAAAAAGTACCATTCCCTATCAAATTCCTTCAATTGTCACCTTCTACTATCCCAGAGATTCAAACACCATCATATGAAATTGTAGCTGGAAGGGAAGGGAAAACTACTAGGACTTATTTATATTGCACTCCAAGGTTAAAAAACATATCCTCTCACCTAGAAATGAAAGCAAATAGAATATTATATCAATACTATACATACTTTATTATTATTTTATATGACAGTATAAAATATATATTATATAGCATGTCTAAAACAAAATGACATTACACTGAACAGAATAAAATTTATAAATGGATTGTTACAAGTTTCTTTTAATTTCTTGTAGAGTACTCCTGAAAGAAGTGCAGAGACCAGAAATAAAAGTAATGCAGAAGATGCATTTCTTTACATCTCCATTTTCCAAACCAATTTTAGTTTTCTTTTTATATGTATATTTTTATTAGCGTTCAATTTACCAACATTCAGTATAACACACAGTGCTCACCCTGTCAAGTACCTCACTCAGTGCCTGTCATGCAGTCACCCCATCCCCCCACTACCCCTTGTTCATTTCCCAGAATCAGGAGTCTCTCATGTCCTGTCACCCTCACTGACATTTCCCACTCATTTTCTCTCCTTACCTCTAATCCCTTTCACTATTTTTTATATTTCTCGCAAGAGTAAAACCATATAATGATTGTCCTTCCCCAGTTGACTTACTTCATTAAGCATAATACCCTCCAGTTCCATCCACCTCAAAGCAAAAGGTGGATATTCATTGTTTCTAATGGTTGAGTAATATTACATTGTATATATAGACCATATCATCTTTATCCATTCATCTTTCAATGGACACAGAGGCTCCTTCCACAGTTTGGCTATTGTGAACATTGTTGCTATAAACATTGGGGTGCAGGTGTCTCGGCTTGTCACTGCATCTGTATCTTTGGGGTAAATCCCCAGCAGTGCAATTGCGGGGTCATAGGGTAGCTCTATTTTTAACTCTTTGAGGAATCTCCACACAGTTTTCCAGAGTGGCTGCACCATTTCTCATTCCCACCAACAGAGCAGGAGGGTTCCCCTTTCTCCACATCCTCTCCAACACTTCTTGTTTACTGTCTTGTTAGTTTTCACCATTCTCACTGGCGTGAGGGGGTATCTAATTGTGGGTTTGATTTGTATTTCCCTGATGGCAAATGATTTGGAGCATTTTCTCATGTACTTGTTGGCCATGTCTATGTCTTCTTTGGTGACATTTCTGTTCATGTCTTTTGCCCATTTCATGATTGGATTGTTTGTTTCTTTGCTGTTGTGTTTAATAAGTTCTTCATAGATCTTGGATACTAGACCTTTTTCTGATAGGTCATTTGCAAATATCTTCCCCCATTCTGTAGGTTGTCTTTGAGTTTTGTTGACTGTTTCTTTTGCTGTTCAGAAGCTTTTTATCCTGATGAAGTTCCAATAGTTCATTTTTGCTTTTGTTTCCTTTGCCTTCATAGATGTATCTTGCAAGAATTCGCTGTGGCCAAGTTCAAAAAAGGTGTTGCCTGTGTTCTCCTCTGGATTTTGATGGATTCTTGCCTCCCATTTATCTTTCATCCATTTTGAGCTTATCTTTGTGTACGGTGTAAGAGGATGGTCTAGTTTCATTCTTCTGCACATGGCTGCCCAATTTTCCCAGCACCATTTATTAAAGACACTGTCCTTTATCCAGTGGATAGTGTTTCCTGCCTTGTCGAATATTAGTTGCCCATAGAGTTGAGGGCCCAATTCAGGGTTCTCTATTCCGTTCCATTTATCTATGTGTTTGTTTTTGTGCCAGTACCACACTGTCTTGATGATCACAGCTTTGTAGTACAACTTGAAATCCGATATTGTGATGGCCCGGCTCTGATTTTCTTTTTCAGCATTTCCCTGCCTATTCCGGGTTTTTTCTGATTCCACACAAATCTTAAGATGATTTGTTCCAAAAAACTTTCTCTGAAGAAAGTCCATGGTATTTTGATAGGGATTGCATTGAACGTGTAAATTGCCCTGGGAAGCATAGACATTTTCACAATATTAATTCTTCCAATCCATGAGCATGGGATATTTTTCCATCTCTTGGTGTCTTCCTAAATTTCTTTCAGAAGTGTTCTGTAGTTTTTAGGGTATGGATCCTTTACCTCTTTGGTTAGGTTTATTCCTAGGTATCTTATGCTTTTGGGTGCAATTGTAAATGGGATTGACTCCTTAATTTCTCTTTCTTCAGTCTCATTGTTAGTGAATAGAAGAGCTACTAATTTCTGGGCATTGATTTTGTATCCTGCCACATTGCTGAATTGCTGTATGAGTTCTAGCATTTTGAGGGTGGAGTTTTTTAGCTTTTCTATGTACAGTACCATGTCATCTGCAAAGAGGGAGAGTTTGACTTCTTCTTTGCCAATTTGAATGCCTTTAATTCTTTTTGTTGTCTGATTGCTGAAGCTAGGACTTCTAGTAGTACGTTGAATAACAGTGGTGAGAGTGGATGGACATCCCTGTTGTATTCCTGATCTTAGGGGAAAGGCTCTCAATTTTTCCCCATTGAGAATGATATTTACTGTGGGCTTTTCATAGATGGCTTCTAAGATGCTGAGGAATGTTCCCTTTATCCCTACACTCTAGAGTTTTGATCAGGAACGCATACTATGTTTTGTCAAATGCTTTCCTTGCTTCTACTGAGAGGATCATATGGTTCTTGTTTATTCTCTTTTTGATGTGGTCTATCATGTTGATTGTTTTATGAGTGTGGAACCAGCCTTGCATCCCGGGGATAAATGCCACTTGGTCATGCTGGATAATATTCTTAATGTATTGTTGGATCCTATTGGCTAGTATCTTGTTGAGAATTTTTGTATCTGTGTTCATCAGGGATATTGGTCAATAGTTCTCCTTTTCGGTGGGGTCTTTGTCTGGTTTTGGAATTAAGGTGATGCTGGCCTCATAAAAAGAGTTTGGAAGTATTCCATCCCTTTCTATCCTTCGGAACAGCTTTAGTAGAATAGGTGTTATTTCTTCTTTGAACGTTTGGTAGAATTCCCCTGGGAAGCCATCTGGCCCAGGACTTTTGTGTCTTGGGAGGTTTTTGATGACTGCTTCAATTTCCTCTCTGGTTATTGGACTGTTCATGTTTTCCATTCCTTCCTGTTCCAGTTTTGGTAATTTTTGGGTTTTACAGAAATGCGTCCATTTCTTTCAGATTGCCTAATTTATTGGCTTATATAGGCTCATAATACGTTTTTAAAATCGTTTGTATTTCCTTGGATTGGTTGTGATCTCCCCTCTTTCATGCATGATTTTATTGAGGCTTTTTTCTTTTTAATAAGGCTGGCTAATGGTTTATCCATCTTATTAATTCTTTCAAAGAACCAACTCCTGGTTTTGCTGATCTGTTCTACAGTTCTCAACTCTATTTCACTGAGTTTTGCTCAAATGTTTATTTTCTCTCTTTTTCTGCTTGGTGTCGGTATTATTTGCTGTTCTTTCTCCAGGTCCTGAAGGTGCGAGGTTAGCTTGTGTTTTCGAGTTTTTTCCAATTTCTTAAGGGATGCTTGTATTGCAATGTATTTCCCTCTTTGGACTGCTTTTGCTTCATAGTACAGATCTTGAATGGTTGTATCTTCATTTTCATTAGTTTCTATGAATCTTTTTAATTATTTTCTAATTTCCTGTATGACCCATTCATCTTTTAGTAGGATACTCTTTAACCTCCATGTGTTTGAGTTTCTTCCAAATTTCTTCTTTTGATTGAGTTCTAGTTTCAAAGCATTGTGCTCTAAAAATATGCAGGGCACCATCCCAATCTTTTCATATCGGTTGAGACCTGATCTGTGACCCAGTATGTGGTCTATTCTGGAGAAGGTTCCATGTGCATTTGAGAAGAACGTGTATTCAGTTGCATTTGGATGGAAAGTTCTGTATATACCTGTGAAACCCATCTGGTCAAGTGCATCATTTAAAGCCCTTGTTTCTTTGGTGATGTTGTGCTTAGAATATATGTCAATTGCAGAAAGTGCCATGTTGAATTCTCCTAATATTAGTGTATTATTATCTAAGTTGTCTTTCCTTTGGTTATTAATTTATTGATATACTTGGCAGCTCCCATAAATATTCATGGTTGTTAGGTCTTCTTGTTGGATAGACCCTTTAAGTACAATATAGTGTCCCTTTTCATCTCTTACTACAGTCTTTGGGATAAACTTTAATTTACAGTATTCCACTTGGTTCTGGGTGTATGCTGGTCATGTTTTAGAAGGTATTAACATCCCCCATTGTAGAACAAAATGAGGCCGAGAAAACAAAAAAACACAAAAGAAAACAAAAACATATCTTGTATATTTCCCAAAATTAAATTGAGTATGTTAAAAGGAATCTAGAAGTGGAAAATATATCTAAGATCTGTAATTGTCAGGTCTTATGAAAATATGAAAGTCAAAAAGGAAGAAACTTCAAAATGAAGAGGTGGTAAAATATTGTAGTTAAGGTGGGAATAGAGAAAAATAATTGGAAATTTTTAGTCTGATATAAAAACGAGTTGTACTGGACAAAGAGGGAGAAAAAGGAGGTACCCTCTAGTTCTTTGTACTATAAATCCCTCAACTTTCCCTGGAGCTTTACAGTACTGCTTTGTCAGGAACTTGCCCTTGCCCTTCCCCTGTTCTTTCAGCTGGTTCTCTGCTGGAGGGGTCTGATGTGGTGATTCTTATGTGTCTGTACCAGGGCGGAGATGCCCTGCTCCTCGCCAGATGCTAGTCTCAGTGGGAGCTGGTTATTCTGTGAGGGCTCTGTTCCCTGGTGCCCCACCTCTCCCAGGCACAAGGTGTAACAAAGAGGAAAAAGTATAATGTCGGTGGCCAGAATTCCAGCTCTGAAGTCAGTTGCCTGCAAGTAACTAATGCAGTTTCCCAGTCTGCAGGGGCCTAGATGCTCCCGGGGGCAGGCGCGGGTGTGCTGATCTGCACAGCTTGGGGGTGCCCGGTGGCAGGAGAGTTCTCACTGTCCTGTGCCCTCCCCGCTTCTGCCTGTCCCTGGGGGAACACAGGATCGTGGGCTGTGTCCTCTCCATGCCCTGGGATCCGGGGCCCTGTGCTGCTGGAATCGCACCCCTGGGCCGCGGCTACAAAGGCACGAGGGCACAGACACCTGTGTCTGGAGCTGCCTGCCTAACCAGCTGGCTTCTCCCAAATGCCCCACGGCTGTGCTCTCCAGCCCTTTACTGAGATAGGTCCACAGTTTGTGGTGCACTTTCCCCAGGGCTCAGTTCCTGTATTAGTGACTTCGGGAAACTGGAGGCTTCACTGCCCCTGCTGCGATTCAGCCATATTTCCCTGCTAAGCACTTTTCCATCCAGGAAGAATCTGGTGCAGATTTTTAAAATTCCCACTTCTCTGGGGCTGGGCTCTCCTGTCCTAGAAACTTTCACCTTCCGGCCTTAGCCTGGCTCCTCACGGTGCCTCTCCCCCACTTGATCCTTTTTTATTTTATTTTTTTTTCTGCCTTCCTACCTTGTTAGAAGCAAAACCCTTCTCTCTGTAGCGTTCTGGCTGTTCTCTCTTTAAATCTCAGGTCGAATTCATAGGTGTTCAGGATGATTTGAAAGTTATCTAAGTAAGTTGGTGAGACTAGGTGAGTTGAGGACCCTACTCTTCTGCCATCTTGCCCCACCCTCCCTCAATTTTAGTTTTGATATTATATCCTTATGACGGCTATCTGAAAACTAAAATCCTATATAAAAATCACCTAAGCCATACCGTTTTTAAGGACTAGAAGTCAGTTCTCCTATGAAATGTACCATAATATAGGACTCAAGTGGTTTTGATTCAAGGAGAATGAGGTTATACAGACACCTGAGCTTCAGTAACTGCATTCTTTTAAGTGGAACTCTAATGGCTGTCTGATTCAATGAATAACATTCTATTCATGTTTTCTATTCATTCTAGAAATGCAACTTAAAGTCTATTTTTTAAAGGAGGTTTACCTAAAAGACCCAAAGAGTCAAAGAAATCCTGAGAAAGAATAAAGCAGGAGGCATCACACCTCCTGATTGTAAGATGTACCATTAAACTATAGTAATCAAAACAGTATGACACTGGCACAAAAACAGACAAATAGACCAATGGAACAAATCAAAAGTGCAGAAATAGACTAAAGGATATATGGTTAACCAATATTTGACTGGAGATCCAAGAATCCTCAATAAAGAAAAGACAGTCTCTTCAATAAATGGTAATGGGATAATTGGATATTTACATGTAAAGGGATGAAACTGGGCCCATACCTTACACCACTCATAAGATTAACTCAAAAGAGACTAAAGATTTAAATGTAAGCCTGGAAACCATGAAACTCCTAGAAAACAGGAATAAATCTCCTCCACATTGGATCTTGGTAATGATATTTTGAATATAACACCTAAAGCATAAGCAACAAAATAAAAAATAAACAAGTGAGGCTAAGTCAAACTAAACAACTTCTGAATGATAAAAAAATTAATAACAAAGTAAAAAGACAACCTACAGCATGTGAAAAATATTTGCAAACCATATACCTGATAGGGGGTTAATAGCCAATATATATTTTAAAAAGTTCCCACAACTCAATAGCAGAAAAAAACAACCCAATTAAAAAATGGTCAAAAACCTGAATAGACATCTCTCCCAAAAATATATGAAAGGCCAAGAGGTACATGAAAAGCTGCTCAACATCACTAGTTATTAGGGAAATTCAAATTAGAACCATAATGAAATACCACCTCATGCCTGTTAGAATAGTTATTATCAAAAAGACAAGAGATAACAAGTGCCTTAAACTTATGTAGACATGTATGTCAATTACTTCCCAGTAAAACTGGGAAGAAAAGGTGTAAGCAAAAGCAAATATTTAAAAATCCACTGAAAAATAACTTTATAACCCATTAAATTCCCTGACTATATTGTAGACCTACTCTGTAACCAAGCATGCCACACCTGACTGCTATTGGATTAGCAAAGACATATTGAAACAGTTTCTGTGCCTTAGGTACTTAGACAAATGGAGCACTTAATTATGGACTCACCAATTTGATATTCAAGGCCTTCCATGGTACTGCCTACATTAGAACTTTCCTGCCTATGTTTTCCACTATTTCCCACATTTACCCTGCACTCCAGTCTAACTGAAAGATTACCTTTTCTCTGACTGTACCTTATCTTTCCTTTCTCTATGGCTTTCCTCATCATTGTCACCCTATCCTCTCTTCAAATATTAATTATTTCATGAAGACTTGCCACATACTTGTATGTATGTGAACACACATACAACTAATACCCTCTTGCCCCAAAATCAAATGCTGTTTCTCCTTGTCCTTCTGACATTGCACTTGATTCTTATTTATGTTACAGTTGTCTTTGTATCCTATCTCTACCACCCACTAGACTTGAAATCCTGATAGTAGAAACAGTGTTTCACTCTATCCTTGCCACCTAGTAAGAATCAAAATAGCTGTTTAGTTGAATTAAAAATAAATACAAGAACATTTTGTGACCATCTGCCAAAATGTATAATCTACTAACAGTGTAGGAGAAGAGGTAGCATTTTTTTCTTGGATATTTGATAAAAATATATATTCCCATAAAATTAATCACTTGTACAAAATTGAATAGCTAAATTAACATTTACTGTATTCATTAATCTGCATAATGTGTTTCTTATATATGTAAAAGCACATTGTATAGTTAGAACTATCAGAGGTGCCTAGGTAACTCAGTCAGTTGAGCATCTGACTCTTGATTTTGGCTCAAGTCATAATGTCATGTGTCATGGGATCGAGCCCCACTTCAGGCTCCACACTCAATGGGGAGTCTGCTTGAAGATTCTCTCCCTCTTCCCCTCCCCCCCCTTTCAAATAAATAAATATATATATATATATATATATATATTTTTTTTTTAAATCATATTAAATTTCCCTAGTAATTCCTAATGGCTGTCAGCTCCTCATTAAATCTTGATTTTTTTTGTCACAAAGAATTTATAATCTTGTCTTTGAATTTAGAAGTAATGAGGGAATGAGCAGAAATATCTGAATACTCTCTCAGTGGTAAATTGGACACCCAATTTTTAACTTAGTCTTAATAGGAAAAAAAAAAGAATGAATTCAGAAACTGTTCTTTCTTTTTTAAGACTCCCCCACCCTTCTTATCTGAGTGAAAATAGAAGGGTATAGTTTTTTCTCAGTGGTGGGGAGAAAATCTATTTTCATTCACTTAGAGAGGTTTCTCAAATTCGAATGAGGATTAATATATGGATAATCCATATAGCTAACTGTATAAAGCAATTCTCTGGAAATCAAAGACAAATTTGGTGTAATAACACAGAAATGGATTTGCATGAGATTTAAATACTGTTTTTTCTACCAGCTAAGCATCCCTCTCCTCCTTCCCCCCAAATGAATTTTATTGTCAAATGCTGGCACTAACAGTTATTGAAATCACAACTCAGTCTAAAAGCAATCTGCCCAGTTATTGCCAAAAGATGTTAACTTACATCAAACTAATAAAGTATAGCTCTTAATTTTTAGTTTTGGATACATATGTCTGTACTTGACATTAGATTGAAAGTCTATTAAAATTGGGGCATCTGAATGGCTCAGTTGGTTAAGCCCCTAGCTCTTGATTTCAGCTCAGGTCATGATCTCAGGGTTGTGAGATTGAGACTGATGTTGGGCTCCATGCTCAGTGGGGGACTGTGCTTGAGATTCTCTCCTTCTCCCTTTGCCCCTCCCCCTGCTTGTGCTTTTTCTCTCTTTCTCTCTCTCATAAGTAAATAAATATTTAAAAAAGAAAGTCAATTAAAATTTCAAAAGGTTAAGAGACATCGACAAATAGACTTAAAACCTCGTGTGTTTTATTTTCCCTCCAGTCACTGTTTTTTCTAACCCAAGTTGTCATGAACCATCCAGCAGTACCATCCACCCAGCTGTTATACTGATTGATAGATGTTCATTAACTAGGCAGTCAAAATTGCAATCATATTCTCAGTGAGGCAGTGAGGTGAAGAGTGTATTTCTATCTGTGCAGTATGTCCTTAAGTGTGCAACTCACTTTTTTCCCACTTTTTTTCAAATACCAGGCAGCAGCTTCCTTGAAGTTAACTGCCCTTTCATGCAAGTTAAGAGGAAGTAGTAACATACATAACTCCAAATTATTTCTACTCACAACTCCATTCTATACTGTTTGAATATAGATGTGCCTCATGTTCAAGACAGTCATACTTCACATGAAAAAATGAGGTCAAATTGTGAGGATGCCAGTCAGAAAGTCCATGAATGCCTCATTCTTTCTCCCTGCTTCTTACACTTGTTAGGGATCAATGGTATCAATTCTCAGACCAATGATCAAACTTCCTAAGAAATTGTCTTCTATCTAGCTCAGATACATTACTTTTCTAGCTCAAACTCCACTTAGGGTATGGAAGATTTTCTCTGGTTAAATTGAATAGACCTACTCATCCAGCTTTTCCTGTCCTAGAGCAAGAAAAGTATAAACGGCAATAGGCAGAACAAGATGAGTATAACAAAAAGTAGAAAGAATCCAGGGGATAAGGGCCAAATTCCAAATAATCACCTGTGGATAACAGAATTTTCAGCAAAACCCTAAGCTTTTTATTCAAAAGATGTTGAAGCATGACCAGCATGCCTTTTACTTTCCATAGGTGATATTTGAATTACTATCCAATTCTGTGCATAAAATCAGCCTTCTGCTTAGATGCTGATAACCCTTTTTTTCTTAGAAGTAACTCTAGTTACTTCCATATACTCCATATATCCTTTGAGGGGGCTTCAGTTTTCCATGCCTCATTTCATTGCTCCAATGAAATGCATTCCAATCCTTGCTCCAATACAACTAACATTTTTTTTTTTTTTAAACTATTTATTTATTTATTTATGATAGTCACAGAGAGAGAGAGAGAGAGAGGCAGAGACACAGGCAGAGGGAGAAGCAGGCTCCATGCACCGGGAGCCCGACGTGGGATTCGATCCCGGGTCTCCAGGATCACGCCCTGGGCCAAAGGCAGGCGCTAAACCGCTGCGCCACCCAGGGATCCCTACAACTAACATTTTTTGTACCAATGTGGGGCAAGAACTATCATCTAATCCTCAAAGAATCTTTACAGGATAGACATCATTAGCTCCATTTTATAGATGAAGTAATTGAATTCCAGAAAAGTTATGTAAGTTGCCTAAGGTCACACATCTACTGAATGATAGTTAAAACCTGACCCCAGATTTGCCTGATTCTGTCTTTGTGTTGTTCCATGTTGTCTCTCTATTAAGAATCTTATTTATATTTGCCTTTCACAAATATCTATTATATTGATACCAAGTTGCGATGAATTTCGCATCAATTCTTTTGAACTGGTCTGGACTAAACAGTGCTGATAGAAATGCTTAAGTGACCACTGTGGTAGATCTAAGTTTAAACCGTGCTTTAATACCTGACAACAGAAGCCATTCTCTTCTAGGAAAAAAATAGACCTGAGGATGCCAAAATACTTTGTGCAGTCCAAAGCCAAATCCTCTAGTCATTTATTCATTCATATTCTCTCTTGAATGCCCACTCCGCACACACACACAACTTTTGATGGACACATAATTTTAAGGTCATTTTTAATGTCTGAAGAATTTGTTCTTTTCTTCTTTCCTGATTACATGACCATATAACCTACCCACAACAGTGTGACTCACTTTGTGCCTCCTTTTTGAGTATGTTCTAAAGAGCAGGGATGGCCTTTGGCTGAAAAGAAGGCATATCAGGAGAGCTCTGTTAGTCACATTACTTTTCTAATTCATGAAAAGTCACTATTATTCAATGGCATGGCCCATTTTTCTAATCCAATTTAATTGAATGTACAAGGATATGGGCATTGAGAATTAAATACAAGCCCATTTCTATCCAAAATTCATAGTTCCTTTAAAAAAAGTGTAACATTTTGCTCATTTCTTGTGATTTTTTGTATATGCCATATATAATTCTGCTTGCAATCTCTGTGCAAGATGATACCTTAAAAAAGAAAAAAAATCTGTAAAAGGACTAATGTAACTTGATCATCTGGAATACGTTTTGATTTAATTAATTGGCCAAGATGACTGTAAACTTTTATGCTTTGAAAGTTTGGGGGCAGCCCTGGTGGCTTAGCGGTTTAGCGCCGCCTTCAGCCTGGGGCGTGATCCTGGAGACCCCGGATCGAGTGCCGCGTCGGGCTCCCTGTGTGGAGCCTGCTTATCCCTCTGCTTCTCTCTCTCTCTAATAAATAAATAAATAAATAAATAAATAAATAAATAAATAAATAATCTTAAAAAAAGTTTGTTCTTGTCACAATAAGAATTTGCTTTACCATTCAAAGTACTAACTTACCTGCAACTGAAATAAAAGGAATTCATGTTTGTTATTTTTAAAGAGAATCTGTTTTGGCATTTTGCTGAGCTTTTTGTACATTAAAGCCCATATTGAGAAATGTGTCCATTTTTAAGTGATAGGTAGTGATTTTCCTAAGTGTTGAGAAAATATTTTATCTAAACTGTAAAAGAAAAAGAAAAAAAATAATTTTAAAACACTTCTAACATATTTTGTATTTTAAATTGCTTTTTATTCCACTTGTTTGCTTTTATTCACCTTACTATGATTCAATTTGTAGATACTCTGACTTGCTAAATGGCTTCAATATTTGGGTTTTATTTACTGTTAAGTAAAACTGTTTACTTTTGTGTATGGTGTAAAAAAAGTGGTCCATTTCCATTTTTTTTGCACATAGTGGTCCAGTTTTTTCAACACCATTTGTAGAAGAGACTGTGTTTTCCTCGTTGCATATTCTTGACTCCTTTGCGGTCAAAGGATTAATTGACCATTTAAGTGGGCTATCTTTGGACTCTGCTCTGTCCCACTGATCTGTGTCTACTTCTGTACCAGTATCATACCATTCTGATTACTAGTTTAATAGTGTACTTTGAAATCTGGAATTTTGATACCTACAGCTTCATTCTCCTTTTTCAGTATTGCTTTGGCTAGTTGGGGTCTTTTGTGGTTCCATAAAATTTTAGGATTATTTGCTCTAGTTTTGTGAAAAATGTTATTGATACTTTGATAGGGATTGCATTGAATCTATGGATTGCTTTGAGTAGTATGGACAGTTTAATAATATTTGTTCTTCCAATCCATGAGCATAGAATGTTCTATTTCTTTGGGTCTTAATTCAGTTTCTCTCATTAATGATTTATAGTTTTCACAGTATAGGTCTTTCATTTACTTGGTTAAGTTTATTCCTAGATATTTTATTTTTTGGTACAGTTGTCAATGGGATTGTTATCTTAATTTCCCTTTCTACTACTTCATTATTAGTGTATAAAATGCAGCTGATTTCAATATATTAATTTTGTATCCTGCATCTTTAGTGAATTCATTTATCAGTTCTAGTAGTTTTTTGGTGGAGTTTTTAGGGTTTTTTTTTTAAACATATAGTTTTATGTCATGTACAAATACTGGAAGGTTTACTTCTTCCTTACCAATGGAAAGAACACAAAAACATGGAGGATAAATAACATACTACTAAACAATGAATGAATTAACCAAGATATCAAAGAGGAAACCAAAAAATACATGGAAACAGATGAAAATGAAAACACAATGATCCAAAATCTTTCAGATTCAGCATAAAGTGTTCTAAGAAAGATTATAGCAATACAGGCCTATCTCAAGAAACAAACAAACAAAAAAATCTCAAATACAAATAATAAAGGTTAGACCAACGGTAAATGAAATAGAGACGAACAAAATGAAACAACAGAACAGATCAATGAAGTCAGGAACTAGATCTTTGAAAAGACCAACAAAACTGATAAACCTTTAGCCTAACTCATCAAAAAAAAAAAAAAAAAAAAAGACTCAAAAAATAAAATCAGGGGCACCTGAGTGGTTCAGTAAGTTAAGTGTCTGCTTTCAGCTCAGGTCATGATCCCAGGGTCCTGGGATTGAGCTCTGCATCAGGCTCTTTGCTCAGTGAGGAGCCTGCTTCTCCCTTTCTCTCTGCCTGCCACTCTGCCTACTTGTGCTCTCTCTCTCTTTGTCAAATAAATAAATAAAATCTTTAAAAAAATAAAATAAAATCAGCAATGAAGGAGCAGAAGTAACACCTGACACCACAGAAATACAAAAGAGTATCAGAAAATGTTATGAAAAATTTTATGCCAACAAATCAGACAACCTAGAAGAGATGGGTAAGTTCCTAGATATATATTACCTCCCAAACTGAATCAGGCATAAATACAAAATTTGAACAGACCAATTATAGCAATTAAATTGAATCAATAATCAAAATACTGCCCCCCCCGCCCACAAAAAGTCTAAGACCAGATGGCTCACAGGTGAATTCTACCAGACATTTAATGAAGAGTTAATAACTATTCTTCTCAAACTATTCCAAAAAATGAAATAGGAAGAAAAGCTTTGAAATTCATTCTACGACGCTAGCATTACCCTGATGCTAAAAGCAGATAAAGACACCATAGCAATAGAGAAGTACAGGCTAATATCTTTCACAAATGTAGATTCAAAAATCCTTAACAAAATATTAACAAACCAAACCCAACAAATACATTAAAAAAATCATTCATGACAATTAAATGCAGGATTGGTTCAATATTTGCAAATCAATGAACATGAAACATCACATTAATAAAGGATAAAAACCATAAATCACATCAATAGATGTAGAAAAGGCATTTGACAAAATGCAACATCTATTCATGATAAAAACTCTCAAGAAAGTGGGTTTAGAGGGAATATGCCTCCAAATAATAAATGTGTAAAACCCGCAACTAGGGATCCCTGGGTGGCGCAGTGGTTTGGCGCCTGCCTTTGGCCCAGGGCGCGATCCTGGAGACCCGGGATCGAATCCCACGTCGTGCTCCCGGTGCATGGAGCCTGCTTCTCCCTCTGCCTGTGTCTCTGCCTCTCTCTCTCTCTCTCTGTGTGTGTGACTATCATAAATAAATAAAAAAACAACAAAAAAAACCCAAAAAAAAAAACCCGCAACTAACATCATACTCAATAGTGAAAAAGAGAGCTTTCCCTCTAAAATCAGGAACAATCCACTCTCACCACTTTTATTCAACACAGTAATGGAAGTCCTGGCCACACCAATTAGAGAAGAAAAAGAAATAAAAGTCATCCAAATAGATTAGGAAGGGTTACTTTTTTTTTCTTACCTTGTGCCTTGCAACCATCACCCACTACCATGATATGACAACACTTAATTCTGAGCCAAAAAAATCTAGAAGCGAGATCTAAATAGCATGAGAAATTCTTAGGACCTTTCATTAAGGTTCTCTGGGTCTCACAATCTCCTTTTGCATAAAATGAAGTTGTTGAACTAGATAATATTTTATATTTCCCCCCAGCTGTAAACTCAGTGATTTTGAGTATAGAAATCTACAAAGCCACTTAAGGTGGAAAAAATTTCCATTCATTTACTGATGAAATATTTATTGGGTTACTATTTACCATATTTCTTAGAAACGAAAAAGCTAAATATCTTAATCCATCTAGTTTGTACATATTTAGAGAAAAGAATGTGAAAAGTTTACATGAAAAATCAGGAAGTCATTTTGGAAATAGATAATTAATAAATTGAATCAGCAATTAATGCAACCTCAATTAAATAGTGAACTTTCAAATATATGGAATCATAACATTCAGGGCTAAATTATATTTGAGAATATCTACTTTGAGGATTAAGTTTTTATGCTCTGGAACCATCAACCCAATATACAGCATCTATTCCATTTCATTCCTGACTTATTCTGATTTTCTTTTTGAAAATACAGATTTCTTTCCTATAAAATAAAAAGAAAATCACAGGATGGCTAGAGTTTGTTTTAGTGATAATATAATTCTGAATAGAAAAATAATATATATGCTCCTATCTAAATGGCCCACAAGAAAAAGAACTTTTAACTCAAAGAAATTTGCAGGGCAGGTAATAGTTGTTGAATTATTATTACTATGTGTATCAGTTTTCTAGGGTTGCTTAACAAATACTATAGACTAAGTGGCTTAAATAACAGAAGATTTTCTTCCTTGCAATTTTGTAGGCTAGAAGTCCAAGATCAAGATATTGGCAGGTTCAGTTTCTTCAGTGGCCTCTTTCCTTGGCTTGCAGATGGCTGCCATTTCACTGTGTTTTCATATAATCATTCCTTTCTCTTTGTTGTCTGTGTCCTAATTTTTTTCTCTTATTAGGGCACAGGTCATATTGGACTAAGGCCACCTCAACAACCCCACTTTAACTTAATTGCCTCTTTAAAGGCCCTGTCTCCACATATAATCACATTCTGGGGTACTGGGGGTTACGGATTCAACATAGGAATTTGGAGGGACACAATTCAGCTCATAACACTGTTTATTTTGATAATAACAAGCATAATTTATGTTATTCTTACTACTGTTTTGTGCACTAAATGTGTTTAATTTAGATTTTACAATTGCCTCATACATGTATCAGCTTATCACAGTGTGCCAAAGGTATAAAATTTAGTGCTTCAAAATACATCTTAATTATGATAATTAAATATTCACAACATTTTTATAGCATTTGATTTTTTTCTGTTAAACGTAACAGAGAATTGGATGCCATTCGCATGTCACACATTAACCAATAAGCCAGACATTTTTACCATTCTCTGTGTTAAGGATTTTGTTCTGTTTTGTTTTGGTTTTTGGCATGGCAAGGATAGACTTTATTGCCTTTAACTTCTAAGACTCACTTAATTACAAACACAATATACTAGAATATATATAGTTCAACTAACGCTTAGTCCTCTCATGGTGGATAAACTAACCAACATATGCTCAGCTGGAGAAATCCGTCTCAAATGGTTCATCTTTCTATAAGCAGACAGGGATCCATAACAGCATGTCTAGTGATTGCTTCACAGATGCTACTTCTAACCAAAGGAGAATTGTTGCACAGAATCCAAAGCCCTTCCTCCCACTCCTTTCAGTATTTGAGAAATCTCTTGATGCATATAAAGCTCTTTAAATGTCCTTAAATTTTTCTTTGGTCTACATATGGCTTTTATGCTTAACTCATTCAAAGACTACATACCTCCCTCATACAGCTTCAACAGTACCTGCTATAAGCCTTCTCACACTGTAGACATTGAATAAATCTTGAAGTCTGATGGGGTCCTCAAACTAACCCATAATCCAAGAAATTGGGAAAGGCTAAAGCCATTCCTTACTCTGGACCCATAATTGTCTAGAAGATTGAAGAAATCACTGGAAGGCAGGATAGAATAGTGATTAGTGCCTGGATTATAGAGGAAAGCTACCTGGATTTGAATTCTAGCTCTACAACTTAGTATTTGTATGACTTATGCAAGATGTTTGACTTCTCTGTGCCATATTTTCTTCATGTATAAAATGGAGATAATCAGATTAACTACTTCATAGAGTTATGAAGTAAATTTATATTTGTAAAATGCTTAAGTTAGTTCCTGACACAAAGTAAGTTATAGCATTTACTCTAAGTGTGTGCAACATAAATAAAATCAAATAATGCCTGGCATCTCTTAACCAATAAGTAAACAGTGACCCCAAAACTAGTCTGTTCCATGTAGCTTTGACCAAAATCCACTATAAACCTAGTAGAGATCTTCCAACATGGCAGCTGTAGGTTTCTCAGACTTTGTGTTGGGGTTTATCAGTATACAGCATATTATAAATTGGTTTCAGCCAAGCCATTCCTAAGGAGGTTTTAAAAAACAGACTGGTGAGACATTTGGTATATGTTTCTTTGATGCTTTACAATCTGTTTCTAGTATCTGCATTATTAATGTATGTCTCTTTCCTGGGTTACATTCTGTCATTATTCAGCTCTGTCTATTTTGACTTAAACTAGTCAATGGAAGAGAGGAAGAATATGGGTCTCATTGAGTTATAATGTTTCTTTGTGGTGATAGTTGTACTGCCAAAAAAGAAATATTTGTGTGACCATTGGCTGCAAACCAGATCCACATTCTTTAAGAAAGTAGTTAAGTGGCCACCTTTAAGAAATTCAATCTTCCTTTACCTTCAATTTTGTGTTTTATTCCACTCTATAGTTTTCAAGTGAGGGAGATAATAAAAGAGAGCTAGCTACAAAGGTGAGAGTTGAAATATTTTTATGGAGACATCATTATACTAAATGTGATGGACTTTAGTTATAAAGTGAGTCGGAGAAAGCCTCATTAAGAAAATTAGAAACAGAGATGAAGAAAAGATAAGACTTAAGATAAAAAACTAGGAAATCAGTGTCAGCATAAGATAAAGAGAGTAAGGTAGAAAAGCAATATTTTACTGAACAAAAATTAATAAAAGGTTATTTTATTTTGACTTTGAATAAGACTGTGTCAGAGTGTTTTTTAGACAACAATGTTTAATATGACGGTAGGGGATGGTTGTGTTTGTATAGCAAAGACCATGTTAATGAAACTACTAGACAAATAACACTTGGTTTTATATATGCATTCACTGTGTGAATTACTGTACTTTTTGTTGTAAACTTACCCTACAAAAGTTTTTGTAAGCAACAGCAGTAATAGCAACAATCTCCACTACTCTACCATTTTACCACAGACTCAGGAACATTCATATGAGAATTGCAGTATTGTATGGCCCATTTTAGAGCACAAAATATCAGCAAAAACTTTAAAGAGAATATCAACATATCACAATAGAGAAGTAATTTCATTGAGTCATTCATGATCCTAATTCTTTCAGCTATGCCTTTGAGATCTCTGTTCTGTCTCAAGTGGGAATGATGGTAGAGAGAAGCAATTTTCCATGGATCTTTTGTCTGTCTACTTACCTTCAGCCAGAATCATCTTGGACTTAAGCAAGTATGGAAGTTGTAAAGGGATTTTTCATATGCTTACTAACACTCTTAATTGACAGAGAAGGATAGACACTTTTCAGAATTCATTGGGCATAGATCCTCTACCAAGTAAAAGTGTTTTAAGTTATTCATCTATTAGTTGTTCATCATTAGTTAAGTTATTCATCACCCATTCATTTACTCATTCAATAAAAATGTATTGAGTGCTATATTACTTTCCTAGGGTTTCCATAATATATTATCACAAATTTGGTGGCTTTACATTACAGAAATTTACTTTTTCACAGTTCAAGAGGCTAGAAGTTCAAAATCAAGGTGTTGGCAGGGTTTGTTCCTTTTGGAGGCTCTGAGGAAAAATCTGTTCAGTGTCCCACCACTGGCTTCCAGTGGTTGCCAGCCATCCTTGGCATTTCTTGGCTTGTAGCTGCATTACTCAAACTTCTGCCTTTGTTGTTACATAGCCTTCTTCCCTCTGTGTGTCCTCTGTGTCTCTGTGTTACCAAATCACTCTCTCCTAATAAGGATACCAGTCATTGGATCTAAGACCCCACCTTAATCCATTATGATAATTACATCTACAAAGATCTTATTTCCAAATAAAGTCACATTCACAGGTACCTCAGGTTAGGACTACAATATATTCTTTGGAAGACACAATTCAACCAACAACAGATACCTTCATTATATCAAACCCAATGCTAGATGCTGGGGCTAGAAAGAAGAATAACATGCAGTGTCTGGACAAAGACTTCATTTGAATGGATGTAAACATAAATAATTATGACGTAGTATCATAAATAGTATGTCTCAACAAAATACTGTAGGACCACAGAGGAAAGGTTGACTAACACTGTCTTAGGTGACCAAAAACGCTTTGTTATGGAACTGTCTTCTCAGGCATGGGATAAAGGATATTGCAGTTCTTTGGTGAATTCATGGTCATGAGTGTGCAAAGGACATTCCAGAGAAAAGCAAGAATATGTATAAAAATATTATATCATGGAAAGACCTAGCATCCTTTAAGAAAGGCAAGGAGTTGCTATAACAGGACTGTATGTAGGGTTGGTTGTAGGGAGTGGCAGAACACACAAGTGGCATAAATATGAGAGACTGAACAGGTGGGAGATGGTAGCGAGCCTTCTATTTCATGCCAAAGAATTTGGGTTTTGTAATACACAATAGGAATCCTCTATCAATACCCTTGTGAATATTTTTTATCCTTAAAGTGACAATGCATGGATTTAAGTAGTATAGAAAGAAGTGAACAGTAGTTATTAAAGCATCTTGCAAAATTGGAAAGACCACTTTGATTTAGAGAAAATTATTTGAATTATAGAATAATTTTAAGGAAATGCATTTTTATTTATCTCTGGTATGTTCAGGAGCTCTACATTAACAAGTTCAGCTATTCAAACCATTGTCTAGTAGAGGGCTTAAGGAGCCAATATTAATGAGCAAATATGACTAAATTACAATTAGCATATCAATTGTATGTAAATTAATGCTTATAAAGTACTTGAGAAGTTTGTTCTCTTAAGCATTTTGAATATTCTCCTTATAATTTTATTTATACTATTAATTTTAGATTATCTCCAGGGAAGGAGTTTTCTAAACAAAGGTAAACATCAACCATAGTCCCTTGGCAATTGAATTTTGAGTTAGCCACTTTTTATTTATTCAGCGGGTATATATTACTAAATGCCTATGAACTAGATTCTGTCCTGAGTAGCAAGGATTCAAAGATATGACAGGATCATCACTGACCTTGTATAACTGACAGTCTAGTTGGGGAAACCAAGGTGGAAACAAACAGTCATGTTAAAATTTGTTGAGTTGGATAATGGTAGTGTATACAGCTTGCTGGGTGAATGCAGTAGAAGAAAGAAACTCATTTTTAAAAATAATTTATTTTTAAAAAATAAAAATTATTTATTCATGAGAAACACAGAGAGAGAGGCAGAGACACAGGTAGAGAAAGAAGCAGGCTCCCTGCGAGGAGCCCAATGGGGGACTCAATCCCAGGAGTCTGGGATCATGCCCTGAACCGAAGGCGGACGCTCAACCACTGAGCCACCCAAGGCATCCCAGAAACTAACTCTTCATGTCAAAAGAGAGCAGGCTATCAGTGAAGGCTTTATATTTAGATTGAACTTTGAAGGATAAAAAGTCGTTTTCCTAGTAGATAAAGATGCCAGACTGTGTAGTCAGTATCCTAGGTATTAGGCACAGGTTTTTAAGAAGCTAGGAGAGAGGCACATGGGTGGTTCAGTCAATTAAGCATCCAACTCTTAATTATGGCTCAGGTCATGATCTCAAGGTCATGAGATCAAGCCCAGCATTGAGCTCTGCACTGGGCATGGAGCCTTCTTAAGATTCTCTCTCTCCCTCCCCCTGCTTCCCACCACCACCACCACCACTACTTGCATGTTCTCTCTCCAATAAAAAGTTGGGAGAAATGAAGTTTATGCCATGGTTCTAGGACTGCAAGAAATTAAAAGTATATGGTTATGGCACAGATATGAAGGGGCAAGGAGAGAGATGGGGCTGGGGTGATTGGACAACAGTCAAGAAGGGTTCTGTTACCAAGGGGTTTGAGCTTTTATATGGCAAAGGATCCAAATCCAGGTTTTAAACAGAAGAGGGTCATGATCACATTCAGTTTTTAGAAAGAGATTTCCGGAAGCAATTTGGAGAAAAAGACTATAGCAGTGGTTTTCAAACACTTTTTCATCTAAGCAGAGAAAACTTTTCCAAATAAATCTTAAATCCAACTAAGAGAAAAGACAAGAATGGTATTTTATTAGAATAAATGTATATATTTAAGTAGAGAACATTTATTTACTATGAGATCAATGAAAATAGCCTGCTTCAAACTAAAATGTGTACAATTTGGGGTTATAGATTACAACTCCTATGTTACATCAGATTCAACATCAAAAGCTTCTGATTTGTTAGTGTACCATATTGAGACAATTCTGATTTGCAGTGATAAGTTTTTGTAAATAATAAGTTTTAGCAAATCTCCTTGCCATGTCAAGGCACTCTTAATGTTGAAGTGATCTAGAAATATAAAAAAAGAGAGATACTGAGAGGGAAAATCCATGACAACAGTTTACATAATTCACCATAAATAGAGGTATTCAAAGCTTTTTAAAAATGCTAAAATCATCTGTACTATTATATTACATCTCTATTTTATATGCTCACTTTTTGTTTCCATGTGCAGGATAGACACGGCAAATATCTGCTGAATTAAAATAAGAACAAAGTAAAAATTTAAGCACCAAAATACATATGTAAATAATATGAAATCATGAGGATTTAAATCAAAAGTAGCTCTATTCTACAGCAAGAAAGATATTCACTGGCATGACAATGTCCAACTGATTTATACACCTGACCTACCAGAAAATTGGAATAGGTATCACATCATGCTAAAAGAGGTCAGGCTTTAACAAAGAGACTCATATAAAGGGGTTAGAGGAGGGATATCCCTGTCTAGTTTCATTAGAAACTGCTGCTAAGAAGTGTTGGGAATAAACCTCTTCAAATCCTACCTACCTCTCAGGACCCAAATCAGATTTCACCTTCTCTATGTGACACACTGATTTCTCAACATTTCCTGATGATTTCCCATATGCCAGGAATAACACTAGATGCCAGAGATACAAACATGAAAAAGAATGTCTCTCATCTAAATTCCTAGCATCTATTTTTACTCACTTTCTATCAAATGATTTTTTTCCATCTATACATAAGGCTCTAAGTCCAATGACAGCAAGATTTCTGTAACTATATTGTTTTATTTGCAGCAGGCCCCATCTTATGTGTTATAGATAGAAAGATGTCCTCAAGTAGCTTGCAGTCTAACCTGTATAAACCCCAGGGGTCTACTACAGTATACACATGAATAACCAGTTGGCTATAAGGGTTAATCCTTTAATACTCTGACTAGATTAAACTGAAATTAAAATGTATATTCTCTTGCTCAGATGTGTCATTTTTTATTTCACTTTCTTCAGCCCTTGATAATGCCACATGAAGACCCCTTAGGTCCAACTCTAATTATACTTTAAATGGACCGTTACACTAACAAGGATTTTATTATGCTAACCATCGCAACAAGTCCTTCATATTATGAATATGTGGGGCTAACTTTCACACATTACCATATACCTCAGAATTCCTTAGAATTATTTGAGGCAGATGAGGGCGGGAAAACTTTAATTTTGTATTTTGGGGAATATTTTGTTATTAGTACTGTTATTGGGATAGTGTTATTGGGGATTCCCTGGCACCTTTAGTACTTATCATTATATAATATCATATATAACATATATCAAATATATGTTATTATGCACATTATTTGATCTAGTGTCACCTACCTGGATCAAATTCTGTTCCAAGTTTCTGTATGTGTTAATTTGTTTTGTTTTAAAAGAAAAATCAACAATTAAATTGCCAGTGACAGACATATCAGTAGGATCATTCTTAAAAGATATGGAGAGATAATTTCTCTTCCTTTAAAGTCTGTGAGTTACCTGCACTACAATGCCTTTTAAATGCTACTCAACAACGGTAGATTACTGACTACTGAACAGTTGACTGCTACCTGGGATGTGTTTTCAGTTGTTGGCTTTTCTAAGTAATTACTTGCCAGAAAGGAAGGGGAATGGATGAAAATATCTATTCTGACACCTCATGAAATAGAAGTGTTAGTTGACTATATCTGTTACATCACCCTGCATCCATTCAGCATCACTAATCACAATGTTAAGTGACCTTTTACTTTACTCAGCATTAAGCTTGTGCTGCTTGACCTTTGAGCCTGAGGCAGGCCTTTCCCCAGCACCCTGCTGTATCTTTAGTAAAGTCCTGAATCATTATCTGTCCTAAAGATCTGCCTTGCCTTAGAAGTACTCTGACATTTGCTAAGACTTCCCATTGGACTTTGCAGACATTTCCAGATCATGACAGTGTCATTTGATATCTTGGTTTTAAACATCATCAGAGTGACTTGTGCTGAAGAAACTGAACTAAAAAGAAAGTGGTAAAATAAAACAACAAGGCTATTCCTTCTGTGTTTATTAAGATGGCATGGAAAAATACTTTGTTTTTTTTATTATAAATACAGCCATAAAATCATAAATATTTTTCAAGTGATCATAGTATAAAATAGAGAGCCAACAGTAGAGATGATACAAAGTGGCTCATTTGAAAGAGGGTTTATCTTTGGATAAGCCTTGCAGTTAATAATACCAATTATAATAAAACTTTATGGTTATCTGACATGCTATTGTTTATTAACTAATTTTACAATATCTTGTTTAATCCTCAGAAGAAACCTGCGAACATAGTAAGATAAGACTTCTCTCCTCAATTTGTAGGTAAGGAGACAGGATTAGAGAGGTTAAGTTTCTGGCTTGAAAGATGCTGAGCAAATTTGAGCCTAGGATCTCTGAGTCCAAAATCTGTGCTCTTTCCACTATCTCATGCTGCATCTACTTATAACATGAGATTTGAGGCACATCATTCAGAAACTTTAATTGGCAAAGCAGCCTGTATTCAAGACAGAACTTAAAACTAAGATATATATTAAGCCAAATCTATAATTATTCAATTCATGTTAGTCTAGGCTTTAGGCAAGAGGAATACCTAGGTTATAATTACCTACTCCAGCATAATCATTTATGGTATTTATTCACAAAAAGACACTCAAAAGTAAGTATAGTTGGATTGTGCAAATTAATTTTGTATTGGTCCAAAAATACGTCAAAGAATTATATTTCCTTCACATGTTAAATTAGTTACAAAAATTTTCAAAATCTTGCCTTCATTAATGTATGTTGAAGTGTCTATGGGAAAATTATAATTCTGCTAGTTAATTCTTTTTAAATTCATAATAAACCCTCATATAATTGAAGTGCACCTGAAAAGACTAGAAACTATTTTATTTATCTTATGATCAGTAAAGGGAGTATTATTATTTTTTTATTGGAGTTCAATTTGCCAACATATAGCATAACACCCAGTACTCATCCCGCCAAGTGCCCCCCTCAGTGCCCATCACCCAGTCACCCCAACCGCACACCCAACTCCCTTTCCACCACCTCTTGTTTGTTTCCCAGAGTTAGGTGTCTCTCATGTTTTGTCACCCTCACTATATTTTCACTCATTTTCTCTCCTTTACCCTTTATTCCCTTTCACTAATTTTTATATTTCCCAAATTAATGAGACCATATAACTTTGTCCTTCTCCAATTGACTTATTTCACTCAACATAATACCCTCCAGGTCCATTTACGTCGAAGCAAATGGTGGGTATTTGTCATTTCTAATGGCTTAGAATATTACTCTAAAGAGTAATATTCCATTGTATACATACACCACATCTTCTTTATCCATTCATCTTTCCACAGTTTGGAAAGGCTCCTTCCACAGGCTCCTTCCACAGTTGGCTATTGTGGACATTGTTGCTATAAACATTGGGGTGCAGGTGTCTCGGCGTTTCCTGCATCTGTATCTTTGGGGTAAATCCCTAGCAGTGCAATTGCTGGGTCGTAGGGCAGATCTATTTTTAACTCTTAGAGGAAACTCCACACAGTTTTCCAGAGTGGCTGTACCAGTTCACATTCACACCAACAGTGCAAGAGGGTTCACTATTTTATTTATCTTATGATCAGTAAAGGGAGTATTATGAAAACTAATAAGGCTTCCTAGAGTAGGAAATAAAAGTTTAAAAAATGAAGTAATGGTAAACATTAAGATCTTTAAAGCTCTTTAAATATGTAAGAGGGATATAGAATTAGAAAGCACCTGGGGAGGACGAATTGAAAGAGTTGATGACACTGGAAAGAATGCATTTTAGGATTTTTGACAGATTAATCCCTTGGTTTTATGACTTCAGAGATATGAGGCCAGTAGCATGTCTAAATCTAGGCTTATATTACAGTTTACTTTTCATCAACATGATGAAGAAGGGTGAAATTAAAAAAAAAAAACAACTACCACTATGCGGAACATTTTTTTAATTGAAGGATTTTACATTTAAAATCTCTCCTTCATTTCAAACATTATTATGCTAATTATTCAAGGAAGTAGTTTTTTTATATTAATTTATTTTTTATTGGTGTTCAATTTGCCAACATATAGAATAACATCCAGTGCTCATCCCATCAAGTGCCCCCCTCAGTGCATGTCACCCAGTCACCCCCACCCCCCGCCCATCTCCCCTTCCACCACCTCTAGTACGTTTCCCAGGGTTAAGAGTCTTTCATGTTCTGTCTCCCTTTCTGAAAATTACAACTCATTTTTTCTCCTTTCCCCTTTATTCCCCATCACTATTTTTTATATTCCCCAAATGAATGAGACCATATAATGTTTGTCCTTCTCCGATTGACTTATTTCACTCCGCATAATACCCTCCAGTTCCATCCATTTCGAAGCAAATGGTGGGTATTTGTCGTTTCTAATGGCTGAGAAATATTCCATTGTATACATAAACCACATCTTCTTTATCCATTCATCTTTCGATGGACACTGAGGCTCCTTCCACAGTTTGGCTATTGTGGACATTGCTGCTAGAAACATCGGGGTGCAGGTGTCCCGGCGTTTCATTGCATCTGTATCTTTGGGGTAAATTCCCAACAGTGCAACTGCTGGGTCATAGGGCAGATTTATTTTTAACTCTTTGAGGAACCTCCACACGGTTTTCCAGAGTGGCTGCAACAGTTCACACTCCCACCAACAGTGCAGGAGGGTTCCCCTTTCTCCACATCCTCTCCAATATTTGTGATTTCCTGCCTTGTTAATTTTCCCCATTCTCACTGGTGTGAGGTGGTATCTCATTGTGCTTTTGATTTGTATTTCCCTGATGGCAAGTGATGCAGAGCATTTTCTCATGTGCATGTTGGCCATGTCTATGTCTTCCTCTGTGAGATTTCTCTTCATGTCTTTTGCCCATTTCATGATTGGATTGTTTGTTTCTTTGCTGTTGGGTTTAATGAGTTCTTTATAGATCTTGGAAACTAGCCCTTTATCTGATACGTCATTTGCAAATATCTTCTCCCATTCTGCAGGTTGTCTTGAGTTTTGTTAACTGTATCCTTTGCTGTGCAAAAGCTTCTTATCTTGATGAATTCCCAATAGTTCATTTTTTGCTTTTGTTTCTTTTGCCTTCGTGGATGTATCTTGCAAGAAGTTACTGTGGCCGAGTTCAAAAAGGGTGTTGGCTGTGTTCTCCTCTAGGATTCTGATGGAATCTTGTCTCACATTTAGATCTTTCATCCATTTTGAGTTTATCTTTGTGTATGGTGAAAGAGAGTGGTCTAGTTTCATTCTTCTGCATGTGGATGTCCAATTTTCCCAGCACCATTTATTGAAGAGACTTTCTTCCAATGGATAGTCTTTCCTCCTTTATCGAATATTAGTTGACCGTAAAGTTCAGGGTCTACTTCAGGGTTCTCTACTCTGTTCCATTGATCTATGTGTCTGTTTTTGTGCCAGTACCACACTGTCTTGAGGACCACCGCTTTGTAGTACAACCTGAAATCTGACATTGTGATGCCCCCAGATATGGTTTTCTTTTTTAAAATTCCCCTGGCTATTCAGGGTCTTTTCTGATTCCACACAAATCTTAAAATAATTTGTTCTAACTCTCTGAAGAAAGCCCATGGTATTTTGATAGGGATTGCATTAAACGTGTAAATTACCCTGGGTAACATTGACATTTTCACAATATTAATTCTGCCAATCCATGAGCATGGAATATTTTTCCATCTCTTTGTGTCTTCCTCAATTTGTTTCAGAAGTGTTCTATAGTTTTTAGGGGATAGATCCTTTACCTCTTTGGTTAGGTTTATTCCTAGGTATCTTATGCTTTTGGGTGCAATTGTAAATGGGATTGACTCCTTAATTTCTCTTTCTTCAGTCTCATTGTTAGTGTATAGAAATGCCACTGATTTCTGGGCATTGATTTTGTATCCTGCCACACTACCGAATTGCTGTATGAGTTCTAGCAATCTTGTGGTGGAGGCTTTTGGGTTTTCTATGTAGAGTATCTTGTCATCGACGAAGGGGGAGAGTTTGACTTCTTCTTTGCCAATCTGAATGCCTTTAATGTCTTTTTGTTGTCTGATTGCTGAGGCTAGGACTTCCAATACTATGTTGAATAGCAGTGGTGAGAGTGGACATCCCTGTCTTGTTCCTGATCTTAGGGGAAAGGCTCCCAGTGCTTCCCCATTTCATAGATGGCTTTTAAGATGTTGAGGAATGTTCCCTCTATCCCTACACTCTTAAGAGTTTTGATCAGGAATGGATGCTGTATTTTGTCAAATGCTTTCTCTGCATATATTGAAAAGATCATATGATTCTTGTTTTTTGTCTTGCTGATATGATGAATCACATTGATTATTTTACGAGTGTTGAACCAGCCTTGCATCCCCGGGATAAATCCTACTTGGTCATGGTGAATAATCTTCTTAATGTATTGCTGGTTCCTACTGGCTAGTATCTTGTTGAGAATTTTTGCATCCATGTTCATCAGGGCTATTGGTCTATAATTCTCCTTTTTGGTGGGGTCTTTGTCTGCTTTTGGAATTAAGGTGATGCTGGCCTCATAGAACGAGTTTGGAAGTATTCCGTCTCTTTCTATCTTTCCGAACAGCTTTAGTAGAACAGGTATGGTTTCTTCTTTAAACGTTTGATAGAATTCCCCTGGGAAGCCATCTGGCCCTGGACTTTTGTGTCTTGGGAGGTTTTTGATGACTGCTTCAATTTCCTCTCTGGTTATTGGCCTGTTCAGGTTTTCTATTTCTTCCTCTTCCAGTTTTGGTAGTTTGTGGCTTTCCAGAAATGCTTCCATTTCTTCCAGGTTGCCTAATTTATTGACCTATAGCTGTTCATAATATGTTTTTAAAATCGTTTGTATTTCCTTGGTGTTGGCAGTGACCTCTCCTTTCTCATTCATGATTTTATTAATTTGAGTCTTCTCTCTCTTCTTTTTCATAAGGCTGGCTAATGGTTTATCTATCTTATTAATTCTTTCAAAGAACCAACTACTGGTTTTGTTGACCTGTTCCACAGTTCTTCTGGTCTCGATTTTGTTGAGTTCTGCTCAAATCTTTATTAACTCTCTTCTTCTGCTGGGTGTACGATCTATTTGCTGCTTTTTCTCTACCTCCTTTAGGTGTAAGGTTAGCTTTTGTATTTGAGTTCTTTCCAGTTTTTGAATGGATGCTTGTATTGCGATGTATTTCCCCCTTAGGAATGCTTTTGCTGCATCCCAAAGATTTTGAACAGTTGTATCTTCATTCTCATTAGTTTCCATGAAACTTTTTAATTTTTCCTTAATTTCTGGTTGACCCTTTCATCTTTTAGCAAGACGGTCCTCAACCTCCATGTGTTTGAAGTCCTTCCAAACTTCTTGTTGTGATTTAGTTCTAATTTCAAGGCACTATTGTCTGAGGATACGCAGGGGACGATCCCAATCTTTTGGCATCGGTTCAGATCTGATTTGTGACCCAGTATGTGGTCTATTCTGGAGAAAGTTCCATGTGCACTTAAGAAGAATGTGTATTCAGTTGCGTTTGGATCTAAAGTTCTGTAGATATCTGTGAAATCCATCTGGTCCAGTGTATCATTTAAAGCTCTCGTTTCTTTGCAGATGTTGTGCTTAGAAGACCTATCGAGTATAGAAAGCCCTAGATTGAAGTCACCAAGTATAAGTGTATTATTATCTAAGTATGCCTTAATTTTGGTTATTAATTGATTGATATATTTGGCAGCTTCCACATTCGGGGCATACATATTGAGGATTGTTATGTCCTCTTGTTGGATGGATCCCTTAAGTATGATATAGTGTCCCTCTTCATCTCTCACTATAGTCTTTGGGATAAATTTTAGTTTATCTGATATAAAGATGGCAACCCTGCTTTTTTTTGAGGACCATTGGAATGGTAAATGGTTCTCCAACCTTTTATTTTCAGGCTGTAGGTGTCCTTATGTCTATAATGAGTCTCTTGTAGACAGTAAATAGATGGGTCCTGCTTTTTTATCCAGTCTGACACCCTGCTCCTTTTGATGGGGTTTTTAAGCCCATTCACGTTCAAAGTTACTATTGAAAGATATGAGTTTAGTGTCATCATGATTCCTATTCAGTCCCTGTTTTGGTGGATTGTTCCATTGGACTTCCTCTTAAAGAGGAATTTTAAGAGTCCCCCTTAAAATTTCTTGCAGAGCTGGTTTGGAGATCACATATTCTTTCAGTTGCTGCCTATCTTGGAAGCTCTTTATCTCTCCTTGTATTCTGAATGAAAGCCTTGCTGGATAAAGTATTCTTGGATGCATATTCTTCTCATTTAGGACCCTGAATATATCCTGCCAGCCCTTTCTGGCCTTCCAGGTCTCTGTGGAGAAGTCAACTTTTAATCTAATATTTCTCCCCATAAAAGTTAGAGATTTCTTGTCTCTAGCTGCTTTAAGTATCTTCTCTTTCTCTTTGGAATTTGCAACTTCACTATTAAAGGTCGAGTTTTTGAGTGGTTTTTATTGATTTTAGGGGGGGTCTCTCTATTTCCTGGATCTGAATGCCTGTTTCCCTTTCCAGATTAGGAAAGCCTAATCATTTATTTTCCTTAATCTATCCTCATGGTCTTTTAATTGTTTGTCTCTTTTTTCCTCGGTTTCCCTCTTTGCCATCAACTTGTCTTCTATGTCACTCACTCGTTCTTCCACCTCGCTAACTCTCGTCTTTAGGACTTCTAGTTTGGATTGCATCTCATTCAATTGATTTTTAATTTCTGCCTGATTAGATCTGAATTCTGCCGTCATGAAGTCTCTTGAGTCCTTTAAGCTTTTTTCTAGAGCCACCAGTAGCTTTATAATAGTGCTTCTGAATTGGCTTTCTAATTTTGAATTGTAATCCAAATTTTGTAACTCTGTGGGAGAGAGGACTGTTTCTGATTCTTTCTTTCAAGGTGAGGTATTCCTTCTAGTCATTTTGCTCAGTGCAGAGTGGCCAAAAACAAGTTGTATTGGGAAAAGGCGAAAAAGAGAGGAGAGAAAGAAGGAAAGAAAAGAGAAAAAGAAAAAAGAAAATCGGAAGAAATAATGTAAAAAGAAGACAAGAAAAAGAGAAAGAAAAAGAAAGAAAGGAAAAAAGGGGTGGGGGAAGCAAACGTAAATCAAAAAGTAAAAAAATAAACAAAAAAATAATAAATAAAAATAAAAATAAATACACACGGGGGAGTATCCTCTGATTCTTTATACTGTAAGTCCTTCGACTTCCTCTGGAACTTTCCAGTGCTGCTTGGTCAATAATTTGTTTTTCCCCTGTCTGTCTAGCTGGTTTTTTGGGAGAGGGGCCTGTTGTGCTGATTTTCAGGCATTAGCACTTGGGGGAGCTGCTCTGCCCCCTGCCTGGTGTAGGGCTCAGTGAGTAATGTTTATCCTGTTTATCCGGTGAGGCCACTGTGAGGCTCAGTGGGGTTTTTTTTCCCTGTGAGACCCCAGAGGGAACAACCACAGTGGCAGCGGCCAGCTCTAGAGCCCTGGAGTCAGCTCCCACAGTAACTAGGGAGCTCTCAGTCTGCAGGGTCTGGAGGCTCCGGGGGCGGGGCCGCTGATCTGCTCAGCTCGGGGCAGGAGTGTCCTTGTTGTCCTGTGCCCTCCTTGCCTCTGCCTGTCCTGGGGGAAGGCCGGATCCTGGGCTGTGTCACCGGCGCCCTGTGCTCCCAGGCCTGCGTTGTTGGATTCGCGCTCCTGGCCGGGCAGCCCCCTCCGCACAGAGCCTCTGCCCGAGCTCCTCCGAGCTGCTCCCGGTTCCAGCCGGTGCACGCTGCAGCCCTTTAGGGAGCTTGGCTGTGGGGTGTGGCACACTCTCCCTGGGGCGCAGATCCCTGTTAGTGGACGCTCCTGCCCCAAGCAGAGCATGATTATTGCAATATAAGGGGAAAAGTTGTTTACTTTTGATAGTCTGTCAGTAGATGTAGCCTAGGAAGAAAGTATGATAGCTGCTTTATATTAAACAGCAGGAGATGGACACAAGCTCAGAGAATTTTTTTTCCAGCTGCTGTTATTAAAGAAACTCTTTTGTAGAAGAGAAGCTGCTTTTTTTTTCCTTTCTGTTTTTGCTTCCATCTCTGAATCCTTTGCTTTCATGTGGCATGCAAAACATCTGTGTATGGCAGCCTGTAACTTTTGTTATTTAAACTGCCAACTGTTCAATTGGAATGAGTTGAACCAGAGGAGGAAAATAGGCCCACTGAAGCAAATGCATTTTTACACCCTTCTTTAATAAAATAATGTAAGGAATAGCTAGAAAGTTTCCTCAGACTTTCATGTAACACCATTAGATTATAGCTATTGGAAAGAATCAGTATTGACTCCTGTCAGACAGTTTTGGAGGGGAGGTGAAGAGAATTGTCTCCTGACTCTGTGTGCTTTGTCAAATCAGGCACTTTGAGCAAAAGTACGAAGTGAAGGCCAAAGTCAGGAAATGGCTCAAAGCAACAACTTGTGCTCATCTCCTGTGACTTCTTTTTTTTTTTTTTTTAAAGAAATCAGATTGAATTGTAAAATGATGCGAATAGAATTGGACAGAAGCACATTTTTTGCAGGCTCAGCAGCCATTACATATCATTAGTGAAAGGATGCAAGGCGTAAAAGGGACCATTTTGATGGGACTTTCATTCTTTTTAAGGACAGATGCATTCACTGATGAGAAATAAACTGGCATCTGTAAAATTTTAGAAAACAGTAATACCAGTATGCCTTCTTTTCCTATAGGTAAACATATAACTTTTTAATACTCATAAATGTAAACTGAAACAATGGGTGATGTTGGAGTTGCTTGTAAGAATGCCAGTTATGAAGCAACTGTGACTTACCAGAATCAGTAGTATATTTCTGTATCAAAATAGTGTCGTTGGTTGTTATACTATATGTTGGCAAATCAAACTCCAATAAAAAAAGCACAAAAACAAAACAAAAAAAACAAAACAAAAAAAACAAAGTAGTGTCTTTTTTCTTATCAAGGTATATACTATTCCTAATATACCACTTCTGTTAAAGTTAATGTCAAAATCCAATATCTCAAAGGTGATATGCTTTTTATTAAGAAATATAATTTGTTCTTACTTTCTGCCTATAAAAGGCCATAGTCCTTATACATCAGCTCTAAAGTTAGTTTCATTTTCTTACTTTTCTTGTTCTTTATTCTCCTTGCCAAAGAATCTCTGTAAAACACTTGCTCTGCAAAGTGTTTTATTTGCCCTTGTGGACATTTGCTGCTTTAAGGATCTGAGTGTGTTATAGCGGGGAGCACATGATTTTAATTCAACTGCCTCTGTGCCCTTAACCCCATTGCCAAATTAATGCTTTCTGTTTTTAGTATTCTGGGGAAGAATGAAATTGCTAAGGTGCAACTGGTCATAAGGAATAATCCAAACAGAGTACCATCCCAGGAAAGACAATATCTGTGTATACCCAGCATAGATCTTGGCCCTGCTCTACTTCTAAGCATAACATACTCTCATAGTCATTTCTTCTCTGTTGTGATTTTTTTAAAAGTGAAGCACTTTTAGATGTCCCATATGGTTTTAAACAAATCAGAAATTCATGTCCTAAATATTTTGTTAGTCAGAATAATTAAGTTGATCAGTTCTGGGATCAGTGGAAACAAAATAATGGGGTCATTGAAGCAGTCAGGCTCTAAAGGGAACCTGAGCTCATTCAGATATCAAATCTAATAATTGTTCTACTTGTATGCACAGTCTCATTGAGCAAATTAACATTAAAGGTTTAGTGAAACACTTTCAATGCTATGGTCCAAAGGGACTTGCTACTGTTTCACAAGAAAACACTGAATATTTTTTGGCAATATGTTTTTTTGTGATGTGTTAACTAAGATCTATATGTTTATGTTGGTGCCCTATCCCTACCTAGGGAAGAAGAAAAGAGAGATGCATAACTGGGAATTGTTTTCTTACTATTTAAAAATAATAAAAGTGTGCTCAAGCATTGGAACTCACTGGATTGGGGGAGAGTGGAGTTCTATTAAACAAGCTATGCAGCCTAGTAGAAATGAGGAACATTTAACCCTTTCCCTTGGTATCAAACATGAATTTGGTTATTGAAGTAGAAAGTAGCAACTAGGCATTCTTTGCAGTAATGCAATGTTTCATTTTTCCAATGTCTACTATTACAATGTCAATACTCTATGACTGTAGCAGGAAACTGACTGCTTTTGATTCTTCTATAAGATATCTGAGGAGAGTTGACACACCTGAAAAAAATTTCAAAGATCCCAAGAGTGGAAAGATGAATTAAACCCTGCCCTATAGTAACCATTGAACTAACAGATCTTCAGTAGAACTCTCTCATTAGAGGCTTCAAAGCACACAGAAAAACTAAAAGATTTGTAGTGTATACTGATCTATGGGAGACAGATATGGCCAGCTCTACCAAAAAGACAATCAAAATTGAATTAACTAAAGAATAGTTTTAGTAGGCACATATAAAATTATTCATGAACATTATGCTCTAATATTTTTAGTTTGTGGATAAAAACAGGACATATTAATTTCTGTATTCATTTTAATATATTTCCAAGCATCAATGAAACAGGTGCAAATGACAATTCCTTCCTTTCTAGAGCTCACAGTAAAGTGGAGGAAAAAGATAGCACAAGGACAGTTGCAATATAAAGTTCAAGCTTAATCTTAACAGTTTAGTAGGAGTTCCTTGGGCAGGAAAGGAAAAAGGAAGAGAACCTTGTTTCAAGAAAGCAAACAGCATTTGTGGAGGCAATAGGAGAGCATGCTATAATCAAGGATGAGCAAGCAGCTCAGCATTATTAAAGCATTGGTATGAGAAGCTGGTGAATGAATTGTCTTAAAAGACCTTGGATACAAAGGGGCTTGATTTTTTTTTTTATTGCATAGGTGATAAGGAGCCATTTCCAGCTTCTTTTCCTGAATCTCCTAATAACATGTAAGGTTGACAGTATGGGGATGAGACTAGAGGCAGAGAGATTCAAAGGGGCCTATTATAAGAGCCTAGGCAATGGAAGAAGGCCTGTCCTAGAACAGTGGCAGTGGAGATGATGATGAAGAAATTGGTCCAAAAATTCTTCAGGAGTTAGGAAAAAATGAACTTATTGAACACTTGAATATGAGAGTGAAAAAAAAGAAGGAGTCCAAGGTGATAGTTTGGGTTTTTGTTTTGTTTTTTGGTTTTTTGTTTTGTTTTGTTTTCATTTTTATGACTTAGTGTATATGGGTCTATTGGTTTTCTAGGCTGCTATGACAAACTACCACAAACTAAGTTGTTTAAACAACAAAAATGTATTGTCCCATAGTTCAGAAGGATAAAAGTCCAAGATCAAGGTATTGGCAGGGCCATACTCCCTCTGAAGGTGCCAAGGACCTGTTTCAGGCTGCTCTCTTAGCTTTTGGTGGTTTGCTGGCAATCTTTGGCATTCTTTGGCTTATAGAAACATCACCCTGATCTCTACCTTCATGTTCACATGGTGTTCTCTGTTTGTGAGTGTTTATTTCCAAATTTCTCCTTTGTATAAGAACACCATTTTTTTATTATAGCCTACCCTAATGACTTTATTTTAACTTGACTGCTTCTGTAAAGAGGCAAATAAAGCCACATTATAAGGTAATATGGGGGGACAGGGCTTCAACATAAGAATTTGTGGGTGGGGACCCAATTCAATCCATATCATGGCTCCATTCATCAAATAAGGAGACATGAAAAGGAAAGAATAGGATCAAAGGAAAGGAAGTCATTTCAGTTTGGATCTTGAATGAGATTTAGATTCAAAGCAATCATGAAAAATATTTAGGTAAATGAAGCTGTAGTCCAGAGCCCAGGGAATGTAGAATTGAGTTCCATTAGCATAAAGGAGGTAGAGTAGTTGAAGTTCTGCAAATGGATAAATATAGCCATAGAGAATTGCTCATGCAAAGTATATACATCTGAAACTAAGTATGTACTTTATGTTGGCTAATTGAATTTAAGTAAATAAGCAAATAAATAAGTATATAGAGTAATACGGGAAAGGGCAAAGGATAAAACCCTGAAATTTGCTAACATATAAGGAACAAGGAAAAGAATGGTAGTTTATAAAAGAAACAGAAAAAGATCAGGCAAAGAGGTAATTTGAAAATTAGTAGTCATTTTATGTACTCCTTCACAATCAAACCATACATATTATTCTTTTTCCTCAAATTCCCTAAAAACACAAAGCTATCTCCAGACCAATTTCAAAGATTTATAATTAGACCCTTAGTAAAAGAAAATATTGAAAAGATCAGGTAGAGTTCTGGGATTATTTATGGTTTCATACAAATATGTGTATATAGGAACAAATTATATACTTAGGTCTATAAGTCCTCAATAAAAGTTTGTTTTTCAGAGAAAGAACCAATAGGTATATATTGAATGGCTATTTAGTATTGAGAAGGCTAATAAAGAGATGAAAGAGATACATTCTTGAAAAAGCAATACACTAAATGATAGTGAAAAGTGTGAAACTGGCTAAAATTAAAAGCTGAGATGTGTGATACAAGCTGAGTTTGTGCTACCAGAATATAGAGGAAATAAAAATCAATGAAAGCCAGAGAGGTCAGGAAGGTGAGATTTGAATTAAGCTTTGAAGAATGGGTAGACTTTAATAGAGAGGAGGGAGAAGACAGGTGGGCACATAAAAATCTGGAATATGTATAGTTTTCTTCACGGAATAATTATAAAGCTAGATTGAAGGGTGAGTAGTACAGAAGAGAGGAAAATCTGATTGGATATAGTTGGATTTGTATTAAAAACAAAAACAGAAAGTATATCATCCATAAATGTCTTCTTTACTTAGGTGCCACACATTTTATAGTCAAATTAATTTTGAAAGTATTTTTTAATTGAAGTATAGGTAACACACAATGTTGCATTACTTTCCGATGTACAACATATATTCTAATCTCCCTGAGCTACATTGTTTAAAGTGAATCTGTTCATTTTTATTTTCATATGCCTTTGCAGTGAATTTTTTTTTTTATTTTTTTATCGGAGTTCAATTTGCCAACATACAGCCTAACACCCAGTACTCCTCCTGCCAAGTGCCCCCCTCATTGCCCATCATTGCCCATCACCCAGTCACCCCAACCCCCCGCCCACTTCCCCTTCCACTACCCCTTGTTCATTTCCCAGAGTTAGGTGTCTCTCATGCTTTGTCACCCTCACTGATATTTTCACTCATTTTCTCTCCTTTCCCTTTATACCCTTTCACTATATTTTATATTCCCCAAATGAATGAGACCATATAATGTTTGTCCTTTTCCGATTGACTTATTTCACTCAGCATAATACCCTCCAGGTCCCTCCACGTCAAAGCAAATAGTGGGTATTTGTCGTTTCTAATGGCTGAATAATATTCCATTGTACACATAAACCACATCTTCTTTATCCATTCATCTTTCGATGGACACCGAGGCTCCTTCCATAGTCTGGCTATTGTGGACATTGCTGCTATAAACATCGAGGTGCAGGTGTCCCGGCGTTTCACTGCATCTGTATCTTTGGGGTAAATCCCCAGCAGTTTTGCAGTGAATGGTAATCTATGAGTCCCCTCAAAGTCTTTTTGGAAGGTAACTGGTTACGATTTTTAGTCTTGTCACCTTTTTTTTTTTATCACTTCAAATTTGAATTGAGCCAGGTTAGTCTTGTTTTAAAATCACTGTAGCTTTTTGAGTTGGGGAGTAAGGTCTCTTTGGGAAGGCTGCTCTAAAAGGTGGGTTGGAGGGATCCCTGGGTGGCACAGCGGTTTGGCGCCTGCCTTTGGCCCAGGGCGCGATCCTGGAGACCCGGGATCAAATCCCACGTCGGGCTCCCGGTGCATGGAGCCTGCTTCTCCGTCTGCCTGTGTCTTTGCCTCATTCTCTCTCTCTCTCTGTGACTATCACAAATAAATAAAAATTAAAATAAATAAATAAATAAATAAATAAAAGGTGGGTTGGAGGATGAGTTGACTGGAGAAATGTCTGGGTATAGTGATTAGTCTAGCTAGTACCTTATTTCTCAAATTTTAGTAGTGGTAAAATTAGTGGATCTATAGATTCATTTTAATGTGAATAATTCTTTTGGGTCTTTGGTAATTGAGTTAAAATTATGTTTAATGTATTGTTATTTAAACATCAACAAATATAAAAATAGGCATAAACTTCTTTAACAACTTTAATAAAACCATGGAACAGAAAAATTAATGTTAATATGTCTACTGATGCTAGTTTTTTAAAAAGATTTATGTATTTATTTTAGAGAAAGAGAGAGAGTGGGGGAGGGACAGAAAGAAAGGGAGAGAAAAACTAAAGCAGATTCTGCACTGAATGCAGAGCTTGACTGGGGACTTGATCTCAGAACCCTGAGATCATGACCTGAGGTGAAACCAAGAATCAGATGCTTTACCAATTGCACCACTCAGGCATCCCAATACTAGATTTTATAGTACAAAGATTCAGATTTGGATCTAGTTATAGATGTAAAGTTATATCTAGTTATATATTTGACCTCATTGATACCAATGCAGGGTCTCTGTTGTAGAAGTAGACTGGACAAAATGATATTAATAATTTTAAGGCGTTCTTATCTTTCTCAGGATCATCAGACACCACACTGAAAAAAAACTCTGGTTTTGAGCAATTCTCAAATTCCAGTTTTAATAAGGTGTCAACCTGATAATTTTGTAAAGTTGCCTTGCTTACATGAAGATAAAGCTAGGATTGAAATTTTTATAATATGGATATCTAATCTATTTATTGCTAGAACTAGGAGTGGAAAAAATCATTCAGTACACATTTACCCCTCTAAAGATAGCTAATAGACAATTGCAAGTTGCTCTACGAAGAACACATTCTCATTGTACCTCTATCTACATCATGAAGATAGCATTGACTTCCTTGTCTTAGGTCTTTATATATCCAGCTTACCTGTGCCATGGTGTAAAATAGTATGTAAAATAGTATCATACTCTGCGATGACTCAACTCTGAAAAGTTTTCTTTATTGATATAATTTTGAAAATTTCATTGGTTCAGTATACCATGATGTTGCTTGGTTTCCATGTAATAAAAAAACAAACAAATGTATATATCCATGAGCGATACACTAGTTACTTATAAGGTGATAATATAGAATATACTTAGGTCAACATTTCTTACATAAAAAGGAATTCACAAAACTTTAAATATACCTTGCATTAGGAAATAATGGCCTAGTAAGCTTTATTGGCTATTTTTTAAATGAGGTTGACCCCAACCTTAGGAATTGCATCATGTAATTCATGTCTTTGTTATATTGACCTCTTTTAGAGCAGAAACTTAATCAGGACACCCCAAGGATCAATGGGTTTCACTTCTTTCTGTGTTTCTGTTCATTCTTCTCTATTTCTCTTTCAACCTGTTTATTACCCTAGTGAGTAGTGCCTTTAATAACAAGGTATGTCATGTGTTACTAGCCAGCCTATGAATTAGCCGCCATTGAAGGGGTCAGATGCGGATCATTTTCAATTCAGTGGACTCTTTTGAAGAAAAAAAAAAGCCTATTCAGTGCTGCTTCTCTAAATAAAAAGCTACGAAAATGACAGTTTAAGCTAGAAGTTGTTTTGGGTATGTCAGATGCAATGACCTGAGAAAAGTATTTTTGCTCTATAAAAATATCCCCTCTTTCATGGTCATGGGAAATACATATAAAAAGTATAAGTTATATTTATTGCCTCCCCTTACTCCTCAACCTTTTGTAATATGGCTTCTCCCCCTACTCCATTTTACTGAAACTGCTCTCATTATGGTCTCTAATGATGTTCATATTTCTGATAGAAAGCTGATAGTTTTCTCTTTTTAAAAAAGGGATTCTATTTATTTACTAGAGAGAGAGAGAGAACATAAGCAAGGGGGAGCGGCAGGCAGAGGGAGAGGGAGAAGCAGAGCTCCATCCCAGGACCCTGGGATCATGACCTGAGCTGAAGGCAGATGCTTAACTGACTGAGCCACCAGGCGCCTCTAAAGCTGATAGTTTTCTTTTCTTTTCTTTTCTTTTCTTTTTTTTTTAAATTTATGATAGGCACACAGTGAGAGAGAGAGAGAGAGAGAGGCAGAGACACAGGCAGAGGGAGAAGCAGGCTCCATACACCGGGAGCCTGACGTGGGATTCGATCCCGGGTCTCCAGGATCGCGCCCTGGGCCAAAGGCAGGCGCTAAACCGCTGCGCCACCCAGGGATCCCCCAATTTTTATTCTATTGCATCTTTCTACAGAATTTTATACTATTGCTTATTGCATTTTTCAAACTATTTGCTCTTTTAGATTCCAGAACATGTGCTCAAATGTTTCATTCTGTACCTCTCTGAATACTTGCTATTTTCTTCACGAACTTCTCTTTTTATGGTCGTCTCTTAAAAATTAGTGTTTTCCAGGAAATGATCATCAGCCCATTGCTCTTCTCACTCTACATACTTTCCTGAGTGACAGCTTCAATTACCATCTATATGATAAGTCTCCCAAGTCTCTCATACTCTTTCCAGACCTGTCCCATGAACTTCAGCCTTGTAATATTTAACTGTCTGCTGGACAGCTCACATAAATATCTTAAAGGAATCTCCAATTTTAAACATCCTGTATTGAACTCCTCACCTTCTCCTTGAGTGCAACTCCACCTTTATACCCTATCTTAGTTGATGGAACCACCATTTTTCCCAAATGCATAAACTAGAAAATTTAGAATTATTTTGAACTCTTTATTCTCCATTTTCAAGTAATCTTTAATTCTTGTCTTGTGACCCTTAATCCCCCCACAACATGATCACCAAATTGAATTATCTTAACAATTCCACTCTCTATTGTACATGTAATGGATGGACTTAAGGAGACCATCCATTATCTGGATGCTACTTCTCTATCCTCAGAGCCCATAGTCTTCTATTTTTAATCAACACTGATTTGCTTGTAGTCATACGTTTTTCATCTTTTCTCTCCCATTCCTTACAGTGTCTCCTTTGCTTGTAATGTACTTTTCACTCAGGCTAATTCACCCTCAACCTTTAAGAATCAGTTAAGACATTACCTTCTCTAGAAAGGCTCTCCAGAGATGCTTCCCTTAAAGCATGGCTAAGTATTCTTTTTCTGTGCTCCTAAAGAATATACCCCTTATCATAGTACTCACTATAACTATATTCTGTTTACATGCTACATCCCATGTAAGTGAAATTATCTTGAGAGAAATGGCTGAGACTTTTCATTTTTATATCAGAGATATAATATAATCTAGGTTCTAAAACTAACTCACTGATAGCTGTGTAGCCAACTACAGAAGAAGCCCTAACATTTCATCAGACAAACTTTTACATGAAAAGGCTACTACATCTACATGCAATCTGTCTTGAAAGAAGAGACTGGCTCATTTATCTCTGGCACTATGCGAGGCATGTAGTCACCATTCAAGAAAGGATTACTGAAATAAATTTCAGGCCTGTTTTTGGGCAAAGGGAAATATACTTGACATGGAAATAGACCCTGGTTATCTGGTTATGATGGTTAAGACTCCCTCTTTCAAAAAAAAAAAAAAAGACTCCCTCTTTCCAGTGACTACATCTACTCGGGAAACCAAGTTAAAGGTCATTGGATTGATTACCTCTAGGAAAAAAAATGAGTCACCAGTTTTACTAGATACATCATTCAAACCAAGCTAGAATCTCTAGAAATAATCTCTTTCCACAGATCTGTATAGACTACTGGAATTCTAAAGCAGAGAAGTAATAGAAAGCAGCCTGGCAATATTTCCCTACCCACTGGATGACAATAAGAAAAATAAATAAATTATAATAAAAGATTTTCATTGCTTCCCAAGGGCATAAAAATATCCCAGCTCATGATATCTTGTGAAATAAATAAAAATTCTGAACACTGATAAATTCTGATTTCCTAACTGATCTTTATTAAGTTTTTGTTTTTATAGGCTAATCTTGAAAAGACTTTCATAAACATGTTTGATTCTTTCTCACTGTCCCAAAAATGACTAAAACGTCATCATCTCCACACTGAGGTTGTCTAGACTTTTAAAAACGTAATAAGATCTTGATGCTGAAATGAAATCTTTGCACTGTGACTCTTATAATATCAAATATAAATTTAGTCTGTATCAGGTGCCATTCTGATCCTTTTGCATTATTGCCTCATTTAATCCTTGTAATTATTCTTTTAAGTAGTCTCTAAATATTATTTTCATGTTCACAAATGAGAAAGTTTATGAAAACATAGCTATTAAGTGAAAGAACAAAGATTTGAATTTCTATCTGTAATGTAAAAGTGTGGATAACTATTAGAGATAGAAACCACTTTTTGTTTGAGCACCCTTGACCAATTCTTATTTGTGTATATGTGTGTTTAATGTCTATCAAAAGATTAAAATATGGGCCAAGTAATTCTGTTAATACTCCACAATGTAAGTACGATTATTATCATCACTTTGCAGAAGAGGAAACTGATGCTTAGAAAAATTCATTTTGCAAATACATAAATACATAGGCGCATTCTATTACAAAAACTGTCTAGTAATATGCATTAATAAGCTCAAAGACTACATATACCAGTTAGCTTAATTTTATTCCATAATTATATCTTGCATCAGTACAAATGGTGGTAAGAAAGAGTATAATGCCTTATGCCAAGATTCCTCTCTCCACCCCCACACAATAACCAGGAAAAATAACCCAAAATGCATGACTTGTTGAAAATGGGTCAGTATTATTTACCATCAAAGGACAAACTTATTTTAATTTTTCATTTATAGGTAACATGTTGCTACAAAGCAATTTTTAAGCCCATTTGATTTTGCCATTGAATTAAAATTCTATAAAGGCTGTCATGACATACCTCCTTATCTTTCTGAATTTTTACTCATCTTTTTGGAAAAGGACAGTATCTAGGTTTACTTCTTAAGAGTAGAACTTTTAGAATTTTTAATCTAAAATTCATGAAATACTTCTATAAAAAAAGTATGGGGGGATCCCTGGGTGGCGCAGCGGTTTGGCGCCTGCCTTTGGCCCAGGGCGCGATCCTGGAGACCCGGGATCGAATCCCACATTGGGCTCCTGGTGCATGGAGCCTGCTTCTCCCTCTGCCTGTGTCTCTGCCTCTCTCTCTCTCTCTCTGTGACTATCATAAATAAATGAAAATTAAAAAAAAAAAAGTATGGGGATGGGGTGATGGGCACTGAGGAGGGCACTTGACAGGATGAGAACTGAATGTTATACTATATGTTGGAATAGAACTAGGTCAGCATATCAGCAACAGAGCACAGGCAGATCACAAACAACTGCCACAGAAAATGACAGAGTATTGTCCATCATATAATCAAAGTTAGAGAAATGACTGATACCTAATAATCTTAGTCATAGGGATCTATGTCACACATAGAGTAGAAAGGCACAGAGATGACAGATGGTAGGAATGAATTGACCTTGTATCCACATTGTCATTTCAAAGCTACTTTATTTGCACCAACCCACATGGTTGCTCAAACTCTCATCCTTGCCATGTACTCTTGGCCCAGGTCACTGCAATCTGTATATGACTTAATCAGCTCTTCTCCTGCCACTCTTGATAGTGCTATCTAGGCTTCAACAACAGAACCTAACTAGATGATTCCAAAGAGCCCCATTTCTGCTGGGTGTTTTTTCTTCCTGGTTTTTGGTTTGTTTTTTTTAAACAGAACAACTGTATTTATAAACAATTCAGGATTGTTTTTTAAAATTAAAATCGCGTGTTTATGGAAACAACTATCACTACAAATCTGGCCAATTCAATATATATCCTTTTATTATTTTCTTCCTTTTCCTAGAAAAAAATATTAAATACATATAGGCATTCTGATTCCCCCTTTATACATCCATTGCTTTGTTAATCTGTTAAATAGTTCAGGAACGAGAATTAATTTTTTTTCTAATCAAAAATTTGCGGCTTTCTATTTCTTCTTGGTAAGATCCCACATATTTTTTAAAGCCTAATTGGGATAAAGTTTTCCCTGGCCTCCAACTCCTGCACTCAAGAGATTATGATTTTTCTCTGCTCTGAACTGCCATCATACTTAAACTGTAATAGATGCTATAAGATACACATAGTTTTATGTTATAGCTATTTGTACATTTATCCTTTCCTCTCTAATAACTTATAAGGGTGTCTATTATGGTACTCTGCAGATAGTGTATGCAGTAAAAATTTGTAGGTGGATGGAAGGAAAGGAAGGAGGGAAGGAGGGGGAAAAGATTTCCTTTCCTTTCTCTATATTAATGGCAAATTATATTCCCTGTTTGTTAAGCACTGTAGTAGAAGGTGAATTGAAGGGTTGGTTCCTGATTCATTGCTAATAATTGGATGATTACTTAATCAACAGACATTTTTTGAGAAATTGCTATGTGTAAAGACATTTTTTGAGAAATTGCTATGTGTAAGACACTATGAAAGACACCTGAGCAGCTCTGTTATCATTTGTTTGGTCTATATTGGTTTATCCTTCAATGTAAGTTTCACATATATGATTTTCTTGGGGATTTTTCCAATTACTTTCTAACACTAGTCATATTTTTATATGTTGCCTTTCTCCATATTTTCCAGATATATAGGCATCATTATCAGATTTTCAACCTCATAGAAAGAAAATTTGTCTTAGAGTCTAATTGTATATCCTAGTAAAGAAGCAAGCATAATGCATAGCTAATGTACTAAACCAAGGACATTAAAAAAATCTATTCACTAGGTTTGACACTGAGCCCAAAGATAATCAATAGCAAGGTCTGTGGCAGTTGAAATACTGATTTTTTTTTCTGAGCCACATTTTTGTAAAATCCTTTGAAATACTCAAGTTATCAGTTATGTAAATGTTAGCCATTTAAAATTCCAAGGAAGTTGGTATACATGTTATGAAAATACCACATTTATGGAAGACTCCTAACTCTGGGAAACGAACTAGGGGTGATGGAAGAGGAGGAGGGCGGGGGGTGGGGGGGACTGGGTGGCGGGCACTGAGGGGGGCACTTGACGGGATGAGCACTGGGTGTTATCGTATGTTGGCAAATTGAACACCAATAAAAAAATAAATTTATTCTTAAAAAAAGGAAAATACCATGTTTATGATAGGTAAAAGTAAGTATTGCATAGTTCCCACATTTGTAGCTTAACGTGGACTGTTTTTAATGCCTTGAAATAATATTATTGTACTCAGTGGTTTTACTTTTATCACACACTTCAATCTTTCTAAAGTTACTATAATTGAATTTGTTTGATAATGTACCTTTATATTACTATAAGACTTGATAGTTTGCAAAATATGAAGTTCATAATAGAGATAGAGAATAGAGTTACTACCTGGCAGGGAGGATAAGAAGAAAGTGAAATATAGAAAAGTGATTTAATCTCACTACTGCAGTATTGTAAAATATAATTTGTTTTTCCCCTAGCACAGCAGAGTTTCATGGTGATAACTACTGAATTAATAAATCCATTGCAACTATTGAGATTTTTCCTTTAATAACATAATGAATGCTGAGCTTTAAGAAGAGAAAAGGAGACATATTCTTTGTACAGATGTTACCCCTCACAGATCTATATCCCTAAGCATAGGAAAAATACCAACATCATACCCTGAGCAATAGCAAAATGAAAATCATTTGTGCATCTCAATTAGAATCACTGTATTTCCCACACAAAAACACACTATTTCCTGGAACACATTTGCTTATTTTCCAATTGGAAAGACATTTAAGGGTCTATTTTGTTATCATTACATGTGCTTAACTCCAATTATATTTAATGGGAGTTGTGTAACTATAGTCACAGTAGCCTCTGAACTACTTTAATATTATTGCTTTCCATTACCATTCTCATTAAAATAGCTTTTCATCTCTTCTCCCAAAATTAACTACCACAGTATTCTGGGTTTCTCTTTTCTTTGCATGCATTTATTTGCATGTGGTGAAGGTTATAGATTACACGACATGATCTGATTCTAGCTTTAAGAACATTATGATGTCATTGAGATTAGAATAGGGCTAGAACTCTTTAATTTTTAAGTAGAGGCAATTTATTGGCTTCTAGACATCTATTTTTGCACAGTGACCTATATATACAATTTTGCTGGAATAAACTAAATTGTTATAGTTTAATACCAGTGGTATCTGGTAGAAGCCAAATTTTTAAAATATAATATATACGAGAAAAATAGGTTTACAAAACTTGAAGCACTAGACTTTATCAACAGCCAACAAAACTATATCCTTAATTCCAATTCAAAATTTTGACAAGGCAAAAATAATAATAGGCATATTAGAAGATCTTTTATATAATTGGTTTTGCTCTTTTCCTTAGTGCTGGCCTATACTGTATTTCCAGAAGCAAAGTGGTCAGCTGGATCAGAAAGACAGAGAAAGAGGTTTGTTAAGTCTTTAAGAAAATGAGGAACCCGAGGAGAACTCTTAAAAACATCAGTAGGGACTTTAGAGTCACTTGACTCATTGACACTCAACAAATAGACATCTGCCTATCCTTACTAAGATAGCCTAGTTAGTACTCATTGGGTTTATTTTTAAAGCTGTGTTGTTTTCAAGAAGTATGATTATAAGATAATACAGAGTTCTAAAATGTTTCCTTAAAATACATAGTTGAAAAGAAAATATAAATTATGGAAGATTATCTCTACCAGATATTAAAATATACTACGAATGAAATCAGAAGCTATTCCACAAAAATAGTTTGAAAGATGTTTAGGTCAATGGAACAGAAATATACACTAGTATAGATAATCTAACATGGAAAGAGGTATCATGAATCAGTGTAGAAATTCAGATTATTCAACAAAGGGTGCTGGAAAACCCATTTTCTCTTTGCAAGAAAAAAAAAACAACAAATCAATGTGGAAACTTTCCTGACATTGTACAACAAAATAAATTATAGATTATTTAAATAGATAAATGTGGAAAAAAACCAAACCTTACAAAACAAGATGAGACAGTTGAATGTTAATCAGGTGTTTCTGGCTAGAGAAAAGCTTTCTAAACTTAAAAGTAAAGGAACAGATCACAGTGTAAAAGATCAATAGATTTAGCTACATAAAAAGAATAAAAATGAGTTCCAGTCTGAGATGGTGTTGTTCAAAAACCCTGAACTACCTCCTGCACAGGCACACTGAATCTACATAATTACATATAAAGCAATTCCTCCTGAAGAACTGAAGGCTGACTGAACAACCTGTGCACAACAAAAGATAAAGGGACCACATAGAGAATGGCAGGAGAGATGGAGGAATGGTAATCATGAGAACCCCACCCCTGCTGCAAACTGCAGTGGGGAGGGATAGTACTGAGGGACTGGGAGAGGATTCCTCCACCCTAGGGCAGAGAACAAAAGCTGCAGTTTAAAAAAGGAAACTAAAGCATAAAGGAGCCAGACCTAGAGCATCTGCCAAATGGCAGGGAAGCTGCTAGAATTCTCTCTACGGTCAGAGTTGCTGGCAAGTGCCATTGTTTACATTTCCTCTCCACTTTGATAGTACAGACAGGAGCACGGTCCAGGTGCCCTAGCCAGCCTCCCACCTCAGTGAGTCCTGTGCCACTAGCCCTCATTAGCCCCAGCCATACTCCCAAGGTGGTCTCAGTGAAGCACATCTGGGAAACCAAAGGCGTGCATCCAGTTCAGCTCCAGAGGACTCACCAGGGTACCCCATACATGGAGCATATGAGGATATCCTAGCCAGGGACCCTCCGCATCCCACCGCATTCATTGCACTAAGACATCCTGGCCTTTGCCCACCTAAGCTCCACCCATCCCACCAGGGCACACCCTGCATGGAGCATCCCAGAACCAGAACCACCTAGCTCATTCCCTCCTCAGCTCCTGCTATCTAGCCGGGGAGCCTCCTAGACAGAACTTCTCAGTACCTCCTGGCCCATGCCTGCTTCTGCTCCAGTCATCTTGCCAGGGTGCCCCCTAAGAGGAATACCCCAGGAGCCCCAGCTTGCACTTGCTTTGGCTCCAGCTCTCCCACCAAGATGCGCTCTGTGTAGAGAGCCCTGGAACCCCAAGCCCACTTCAGCTCCAATCATCCCACTAGGGTGGCCCCAGTGCAGTGCCTCAGGGCCCCCAATCAGTGCCTGCTACAGCTCCAGCCAACCAACCAAAGCAAAGGACACACAGAGATGCTCCTACACAAGGCCCTTCCTTTAAGACTAAGATACATAGCTGTTCTATGTAATTCATAGAAACAAACGCAGGAAGTTTAACAAAACGAGAAGACAGAGGAATATACTCCAAATGAAAGAACAAGACAAAATGTCAAAAAAATAACTACATGAAATGGAGCTAAGCAGTCTACCTAATAAAGAGTTCAAAGCAATGGTCCTAAAGATGCTCACTGGACTTGAGAGAAGAGTAGATGAACTCAGTGAGAACTTCAACAAAAAAGAAAATATAAAAAAGAACGAATCAGAGTTGAAGAATATAATAAATGAAAAACACACTAGAGGGAATGCACAGCTGATTGGAGTATGCAGAAGAGCTCAGTGATCTGGAAGACAGGGTAATAGAAAGCACCCAAACTGACAGCAAAAAGAAAAAATAATTTTAAAAAATTAGTACAGGTTAAAGGAACTCTGTGACAGCATTAAGTGTACAAACAGTCACATTATAGGGGTCCTAGAGGGAGATTAGAGGAATAAAAGGGGCAGAAAGCTTATTTGAAGAATTAATAGCTGAAAACTTCCCTACCTGGCGAAGGAAACACATCCAGGTCCAAAAATCACAGAGAAACCCCCAAACAAGATGAACCCAAGGATCTCCACACCAAGACATATAATAATTAGAACATCAAAGATTCAAGCTAAAGAGAGAATCATAAAATCAGCAAGAAAAAGCAACTAGTTCATAAAAGGGAAATCCCATATGGCTTTCAGAGGATTTTTCAGCAGAAACTCTGCAGTCCGGAAGAAAATGATATGATATTCAAAACGCTGAAAGGAAAAAACCTGCAGCCACGAATGCTCTACCTGGCAAGGTTTTCATTCAGAATTGAAGGAGAGATAGTTTCTCAGACAAACAAAACTGAGACTTCATCACCACTAAATTGGCTTTTACAAGAAATGTTAATGGGACTTCTTTAAGAGGAAAAGAAAAGGCCATAATTAGAAAAAGAAATTATGAAAGGAAAAAATTTCACAAGTAAAAGCAAACATAAAGGTAGTAGATCAGTCACTTAAAAAGCTAGTATAAAGGCTAAAAGATAAAAGTAGTAAAATTAATTTTACCTAAAAACTAGTTAAAGGACTCACAAGTAAAAAGATATAAAATATGACATATACAGAAAACATGGAGGGGAAATAAAAATATAGTGCTTTTAGATGGTGTTTGAGCTTAAGCAACCAACAACTTAATATAGATTGCTTTATACTTAAGATCTTATAAATGAACCTCATGATAGCCAAAAAGCTGTAATAGGTATGAAAAAGAGAAAGAGAGAGAGAGAAATCCAAGCATAAGACTATAGAAAGTCATCAATCACAAGGAAAGAGAGCAAGAAAAGGAACAGAGAAGAAATTCAAAAATAATCAGTCAACAATTAACAGAAGGTCAGTAGTACATACCCATCTATAATTACTTTAAATATTAATGATCTGAATGCTCCAATCAAAAGACATAGGGTAAAATAATGGATACAAAACCCCCACTTATTTATATGCTACCTACAAAAGACTCACTTCAGACCTAAAGACACATACAGACTGAAAGTGAAGGGATAGAGAAAGATCTTTCATGCAAATGAAAGCCAAAAAATGGGGTAGTAATACTTATATCAGAAAAAATAGAATTTAAGGACATCTTGGTGGCTCAGTGGTTGAGCTTTTGCCTTTGACTCAGGGTGTGAAACCGGGGTCCCAGGATCAAGTCCTGCATCGGGCTTCCTGTATGGAGCCTGCTTATCCCTCTGCCTGTGACTCTGCCTCTCTCTCTGTGTTTCTCATGAATAAATAAATAAAATCTTTAAAAAAAGAAAAAATAGAATTTAAAACAAGGACTATAAGAAGAGACAAAGATGGACATTACATAATGGTAAAGAGGTCAATCCAACAAGAGGATATAACAATTATAAATATCAGTACACCCAACATAGGAACACTGATGTACATAAAGCAACTATTAACAAAAAGAAGAAGAAGAAGAAGAAGAAGAAGAAGAAGAAGAAGAAAAAAGAAAAAAAAAACTATTAACAGACATAAAGGGAGAAATTAAAAGTAATTTAATAATAGTAGGGGACTTAAACCCCTCATTTACACCAACAGATAGATCATCCAGACAGAAAATCAAAAAGGGAACAGTAACTTTGAACAACATGTTAGACCAGATGTAATTATCAGATACATACAAAACATTCCATCCAAAAACAGCAGAATACACATTCCTTTTGAGTGTACATGGAACATTCTCCAGGATAGATCACTTTTTAGGCCATAAAACAAGTCTTAATAAATTTAAGAATATTTGAATGATATCAAGGGTCTTTTCTGACCATAATATATGAAACTGGAAATGAATTACAATAAAAAACTGGAAAATACTCAAACTCATGGAACTAAACAACATGCTACTAAATAACCAATGTGTCAACCAAGAAATCTAGGAGAAAAATTTTTTAAATACATGGAAACAAATGAGAATGAAAACACAACAGTTCAAAATATTTTGGACACACCTAAAGTAATTCTAAGAGGGAAGTTTACAGCAATACAAATCTACATCAAAAATAAGAAAGATCTCAAATAAATAATCTAACCTTATACCTAATGGAAATAGAGAAGAAAGAACAAACAACCTAAACTTAGTAGAAGGAAGAAAATAATAAAATTAGAGTGTAAATAAATGAAATATAGACCAAAAAAATGAAAAGATTAATGAAACCAAGAGATGTTCTTTGAAAAGATAAAAAAGATTGATAAACCTTTAGCCAGACACATCAAGAACAAAGATAAAGGACTCAAATAAAATCAGAAATGAAAGAGAAGTGACAACCAACAGTACAGAAATACAAAGGATTATAAGGGACTACTACAAAAAATTATATGCCGACAAATGGGACAACCCAGAAAAAAATGGATAAATTCCTAGAAACATACAATCTTCTGAAACTGAATGAGGAAGAAATAGAAAATCTGAACAGACTGATAATGAAAAGAAATTATTAATTAAAAAGAGGTGCAACACAAAAGTCCAGGACCAGATGTCTTCACAGGTGAATTCTATCAAACATTTAAAGAAGAGTTAATACCTATTCTTCTCAAACTATTACAAAAAATAAAAGAGGAAGGAAAGCTTCCAAATGTATTCTTCAAGGCCAGCATTACCCTTACCCCAAAACCTGACAAAGACACTGCAAAAAGACTTACAGGCCAATACTCCTGATGAACGTAGATTCAAAAGTCCTCAATGAAATACTAGAAAATCAAATTCAACAATATATTTAAAAAATTATTTTCCATTATCAAGCAGGATTTATCTAGTGATGCAAGAATGGTTCAATATCTACAAATCAATCAATGGTAATATATCACATTAATAAGAGAAAGGATAAAGACCATATGATTATTTCAAGAGATGCAGAAAAAGCATTTAACAAAATTCAACAAATGTTCATGATAAAATTTTTTTGAGATACAAAAAAAGCAGGTTTAGAGAGAACACATATTAGCATAATAAAGGCCATATCTGAAAAACCCATAACAAACATCATACCCTATGGTGAAAACCTGAAAGCTTTTCCGTTAATATTAGAAATAAGACAAGGGTGTCTACTCTGGTCACTTACATTCAACATACTACTAGAAGTCCTAGCTGTAGCAATCATACAAGAAAAAGAATTAAAATGCTTCCAAATTGATAAGGTATAAGTAAAACTATCATTATTTGCAGGTGACATGTTACTATATGTATAAACAATTCTATAGACTCCACCAGAAAACTATTAAATAAATAAATTTGGTGAAGCTGCAGGATACAAAATTAATATATAGAAATCTATTGCATTTCTTTTTTAAAGATTTATTATTTATTTTGGAGAGAATCTTTAAGCAGACTCCTTGCTGAGTGGTTAGCCTGACTTGGGGCTCAATTGCACCACCCATGGGATCATGACCTGAGCTGAAACTGAATCAGACATTCAAAAAACTGAGCCACCCAGGTGGTGTTATTGCTGTAACTAACAAAGTAGCAGAAATAAAAATTAAGGAAACAATCCCATTTACAACTGCACCAGAAAGAACACTGAGGAATAAATTTAACCAAAGTGAAACACCTGTATTTTGAAAACTATAAAACACTGATGAAAGAAATTGAAGGCAACACAAACAAATGGAAGATAGTCTATGATCATGGATTGAGATAACCAATCTTATCAAAATGTTAAGGGAAGCCCTGGTGGCTCAGCGGTTTAAAACCACCTTCAGCCCAGGGTGTGATCCTGGAGACCCAGGATCGAGTCTCACGTCAGGCTCCCTGCATGGAGCCTGCTTCTCCTTCTGCCTGTGTCTCTGCCTCTCCTTCTCTCTCTCTGTCTCTCATGAATAAATCAATACAATCTTTAAAAATTTTTTTAAATGTTGATACTACCCATAGCAATCTGTACATTCAATGTAATCCCTATCAAATAACCAGTAGCATGTTTTCACAGAACTAGAACAAAAAGCACTAGAACAAAAAGCAGAAATAGAAACAGACTCATAAATACAGCAAACAAACTGGTGGTTGCTGGAGCAGAGAGGGATAGGAGATGGGCAAAATAGGGAAAAAGTATTAAGAAATATGAACTTCCAGTTATAAAATAAGTCAGGGGGATGAAAGACATAGCATAGGAAATGTAGTCAATAACATTGTAGTAACATTGTATGGTGATAGATTATAACTATACTTATCATGGTGAGCACTGCAGAGTGTGTAGAATTGTTGAATCATTGTGTTGTACAGCTGAAACATTTAACATTGTATATCAACTATAATTCAATAATAAAAATTAAAAAGTATAATAAAAAAGAAACCATGTGTTCCTAAAAACCCACAACACAAACTAAATAAACAGGTAATCAACAACTAAGAAAATAGTTCTGACAAATATTTAAATTGGTTACTATCTTTAATATGTAGATTCCAAAATAAAAACAAAGCAAAACCTAAGACTCCAGTAGATTAATGGCCAAGGGGCCTGGCCAGCATTTAAAGGAAGATATATAGATAATAACATATGGAAATTTCCACTTTACAAAGATTTGAAGAAATGCAAAAAGAACAAATTACATGTCGTAATCACTTTTCATATTAGCACAGTTAAAAAAATTGATACCCAATAATGTGTTAACACAGATTCATGTACTTACTTCCAGTTGAATTTAAATTTTTTTTTTTTTAATTTTTATTTATTTATGATAGTCACACAGAGAGAGAGAGAGGCAGAGACACAGGCAGAGGGAGAAGCAGGCTCCATGCACTGGGAGCCCAACGTGGGATTCGATCCTGGGTCTCCAGGATCGTGCCCTGGGCCAAAGGCAGGCGCCAAACCGCTGCGCCACCCAGGGATCCCTGAATTTAAATTAATACAATTATTCTGGAATTCCATTTGGACTTAATTTTGCATCCTTAACAAACCCAGTTCCATACATGGTCTATAAAGGTAGGAGGATGTTCATTGTGAGTCTTTTATAATAGAAAAAATGGGAACACCTTAAATATCCAGCAGGAGAGAAATGGTTAACCAAATTGTGGTATATTTATATGAAATAAAAAGATTATGTGGCCATTAAAAATCATGTTTTCAATATCATGTTTCAAGAGTTTAGTGACATGGAAAATTTCTACAATAAAATGTTAAATGAAAATATAGAATACCAAATTGCACATATAGTTTAAGTTCAAGATATATATGTATCGGGAAGCCCAGGTGGCTCAGCAGTTTAGTGCTGCCTTCAGCCCAGGGCCTGATCCTGGAGACCCGGGATTGAGTCCCACATCGGGCTCCCTGCATGGAGCCTGCTTCTCCCACTGGCTGTGTCTCTGCCTCTCTCTCTCTCTCTCTTTCTCTCTCTGTCTGTGTGTCTCTCATGAATAAATAAATAAAATCTGTAAAAAAAAAAAAAGATATATGTATCTTGGGATGCCTGGGTGGCTCAGTCGGTTAAGCATCAACTTTTGTTTTCTGCTCAGGTTATGATCTCAGGGTCATGAAATCAAGCTCAGGGTCATGAGATCAAGCCCCTCACTGGGCTCTCCACTGGGCATGGAGTCTGCTTAAAATTGTCTCTTTACTTCTCCCTTTGCTCCTACCCCCTAGACTTGCGCACACGTGTGTGTGTGTGTGTGTGTGTGTGTGTGTGTGTGCTTTCTCTCTCTCTTAAAAAAAAATATCTATTTTAAAGACGCTATCCCTATTCTGATAAGAGTGAAGAGAACAAATCTGGTCAAGTCATGGATCAACTGGCAATCCTCTCCAAGAGACTAGGCCAAAGCCTAATTTAGCTGCCACCTTCCAGTCAATTCTAGTAATGAGAAACTATCAGTTTAGGATCCCCAAAATCACAGAGAAAAGCATAAATTAAACAGCTTTGGAATCATGGGACACAAGGGGAAAATATAAGTTTATAGGAGACAATTTTAGTATAACAGTCTAAGATAAATTATCTTTCTTTCATCAGTGTTTGGAAAGCATCTACTCAATAGACATTTTCTGAAGCATCATTAGTTTTCTTGGTTTTCTTAGCCTAAGCCGCATAAACCCAGTCCCTCTGCTTTATTTGTTGGAAATAATGCCTACCCATTGATGGTCGATCATTGCTTTTGAAGAGCTTTGGAGGAAACAAAGTTCACGGTAAATCTCAAGAGGTTTTCTTTTACTTTGTTTTCTCGCATTAAAATGGGATATTTTGTAATACAATATGCAGTATATACCAAACACATTTATTTTATGTTACCCTGATGGTAAAGTGCATTATGTTAGGTTAACACTGATACATCTACATGCCTATGAATACTAGGGAGGAAACTATTCTTCCATAGACAACAGATAGACTCAATGTGAGGGGAAATGAATAATGGACATGGCCTTTTTATCACAGTTTTTCCATCTCAACATGTCCTACTCATGAATTATACAAGATGTATCCTTGTACCTTTGGCATACACTCACTCTGTTGGAAGATTAATTGTACATTCTCAGGTTACATACCATAGGCTTGAGTACTTTAGTCTGTCTCACATCATGTTTGGTTAAACTTTATTTGTAATATGCTTAGTCCTCAGTTATTTCACTTGACAAAATTTTCAGTAAGAAGGAAATTAGTGATGTAAATTTAGCTATTGGTCTGAAACTTTGGAATATCCAAAGTTATTTGGATAACAATAATTTTTCATCATTAAAAATTTAATTTTTTAATTAAAAAATTAATTTAATTTTTCATCATTAAAAATATCCAAGATATTTTTTGGATGATGTGCTTTGTACATAGTTGCTAAATGAATGAATGAATGGATTTTAGCTCAATACAGTAAAGGGATTTAATCCATTTACTATAGGACTCAGTAGGGAAGGTTTTGAGATGAATGTCAAATCAATTTATACTCAGAAAAAGCATAAAGATTATTGCTCTTATGACAGTGGAGAAATCATGACATTGGTTTGAACTGGTTAACTTCATACTCAGAATGCGCAGAAGCATGTTAAAGTTGGGCTATGTATTCATATTCTCTTCGGTGACAGATTAGAATATTGTTTTAGTTTTGATCACCCTTCTTCCATAGAAGGCACATTTTTGTATAACTATGGACTTCTCCAACTTCACATTATGACCAGGTCACTCTGTAATATCAGAATCTTTTCACCTTCACATGAGGCATATTTCAAAGACAAGCCTTTGATAATCAAAGAGAGTACCTAACTATGGTGGATTTGGAAGGTAAATCTTGGGACTGACATCTCAGGCTTTTACTGCTGCATTAATTATTGGTTAACAAACAGTAGAATTTCTTTTTTAAAGATTTATTTATTTATTCATGAGAGACATAGAGAGAGGCAGAGTCCTAGACAGAGGCAAAAGCAGGCTCCTCACAGGGAGCCTGATGTGGGACTCGATTCCAGGACTCCAGGATCACGCCCTGAGCCGAAGGCAGAGGCCCAACTGTTGAGCCACCCAGGTGTCCCAACGGTAGAATTTCTTAATGAATTCTTAGATCATGAGGACAAATTAGACACTGTAGGCCTTCTTATTCACTATCATGTTACCTTATACATTAAGAAAATGAAAGCAGAAAAAAGATATTGCAAATCATGTTTCCCCCATCCTCTAATAAAATGTGTTTTCCTGGATCTCATTGCACAATATCCCCAACAAGTATAAAACAGATAGATGTCCCTCCCCACACTTCTTCCTTTCTTTCATTTCTAAAAAGACAACAGGCAAATTGGAAAGAGAAGCCACTGTTTGTTAACAAAGCCCTCCACATCATCTCAGGTGAGTACATATGTTTTAAACTATTTACATTTTTGAGGAGAGGTTCCTAACTTTGCCATCTAAACTATTCTAGTATCAACAGTGTTGAGTGAATAAGACTTGCTATAAAAGTGAATTTGAGGGCACATGGGTGGCTCAGTCTGCTAAGTGTCTGCCTTTGGCTCAGGTCATGATCCTGGGGTCCTGGGATCGAGCCCCACATAGGGCTCCTGTTCAGTGAGGAGCCTGCTTCTCTCTCCCTCTGCCCAGTACCTCCTCCCAGCTCATGGTTTCTCTTATGTGCTCTGTCTCCCATGTGCTCACTCTCTTTCTCTCTCAAATAAATAAATAAATTCTTTTTAAAAAAGTGAATTTGGTTTAATCTGAATCTCCTACAACTCTATAATCATCACATGGGCATCCACTTCCTTCACCTATGTCTCCAAATAGGAAATATGGTCACTCTTGCAATCACCCAAATTACTTTATCACCTCTGATAGCAATAATATGTAACGTTTGCTTTTATCATAAATTTAACATTAACTATGTGCCCTGACCTAATGAGGGTCATGCCAGATTTTTACCCATTAGTATTTAATACTATAATTATAGAATTTTTATTTCAAAAAATTCACTGATTCTCAATCTTTAACTCAAAGAAGACATGAATTTGAACATGAAATTTTTTCATCATTAAATTGCAAGCTATTGTGAAAAAAGATGAATATATATATTAATGTCATATAGATTTATAAACATATCATCTTCTAAATTACACTTTCTGTCTAATCCATACAAACCTAGAATATATGCAGAAAATTGTAATTAGATCACAAAATTCAGATTAGTCATTGTTGCCATTGTTTCTAGTGGCATGTTTTCCATAAATAAAGTTGTACATTGACATTTCAAAAATACATAGTAACCTTTTCAGAATTGCTTCCTCTCATAATTATCTCATTAACATAAGGATCAGTTAGGAACCAAAAATACATAGAGAGAGAGAAGGGAGAGAGGGAGGAAATGAATAGTTCTCTGCTGTGCATGCCAAGAACTAATTTTGGGCCCTGAACCAGTGTTTATCCTGCTTTCCAAAACCTTCAATGCCCTTTCCTCAGTTTATTTTCACCTGAAAGTATTTTCTCATACCAAATGCTACCAATAAGTGAATCCTGACACCATGTCGTTTAATGCTGTGAGTCCAGGTTTTTTTTTTTTTTTTTTTTTGAGTCCAGGTTTTTTAATGTGGTACTGTCTTTAGTCCAGTGGGTTGTGAGTGATGATATGGGAAGCCAGTGGCATTCCTGGAGTGAGTGCAATGCCAATTAACCTTAGTGTGTAGGACCACCAAGGCACAAGCCCTTTTTTGAACTGGGACAATCCTCTGAGAATGGTACCATCATTCTTATATCTGGTGGCTTTTAACACTGAATGTTTAAATGCCAGCAAAGCATTGGTAACCAATATATTATAATCTCATTTTAAATGTTTTCTAAGAAGTCTCAAACCAATCTGTATGCAAACTAGTGACATCTAAGTAATAAGCCCTTTATTTATTTGTCTGTTTATTTATTTATTTACTTATTTATTCACGAGAGACACACAGAGAGAGATAGAGGCAGAGAGACACAGGCAGAGGAAGAAGCAGGCTCCATGCAGGGAGCCCGACATGGGACTCGATCCCCAATAAGCCCTTTATCTAGGAATGTTATCTTCACATTTTTTGCTGAATTTTAATCGGTATCACAAACTAAATAATGACTTTTTAAAATGGTATCTTTAAAAGGATACCCAAATAATCCTTCACTCAAATCTCTTAATAGAGAAAATGCCTTTCTCACCTCTCAGTGATATTATTGCATTTATAAGGCACTTTAAGCTTAAGGCTGGTTGGCTTGGCGCAGTCATATGTGGTGTTAACAAGGCCAAGGTTATGGAAGCTAGTTAGCTTTGTTCTATGTACTGACCATGGGCTACCAGGAATCAGTGTAGAGACACTGGCACAGAGCGGAAAGGTCCCACAGCAAAACCTCAGTACTTCTCACAGTCCATCCTCCACATAGGACAGGCAGGATGTGTTCTTTGGGCATCATCATTTCAGGAAGGATGTGGTTAGTAGCTGGGGAAGCCCCAATATCTACCTCTGAACAAAGCAGTCCTGATATTTAGACATTAACTTTGCATTATAATCCCCCATCATACTACTGATTTGCTGTGTAACCTTCATCATCAAAGCAGAAATAATAGGATAGAGTGAAATAGACACCTCCCAGGGATATTGAGTGAATTAACAAATTAACAAGTGTAAAGTGCTAGCATTTATGTAAGTTCTGGTGGTGGTTATTATTTCTAGGGACCTAGTCCCATTTTAAATAGAGAATCTAGGTGTATTATGTCTTTGTCAGAAAGGGCTTTTCACCCACATCAATTGCATTTAAGCTGAGCATAAAACGGAGGTGATAATAACATATTAGTGATTATCACAATGCAGAGCTGTAAATCTTTTTTCTATTACAGCTAAAACTATTTTGAGCAACTGTCAATGCTTTTAAACTCTGCGTTCCAAGCTTTGTGCCAGCAGTTATCGCTATAGTGATTATTCTTCCTGTGATGGGTGAGGGGAATAGGACCTATTCATTATTCATTCCCATAATGACTATATTATGTATTGGATATATTTGCATCATACAATCAAGCAAAGATTCAGTAGCTGGTTTGATTGGCACATATTGCCATCATTAAAAAGTAAAAATTCTTTTCTGCTCTGCCTACCTGGCGTCCTCTAGAGGTAGCCCATATACGGATAGAAAACTCATGGGGGACAAAAAGAAAACTCATGGGGAATTGAAGTGCTTTCCAACAAAAGCACTGTACAAAGATCCTTTCAATTTGACATCTCTACCAAGGAATTTTGTTGTCACCTGCAATTTCCAACGGGACTGTGCTTGAGAGAATTCTTCCATTTCTTTCATCATTCTTATTACACTTACCAAGAAAAGTTATTTATTGCTGATTGCAGGACTCTTGAACTCAGCCTGGGAGCTGCAACATGAACTACTCAAATCTGGGCTCCTTGTTACTTATCTACATATTCATTTGAAGTGATGTTCAGGACAATTTGAAAACCTCTCTTGATCCTACATTGTATAATAGCCACTAGCTCATGTGTTTTTGGTTCTTTTTTCTGTCTTACAGATAACAGACGAGTGCCATTGGAAAGGTCACGCTCTCGCCACAATGGAGCTATCTCATCCAAGTGATTCCTGATGCCAAAGAATATGAAAATATTTAAGTAAACAAAATTATACATTTTGAGAAGAACAAAACATCCACTCAAGGGAGGGAGAGGAAATAAATGCATTTATGCAAGGATCAAGCTAAGCTGGGTGAAATAACATTGTAAAGCTATTGCAAGATGCCACTCACAATTATGCTAATACAAACACAGTTACAAGGATTATAAAAACGTGTTCCATTTTAGTGTAAAGATGTGTATTATTTGTTATTGTGTGTGACCTGATGGTAATGATGAAAAGTATAAGAAGTTCAAAAGCATTCAGTCTGTCAAAAAATTACAATGTTAATCAATTTTGGGGGTCACCTCCCCTCAAAAAAAGGAAATGAAAGGAATAGAAAGAAAGAATTATTCAATATCTGCTTTTGATTCCTGTTACATAGAAAAAGAAAAGGCCAATGACAATGTGTGTATTAATGATTTGGAGAGGCACTCTGTAAGAGAAGCCATTTTGGAAACTAAAAAAAATTACTGCTGCGACCCCATGAGTTTATTTAGAATCTTATCTCAAGTGAAAGCTGGTGGATTCATCTGCTTTGGCTGAAATTAAACTTATCATTAATCTAGAGTTTCAGCATGATGTTGCAGGCACTTATCATTGCTAAAAATAAACCAGAGTTTAACAGAAGCAGTTAGAGAAAGTGATTTAAACTTCATTTAAAGAGGTATTTTCTATTTATGCACATATATCTACTTTATACAAATACTTCATATCACTATTTTTGACAAAAATCTTACGATTTTAATGTTTATTCTGAGATGAACCTGAAAATTATATTACCTTTACTAAGCTTTTTAAAAGGTAAATATTGATTCCTGTTCTCTGTGGTTTATTTCTTCTATTGCTTCTTTCTCCCATGGCCCCCTTAAAAGCAGGGAATAGAGTTTCTAAAAGACCTGAGAGGAAAAAGATTTCTCTCCACAGGCAGCAGGAAACTTTCTGAAAGGTCAACTGTTTTATTTGCCTTTCTACTCCTCTTTCCAATTCTGCCTTGTAGTCTGAAGAAGAAAAAAAAATTATATATATGTATGTGTATATATGTGTATGTGTTTATATCTCCCGCTACAATAATTCCACAACCCAGTGGCCAAGTGAACTTCTCAGTCATCATCATACTTACTTACCTTGTATTAACAAATTAAAATGATGCTGCCAAAACAACCCTGGAGAAAAAAACAGACTCTATATTTTTCTTAAATAGATGAAGGCATAGAAATTATACTTCACTTGTCTATTACTTTAAGATACACATTGAAATAATGTGGTATAACTTCTCTGGAGTGCAATGTTTTGTATATTTTTATTAGAGTTCAATTTCCCAAAATATAGTATAACATTGAGTGCTCATCCCATCAAGTGCCCCCCTCAGTGCCTGTCACCCAGTCACCCCATCCCCCTGCCCACCTCTTCTTACACTACCCCTTGTTTGTTTCCCAGAGTTAGGAGTCTCTCATGTTTTGTCACCCTCTCCACTTTTTTTTTGTAAGATTTTTTTTGTATATTTTTTATTGGAGTTCGATTTGCCAACATATAGCATAACACCCAGTGCTCATCCCATCAAGTGCCCCCCTTAGTGCCCGTCACCCAGTCACCCCAACTCCCTGCCCACCTCCCCTTCCACTACCCCTTGTTTGTTTCCCAGAGTTAGGAGACTCTCATGTTTTGTCACCCTCTCCATTTTTTTTTTGTAATATTGGGGTTTTTTTGTATATTTTTTATTGGAGTTCGATTTGCCAACATATAGCATAACACCCAGTGCTCATCCCATCAAGTGCCCCCCCTCAGTGCCCGTCACCCAGTCACCCCAACCCCCTGCCCACCTCCCCTTCCACTACCCCTTGTTCGTTTCCCAGAGTTAGGAGTCTCTCATGTTCTGTCACCCTCACTGATATTTCCCACTCATTTTCTCTCTGGAGTGTAATTTTAAAATTAATCCATGGAGATGATTGTGACTACTGTAAAAAATTTCTTATATGTATATTTCTTATATAGAAAATCCTATTTCTACTTCTCCAAAACACATTATAGACATTCAGAAAGAACAAATGACTGGCTTGGCAAGTCACCATTTGAAATAATGTAAACAAGTGACCAATAATTCACAATCCCCTTTATATAGAGGTATTCAAACTGCTTGCTTTTCCTCCAGTGCATTCTTACTTGGGTATGATATTTTAAAAGTTTCTGAAGCTGCTACAATAGAGAAATCAAAAGGAAGAACAGTATCTGATATTTTACAATTTTAGCCTATCTTAAGACACACACATATGCATACACAAACAAGTTTAGGGGATATATCAATTTCATATACTTTTCCTTAACAACAGAGATATACAAATTCATGTAAATAATTAACGTGTGTAATTTTTACTTCACAAATTCTCTTCTGAAATCTTTGTGATCTGACCTGAGTCTTTTGATAGCCTTTCTGGCTGTAGGAAAATGATATTTTGAAATATTAACCCTGACTAAAATTTAGGGGCATTTGCCATGCTATATTATCAAGATGGTCAGGAAAAAAAAAGATGGTCAGGATAGAAATATTGATGTGTATCACCTTTTCCAGTTGTGGACCTGCCTTATTTTTTAGTTTATGGGAAAGAATGAATGAAATACTATTGTTGATAAATTATATATTTGTATTTAGAGAAATCCCACATGGTTTCCACAAACAGTATGGAACCTTTCAGGGTCTTTCATGAGGTTCCAATAATTGAGTTAAAGGATTTGCTTCCCAGATTTATAATGGTCCTGCTTTAGTCATTTGCAGTTTTGTTCGAGATTAAAAATTATCACCAGAAAAAATACATAGTGACAGTTTTAGTATAGAACCAAATTACACTAAAGTCTTTTGTTAGCTTTATTACTGTCACAGTGAGAAGCACCAATTTATGCAGATTTTCTTCAGAATGATTTTTAAAAATACAAAATCCTTAAAATGTTTACTAGTTGGATTAGTTTCCTCTGGCTGCTATAACAAAGTACCACAAACTTGTTGGCTTATCAAATTAGAAATGTATTCTGTCATGGTCCCTGTTGCAAGATGTCCAAAATAAAGATCTATGCTCCCTCCAAAGTTTCTGGAGGAAAATCTTCCCTTGCCTCTCCCAGCATGTAGTGATGGCTTTTGGCCTTCTTTGGGGTATGGCTACATCTGTCTCTAATCACTTTCTCCTCTGTGTATCTAAACTTCCTATGCCTCTCTTATAAGATCCTTTTTCCCAAATAAGGCAACAGTCACAGGTTCTGCGAGTTAGGATGTGGGCATACCTTTTTTGGATTCCCCCTCCCCCGCTGCCAGCCCACTACAGTCTGCCCTCTGGACCCAAAAATTTATATCTGTCCCATGTGCAAAATATATTCACCCTATCTCAACATTCCCAAAAGTCTCAACCTATTACAGCATCAACTCTAAGTCTAAAATTTCATCCAAACATCATCAGTTCAATAGTCCCATCATCTAGATCATCTAAATCAGGTATAGATGAAAATCCTGGGGGATAATTCCTCTCCAAAAGTGAATAAATGAAGCAAAGCAAGTCATCTGCTTCCAAAATACAATGATGGAAGAGGCATAGGGCAATAGTTATAGACATTTCTATTCCAAAACGGAAAATGGAAAGTAAAAAGAAGTCACATGACCTGATGACTTTCAAAATTTATCCAGGGAAAAATCCCCTTGGGTTTCTTGACCTTATAGTCCTCCTTGTTTAAGGACTCCTTCCTTTAGGCCTGCAGTTTTGGCCTCTTAGCCTATGGATTAATTCTCTGTCTCTGTGCCCATGGCTTGCACTTCTGTCTCTGCTCCCCTGCGTGGGCCTCTGCCTCTGTACCTGCAGTTCTGCTCTAAGAATGATCCTTTATATTATTGAAGGATAGCACGTGTTTGCAGTTTTATCATCCTGTTTATTGCCTGTAAAATTTTGGTAGTCTGACAACCTTCTCTTATTTTGTCCTGTCTCGGTCCTTTTCAGACTAAACTAGAACTGTTTCTCAAAAACTTTCTGGGCCTCCCATGTATGTCAAATTGATTCGATACTGAGATAAGAGTCCTCCAGATCTTTGCTGGATAAAGCCATCTCTATTCTTGGCTTCTATTGAGGTGGTTGAGTGGATCAATGAGTCAATGCCTAATCTCTTCAGCACTAACCAGAGGTTGGCTTTATCTCCAGAGCACACTATCCTAAGAGTGCATCAGCTAATTTTAGCATCTTTTGCAATCTGAAATAGGCTCAAAACTTCCTGAATTATTAAGTGCTGGTTCCTTTCTGCTTAACAATTATTTCCTCAATTTACTTCTTTCCTCTAGTATTTTACTATAAATTCAAGAGGAAAATAGGCCCTACCTCCTCCTACTTCCTACCTCTACACTTTGCTTGGAAATCTCAGCCAACATCCAGGTTCATCACTTACAAATTCTACTTTCCACACAGCTGTTGGAAACAATTCAGATAAGGTCTTTGCCACTATATAGGAAGGATCACTTCTCTCTAGTTTCCAATAAAATATTCCTCAGTTCCTTCTGAGCTCACCAGAAGCATCTTTAACAATCATATTTCCAACAGCAGTGTATGATTTTTTTCTATCATATGCATCACAATTCTTCCAGGCTCTACCCATTATCTACTCCAAAGCCATTTCCACATTTTTATTTATTCATTATAGGAGTACCTTACTTCCTATTACCAAAATCTGTATTAGGTTCCTGTGGCTGCTGTAACAATACACAAAATATGGTAGCTTAAAACAACATAAATCTATTCTCTTATTGTTTTGTGAGCCAAAAGTCCTAAATTGAGCTCTTGGCAGGTCTGTACTCCCTCTGAAAGCTCCAGAAGAAAATCTGGTCCTGGTCTATTCCAGTTTCTTGTGACTGTCATTCTTTCCTTGACTTGTGGCCAAATCTCTCTCTTTGTTTTCACATTACTTTTCCTTCTGTTTATCTAATCTACCTCTGCCTCTCTCTTATAAGAACACTTGTTGTGGAATTTAGGACCCACCTGGCTTATCCATAAAATTATCCTTATCTCAATATTCTTAATTATATCCATGAAGACCCTTTTTCCAAATAGCATTAACATCACAGGTTCCAGGAATTAGAACATGGACATATTTTGGGGAAGCCATCATCTGGCTCACTACGGTAGTCAATGCACATAAATGTACTTTTCACTTCTTAAAATGCATTCTTGGTGCTTAAGCAAACTCAAGTTTTCCTGTAAAAGCTATTGTCTGTAGGCTACCGCATGCTTTGATATTATATAGCTGAACAGGCTATTCCAAAATTTGGTTGATAGTTTTGCTACTATGACCAATGCTTAGTTTGAAAAAATAATTGGTTCCAACTCTGAGCTCTGGTGTTTCCCTTCTGCCCCTTTTATGGAGTATTTGACCAAATGTCTTCCATAATTTACAATGCAGGCATAAAACTGCCTCTGATGCAGAAGGGTTCTTTACAAGCTGACTTTAGATATTGTGAATCCCTCAGCTGAAGAGAGAGGTGATGGCAAAGCCTGCTTTGAATGGGTATTGAGACTGTGCCCATATCAAGACACCTAGAAGAAGTATTTTAGTAGCAATAGAATTGCAGATTCATGCTCTCATTTTGCTTCAGATCAACCACCTGCCTCTTCACAGGACCCAGAATGACTTGCAACCTACATGTAATGCATACTTACTTAATAAATAAAGTAATAAATAAATAAATAATAAATAAATAAAGTTAAGATATACATTAAATGTTGTCTGCCTATGGTAATATTAATAATGAATGAAAAGGCACAAACTGAAGTATAAAGGCAGGATGTAAGAACATTTTAGATGGAGAAGCTTCAACTGAACAGAACTACAAGAGTGTTTCTTTAAACACCAGATCAGGTGGAAATCATGGGACATATTCAGACACACATAATGGTGGGAATCATAAGATTTTCTTTAAGTATTCCTTAGCACTTCTTGCCAGCATAGTGTAGAAATATTTGCATAACTTAAAAGTCCAGAAAAGCCAGAAGGGTGATTTATATCTTCCAGGGAAACTCTTTACACAGAAAAGAGTGGTTTTGTTTTGTTTTGTTTGTTTTTGTCTTGATTATAGAATAAATGCAAATGGACTTCAAATGCTTAGAGGGGTAAAAATCTGGAATGTGTAATAAAGCATTGTGTATAATTATTCTCTGGAAGGCTTTTAAAAGAATATCTTATCATGGATGGGTTGACTTGAAGACGGAGGGTTAGACAAGGTAATAACCAGATCTATAAATAATATGATCCAAATTACCTGGCAAGGCCATTGTTTCCCATGGAATTTTGGGTTGCTCTGGGAATCAAATACATTAGCTTATTTTTTCTCCACCAGAGGCAAATTCTGTAGTGGGAGTCTGAAAACCTTAGTATCTACAACTAGGGGAATTTGAGCTTAATGCCATGAACTCAAAGGAAAGTGGAAATCTAGAAATTGATATGTATGCAATGAATGCAACGTGGCATATAGTTTTGATTTATAATGAAAGGAAATGTATAGCCAAAGATCCCATTTAAAGACTGAATTTATTTAGATGCCTAGAGTCTCAAATAAATATTATTATAGTCAATATACATTGTAGGAGATAACAACTTGCAAATTCATGAATTATGTGACTTTCTTTCTAGTTCTTGGAGATTAACCAGAATTCAGTCTCAAGTCATGATGACCATGCATGTTAGTTAATAGAGATTCAGCCAATATTTTCACCTATATTTTGGCTAATTGATGTCTAGACAATATTTTCACCTTTTGATGTTTATGAGCAAAGTATAAGAGCTCTTATAATAATAAACCCTTAACTTCATTAATTTGCTGAAGCCTCCAGTGTGGCTATTCTAATCACTGAGTACCCATTCAGTGAACATTGCTTTTTAGGGCACAATTATGAATTAAACATAGCTTTTGCCTTCAGGAGTCTCACGGTCTAGTGGGAAATGGGACATGTACAAAAAGAATTGTAATCTAAGGTGGAAAGAAAGTGATCAGTGTCATAAGAGTGGGATAGATAAGGCCTATGGGGGTTAAGGAAAACACAAATCACTTAGTTTTAGAGAAGTGAAGTATAGGTATTGAAGTGGGAAGCAGGTATCAGTGTAGACATTTTTGGCACAGTGATACTTAAAGGGTAAATAGGTTTGGATATATGAAGCTTTTATTTAGTCAGTTTTTTTTTATTTTTATTTATTTATGATAGTCACACAGAGAGAGAGAGGGAGGCAGAGACACAGGCAGAGGGAGAAGCAGGCTCCATGCACCGGGAGCCTGATGTGGGATTCGATCCTGGGTCTCCAGGATCACGCCCTGGGCCAAAGGCAGGCGCCAAACCGCTGCACCACCCAGGGATCCCTATTTAGTCAGTTTTTAATGAGAACCTCATTAAAATAATAATCACAATGCTAGGCTCTGAGAATATAACAGTGAATCAAATAGGTGTGGTCCCTATTCTCATGAAGCTTAGGTTTTTTTGAGGAAGGATTGAAGGCATGAGCAGAACAAACTTAGATATGCATATGTTTGACTAGAGTGTAAGGTCCATGAAAAGCAGCAGTGGTTGTGTATTTAGGGCTTGATCTTATAAATAGTAGGGAAATACTGAGGGATTTTGAGGAAAGCAATGATAATGGAGCACTTAAGGAAGATGATGCTGGAAGCTCTGTGTAGGACAGAAGTAGAGGTCACAGAAGGCCAACTTTGTTGGAAGCTATTGCAATACTTTTGATAAATAATGAGGGCTTAAACTAGGGTAGCATCTAGGGTAGAGACAGTTCTAAGTGGCATGTAATCCAGCAATGATTAGATGTTAAGGGTATTTACTCAAGGGAGGATTCAAAATTGACACTAAGGTTTTAGACCTGAGTGACTGATGGGCTACTTTCAACCAAAAACTTGAACACAAGAAGAGTTCATCTTTGCAGTAATACTATGGATATGCACAGCTGCTACTCTGATACCTGATACAATCCTATTATCTGTACTGTTGAGTGACTCATACAAGCCTTATATACAAGTAGCATCTAATCATAAAGACAGAGCAGACAGGAGAACATGATTTTGAATGAGGACTTATTCAGTGATATTATAGTGATTGTGGTAAGAAGGGCAAAGGTAGGCTCTTTGTGTTCTGTTATTTTTCTTTCTTTTTCCCTTTCCTATTTTTTCTCTTTTTAATAATACTGAAAAACACTGAATGGCTGTTCAAAAAAACAAACTGACAAAGATTGGGTGTTAAAATGCACTCATTCAGTTTTGAACTCATACAGAAAAGAGACATTAAGATGAAGTATAATTTATGGGAAAAGCTTTAATTAGTTCATAGCTAGAACTTCTTAAGTGTCTGGTTAATAATTTAAACCATACATTTAAGAGGTTCTGGAACAATTATTACTTTCTAAAAGAACAGCGAATTCTCCTGTTTCACTATTTTCCTAGGAGTTTCTCAGGCTTCCAAACTTGTCCAAGTGTATCCCCTTTATGCTAAATACCTTTCTACTCAAAAAAAACATAAGGGTTCCCTTCTCAATACATTCAATTGCTAAGTTCATGAAACACTGAATGACTTTATTTTAGCTAATATTCTTTTGTCTGGGAAAAGAACCTGTTTTATGAATTTGCTCCATCTCACCCCTACCCCCTAACCCCCGGCAAATACCTTGTGTTATTGTCCCTCTGTTATCTTACAAAACCCCACATATCACAATATGAATTAAATTGAAAATACCCAAATACTATGAATTTTCACTTTGAATGGTTTTTGGAAACCTATGGCATAGTAGCACAGTGGCCTAGACTTCCTGACAAAAATCAAGCAGTGGAATATTTTACCTGGCTAAACACCTGGCAGCACTTATGGTGGTGCTTGGGGGAGGGAGGAAAAGGAAATGAAAGGGGTCATGGATAAGGCCCTTCAGTAGAATTCAGTATAATGATAAAAAGCATAGCATCTATTAGATGTCAATGACTTTCAACTCCAGAGCATGTGGGATAAAAAGTTGACCTGCTTTGTTTTATAGTATGTGGTATTTTTTAAAGGACTTTCACTTCTTGCATCCATTATTCCATCATTTCAGGAATTTCAGTCTACAAGCATCCTCAAGATTCCTATTAAACAAAAACAGAAATCTTCCTGTGAATATCTCTCCTTCAAGACTATCAAAAATTACCTAATTACCAAGCCATATAAATTCCTCTTAATTCTCATCCCACTTAAGTTCTCTCACTTTTCTACAAAGCACACCTAGTCCTATCTTTTCCCACCACTCAGAAAATTTTTCAGTCCTCTTTTTTTTCTCAGTCCTCTTTATCCATGATTGTCTTTAAATAGAGGCTGTATCTCCAGCACTCATTTGTATTCTCTCTACTACCAGGGTCATCCTAGCCATTTTCATGGCTTTGACAATTTCCTATGAGCAGATGCCTCGGCAATTTCTTTGAACCTCTGAACCACTTTCAGTATGTAAATGATATCTAACACACTAAACTCAGTACAGTCCCAACCAAATATATTCTCTGGCAAACTGATCCTCCTATCTACATCACCCCTTTCATTATGTGTATGATACTATCCCAGTCTCTAAGGCTAGAAACACCAGAAGCATCTTGTATTATTCCCTCTCCCCTAATATCCACTCAGGCACAGAAGTTGGTCACCCTGTTTCAATCTCTTACCTCTTCAACATATCTTTCATACTACTAGAGATTGCTTACTAAAATGTCTTTCTTAACTCACTTCAAAAATTTCTATTGCTCTTAGATACAAAACTAGTATGGGCTTCAAAAATCTCAGGAACAGACTCAAATGTAACTTCCAAACCTCTTCACAATCCCTCCAGCCATGCTGCACTGGATTTGTCACTGGGGTAAATAAAAGCTTGCCAATGATAAATGTATGAATTCCTTAATTCTCCTTCCCTCATGAAAATAAATTGTGTTATCTATGTTCCCACAGCAATTTGCTCATACTCTTATTATGACCTTTATTTCATTCTGCCTTTTACTAGAGTTAGTTGTCTGTGTCCTTGACTAAAGTATGTTTCTTGACAGCAATGACTGTCTCATTCATCTCTGGTCCTTTACACAAAGCAATTGTTCCGTGAACTAATGTGTAGTATCAACTCTCAGTGAATTAAACAAATGAAAAGGAATGTTTGGTACAGGTAATGGAAAATCACAACTAATTTCCTCATCCAGGTGAGAACATAGCCTTCATCATTGTCCTGGAAACTGAGGGCCTGCCTAAGGTCAGCGTTGAGGGCAAGCTCTCCCAACTATGGATAACTGGAAGTTGATTTCGAAGGAGTGCTTTTGGGAGCTGATGACTGATTAAAGACAAGGAGGACGATTTTTCCTCCAAGGTCAAGCTTTTAACAGATATCTGCAATGTACACTAAGGGATTTGGCTGTACTCCATTTATGCTAATATGGTTTATATATGGGCCTCCAGCATCCAAGAACCACTTCCCTAAACAAATTAATAAGTGTAAATACCAAGGCAGGGTTGTAAATGTGGAACTTATTTGTAATGTACCAACCTTGTTATTATCAAATGTCATAAGGTATAAGTCATGGCAATTATGCTGCTTGCTTTTTATTACATTTATTTTACTTTTTGAAAGTGCAATATATCTTTATAAGTATCTCCTCTTCTGCTCTGCCTAAGTAACCTACCCTGTCTATGTGGTCTAGAGTCACAGATAACAGGAACTTTAGAGTCAAAGGATTAATGGGCATCCCTGAAGCATAAGGATTCATGGGTCAGTGGGTGGAGCCACTATATCCTCCACATTAGGCTTCACTGTGTGTTTCAACAATTCAAGTTGTGAGACCTTGTAGATTTCTCCATACAATAAACTTTACACTCTAAAATACAGAATTGTTGCTTCCTGCTCCCTCCCACCACCTGAGCATGCAGATGTATGTATATCCCTGTCACATAGAAGCTGATAATTTTGCACAAAACCTTCAAACTCTTGATTGCCAGTTTGGTGTATAACAGTCCAGAGCTACCTCTTAAGTGGTCTCTTCACAGGTGAAAGGGGAATTACCCTTGATTTTTCTGGTTTGGATCAGAAAGGCATCCACTACTTTGAGCCCATAATTCCCATTTCTAAGTAATCTCTTTCTCTTCTCCTCCTTGCTTCTTACTACAATTCATCAAGCACTCAAAACAAGAAAGGCAGGTGACTATCTTACTCCATATAACTAAGCATTTTATGGCAACAGTTCTCTTTTCTTTCAAAGGAGCCTTTTTAGTCTATCTGCAGGCTTCCTCAGGCTTCCCTAATATTAGCCAAGAAACCTGCCAGGCTGCAGAAGTCTGTTGGTGAGTGAATCTATTTTTAAGGGTTTTGAAAGGTGCCACTGCTTTCAAAGTTTCCTTGAAAAAGAAGGACCAAAAAGAAAAAAATAGTAGTTAATCCTTGGACTTAGGAGATTCTTTAGGAATATTATTTCCCCTAATTACAGCATTCCCCCAATTTTTTGCTTTATGATCCAACAACCATGTTAACAACAAGCTATTTATTCATTAATTATTCCACAAATATCCACTGAGCAACTACTGTGTGACAGGCATTACATAATAGTGGGCAAAAAGACATGATATAGGTCTTCATGAGCTTACAGTCAAGTGGAGCAGGCTAATGATAAACTAATCTACATATAATTACAATTGCATGAAGTGTCTAAGAAGGAAAGAATACAAATACTATAGAAGAAAAAAATGGTGTACATTTAGTTGGGAGGGGGCATATATTAGACTGGGAGGTCAAGAACTACCCCTCTGAAGAAGTGATATGTAACTGGAGACCTACAGGATGAGTGGAAGTTTATCAGGTTAAAGTGAGTAACTGTGATGAGTAAACATAAGGGAAACAAAACACATATAATGGAGTAATAGTCAGCTTTAGGTAGGTTGTACTATTGTTACAAACAATAAAACCTCAATTACCATAGCAAAAGTCCATGTGGCAGCTACAGGTCATCTGTGGCTCAGTTTCATATGCCTTATTCTTTCAAGGGTCATAGCTGAAGGAGGAGCCTTTATTTGGTACTTGTCATTCTTACATCAGAGGGAAAAGAACAAAACCGTCTGAACCATGCCATGGCTCTTAAAATTTCTGATCATATGTGGTGAAGGTCACTCTGGTTTATATTCCATTGGCCACAGCATGTTCTATGACCAAGCCCACATTAATTTGGCAGGGCTCATGGCAGGAAGCAGGGACGTGCTCTCTAACAGGGAGGAAAAAATTAATACCTGGAAATAATAAAGCAATCTATCACAGCCCTTGTCTGACTGCCAATTATCCTTTTAATAGACATTAATTTCCCAGGATCTCAGTTTCCTCATTTCTAAAAATGATATTTAAAACAACAGAAGAGGACTTAAGATGGGTTTTCAGGGTTGGGTCTGGCCCTCAAGTTAGGTAGCAGGTTGGGGAAATAAAAATTGTATAATCTAGAGTCTAAGTTTGCTCTACATTTTCCTTTGGCATTTTATTTCAATTACAGTAATAATAAGAAAAAAAATTGGCATGGTACCTTGGCCACTATATAGCTGTACTACCTTGGGCAGGTTACTCAAACTCTTTGAGCCTTGGACTATTGTCAGAAGTATGTAAAATAACATTTGCGAGAACATTCTTTGTATTATAATGCTATACAAATACTAATCATTATTATATTTATCTGACTGACATGATCACCTCTACTAAGCCTCATCTGTTTCTCTCATAGCCTTAATACAACATCTCAGCTAGCTACTTCAAGCTCACCATGTCAAAACTCATAATTATCTTCTCTCCCAGGCAAATCCCATCCAGCTCCCACTCCAGACTTCATTGTGTTTATCACTGGCACTGATGTGCTTATCACCAGGGTTACAAAACTTCATTTTGTTTTTGACATCTACACCTTCACTCATTTCTATTGATTCTCCCTTCACAGTGTAGTATACCTGGATCTCTTTCTGATTTCAAAGCCACCACCCACACCCAGCCCCTTGTATCCCACTCCTTGATTACTATAAAAACTGCTTTTTCTGCCTATATTTCACCCCTGTCCAAAGGGAGTATGATTCTCACACTCAAATTCCCACAGTGGCTCACCAATTAAATTAAACCACAAGCAAAATTAAAATCCAGATTCTTCTGCTCAGTAGACAATATCCTCCAAAATTTGTCACTTTTTCCAAACTTTCCTTTCACTCTTAACCATGTACCTCTGCTGCGGCCATCACAATTTAACTCACCATTCTCTGAAAATCTCCATTATCTAGATCAGCACTGGCCAGTAGAAATCTAATGCAACCCACAGATATGATTTTAAATTATCTAGTAGCTACATTTTAAAAACTAAATAGAAACAAGTGACATTAATTTTAATAAATTTAATTTAACCCAGTATATCTAAAATATCCTTTCAACATGTAGACAATGTAAAAATTTTTAATGAAGCACTTTACATTCTTTTTCTAGTAAAAAGATTTTTACTATCTTTTCAAAAACCCATGGGCATTTTACACTTTCAGCACATCTCAATTTATATGCATTAACCATATTTCCAATGCTCAGTAGCCATATGTGGCTAGTGGCTACTGTATTAGATGGTACAGACCTTGCAACCACCCTGTGACTTAATGCAAACTCTGTCCTCTTCTTGAAATACTTCCCACTCAAACCATCACCTGTGGAATTGCTACCTTCTAAAGACACAGCTTCATAGCCTACATGCTCTAAGATGTCTTTAAAGATTCTCTCAACTGAAATTCATCTTCCCCTCTCCCATACAATCATACACATAATTCTGTTATATAACTCTAAATGTTATATATGGGTAGACAAAACATTCATTTTAAAACTCAGGGAGTACCAAAGAGTATGTGTAGAATGAAACCTCCCTACCAGCCACCCTAATCCAATCCCCTGGAGGCAAGCAATATTATCAGACTTTTGTGTATCCTTGTAGATAAACCTTACACATATATAAATATATATGTAAATATACATTTCTTCCCTCCATTTTTTTGAACAAATGGCAGTATATTAAACTTATTGTTCTATACCTTACATGTTTGTACTTACTATTCTATATTGGAGATAATTCCATATTAGTACACTGAGTTTTTCTCCCTGACAAGAGAGATTTTGTCTTTTTTTCTATATTCTTCCATAGCTCTGCACCTTGGACTCTGGTACTATGCTTAATACTCAGTAAATGTTTGTTGAATTGAATTGCTCAAAGTGTTCCAGACTGATCATGCTAAAATGCTTTTCTGCATATGGTATCTCCATCACTATCAAAACATCATTAACTTCTAATTGCCCACAGGATACATTTCACATTCAAGGACCTTCGCAGTATGACCCAACCTTCCCTTCTGGAGTAATCTTTACTCCCCAGAGACACCCCCTTTGCTTTAACCAACAGATGTCTTTGCTGGAACTTTGCCATAGGTTGGTATATAGGCTTGCCTCTGTGTGTGTGTGTAAGTATTTTATTCCAATATTTTACCAAATACGACTATAAACTCCTGAAACAGAGGTTATGTCTAATGCCCTTATTTATTTCAAGACAACATCTAAAACTTGGCAATGTGCCAGTATAATTGATGGACTTGGAAAAATGTCTTTCTTCAGGCCTTCTCTCCCTTCCTTTCCCTTTGGCCTAGACTGACCCATGGTGGATGATAATTGCCCAGATTCCCCATTTCCCTTTGGCAGAAAGAGAAGACAATTTGTTTCTCTAATCTATTTTTATTTTTTTTAATAAATTTTTCTTCATTCAAGTGATTCTGAAGCCAGAGAAGTTGTAGATTGAAGCAGTAACAAGGGTCAATGCAAAGAATAAGTATTGTTCCTGCCAGAGAGTTTTTCTTCCCATTTTCATGCTCTCATTTAGAATTACATTTATTTAAATTTGAAATCAAGTTTCTTAAGTCTCAGACAATTGAAGCTGCTTTAAGAGTCACTTTAAAGCACACACACCCTCACAGACACACCAAGTACTTGTACACTCTGTGGCCTATTCAAATGGACACATAAAACTAATCATTGTCACAACCAAAGGCAAAGTGGAGTCCTATATGGGATCCTATGGGAGAAAAAGACATTGGAGAAATATTAAGGAAATCTGAATACAGTACGGATTTTAGTTAATCATAACATGTCAGTATTGGTTCAACAATTGGGACAAATGTATCACACTAATGTCAGAAGTTAATAATAGGAGAAATTAGGTGTGGTATATGAGAACTCTATACCATCGTCACACTTGTTCTGTAAGTCTGAAACGATTTTAAAAACTAAAATTTACTTTTTTTAAAATTTACTTTTTAAAAGTTGTGGGACCCAAGGAATTTAACAAAAATCCCCTACCCCTGGATAAGCAGAGCAGGACTAACTCCATTCTGTGCTACACCTGCCATCTCATGTATAACCCCACATGACCTGCTTATTGCGTAAAGGGCTTATTGCCCCTACCCTAGTCAAGCCGCTGAGCACACCCTTACCGGAAACCGGCTCATAGAGGAATGCGGAACCCCTAACCGCCAAAGAATGTAAACCCCACCTTTTTCCCACCAAACCTGTGCGCCAATTCTGACCAGAGTGATAGGCTAATTCAAACAGTCACTATAGGGTAAATTGTAATTCAATTGGCCACCTGCGTGCGGACTGACATGACTATGCAACTTTCTGTTTGTGTTACAATCTCATTGGCCATTGGCCCCTATAAAACTGCTATGCCTCTTAACCTTGGGGCCTGCTCTGCTATGTCAAGTATACTTGGACCCAAGCTCGAGCTTGTTAATAAACCCTTGTGCGTTTGCATCAGTGTTGGCTCCTTGGTGGTTTCTCGGATTCCCAATCTTGGGCACAACAAAAGTAATAACTGATAGAGGGACTTAAGAGACATACTAAGCAAATACAATACATAGGCCTTACCTGGCTTCTGATTTGAGCAAACAAGCCACAAAAAGACATTTTTGACAATCTAGAACAATTGCTCACAGACTGGGTATTAGATGATAATAAGAAACTATTGTTAGGATGCCTGGGTGGCTCAGCGGTTGAGCATCTGCCTTTGGCTTGCATCATGATCCTGGGATCTAGGATCAAGTCCCACATCCCGCTCCCTATGAAGAGCCTTCTTCCCCCTCTGCCTATGTCTCTGCCTCTTTCTGTGTGTCTCTCATGAATGAATAAATAAAATATTTTTTTAAAAAAGAAAAGAAAGTATTGTTAAATTTGGGGTGTAAGAGTGGTATTGTGGTTATGTATTGAGAAATAAAAAGACTTCAAATATTAGAGAAACATCCTGAAGCATGTACAGATGAAGTAATGTGATGTTTTGGATTTTCTTTAAATGCTCAGGCAAAAATAGAGGGAGGAATAGATGAAATACGAATGACAAGATCTTGTTCTCCCTTGTTCATATAAAAAAAGAGTCCCCTCAAAAGCAGATATGGCATTACCATGGCTGGCTAACACTTTGATCCCAATAGTACTTAAATGAGATTAGTTCAAAGAGAAAAAGCATGAATTTGCAACCACTTATTGAGCACTCTTAGCAGGTGCTATTCTAAGGTTTTACACTCATTTCACTTAATCCTCACAACCACTCTGAGATAGGTTTTGTTATTCAAATTTTATTAGAGGAGTAAACTGAGGCTCAAGGAGGTAAAGTAACATGATCAAGATCTCTATTAGGAAATGATACAGGCAGGGCAGCCTGGCTGGCTCAGAGGTTTAGCACTGCCTTCAGCCCAGGGCAAGTTCCTGGAGACCCAGGATCCAGTCCCACATTGGGTTCCCAGCATGGAGCCTCCTTCTCCCTCTGCCTGTGTCTCTGCCTCTTTCTCTCCTCTCTCTCTGTGTGTCTCTCAAAAATAAATAAATAAATAAATAAATAAACAAACAAACAAACAAATAAAATCTTTAAAAGAAAGGAAATGATACAGGCAGAATTTGAACACAGGGAATATGACTATAGAACACATGCTCCTAACCTCTAGGCATATTTTCTCCCTTAGCTTGAGAAAGCAATTGCCTTTTGGTTTATATAGCTTGAAACTTGAAACTCACCCATTTGAACCTCTTGGAAGCATGAGTGCAATCAGCCTCACATCTGCCTCCCTTTTGTTTCGTTTGCCCTTCACTTGGTTCAGATAGAACCATGCTACTTTCACATTGATCCTCTTCATACTTTCACTGCAACTAGCCAAAGGAGGCTCAGTATGTAGACTCTGTATCTAGAGTGTTCCTTGTAACTCAAAATATGCTCCATGGACAAGCAGCATCAGCATCACCAGGGAATTTATTAGAAATGAAGCATGTTGGGCACTACTCCAGGATAATAAATCAGAATTTGTATTTTAACAGATTCCCAAGTGATTTATATGTACATTAAAGCTTGAAATGCACTGCTTTCCATCTGCTGGAATACTCCCTTAGTGATTCCTTGCTGGAATGTTCTAGAAAGAGAAGACTAAAACCTATGGCTAGAAAGAGAACCATTTAAGTTGCTCCCTGTTCTCTGGCCTTATGGAGCTCCAGAGTCAGTCAGAGGCCATCCTACGAATGGATCTTGCTGTCTTTGGAATAAAAAATATGTTGCAGAAATGAGAAGACGGCCACATGTTAGCCATCATCTACTTCCCGTATTTCATTCATGTTCTCCTGGTATCTCACACTGGCACAACACAGACACTTTCCTTTATATAATGAGGAAATTTTTAATTAAAAGCATCAGAACGTTTGAACATATATAATCCCTTAAAATTAAGTTTATCTGTATTTACAAGCCTCCATTTATTTGGCAGTGACAATAGGATTTTAAAAAACCTGCCTCTGAAGGCATACGGAGGAATGATTAAGCTAATTTACAATAATTGCTTTAATCTTGGTATACTAAATTGTGGTGTTTAACTCTTTCAGTTCTCTTGGTCTAAGGTAAAGGCAAAATATATCACCATGCTCTATACTGTACCTCTGAATCATAGTGGAAATTCTGGGCTATAGTGCCAACCTATCACCTGTATCACCCATGCAACAGACAGGGAGATATCCTGAAGCAGCTCCTCATTCCATTCCAACACATAATTGTGTCTCTACTCACTCCTTTGCTTTTAATATACAAAGCCAATGTTCAGAAACAAGGGCACCAGAAGTTATTAATTTCTTAACTCTAATAAATTGACCAGACCAGAAATTATTTGAGGACGACACTCAAGAAAAAGACATAGGACAAGGGGATGTAAAGGAGAAGAGGGAATGTATTGAAATGTGGGCAGCTGTGAAGGCCAGGAGAGGGCCTAAGATAGAAAGATGATTGTTGGGGTATACAGAGGTCATCTTTGCTTACTTCCTGGTATAGTTCAGAAGAGTCCTACTGGATCCATCTCTAATTTTTGCTGTGGATTCACCTCTATATCACTCCAGAAAGCACATGGAATAAGGATATCAGTGATATTTAAGGTGTAAAATATTCCTTTATACTTCTAGCACCCCTGCCTACCCCAGCCTGCTTTGAGGTTTCCCACTTCTCCTCTTGATAGGACTGGATGGGTCGGCCCTGGTTTTGCTTTATGAATGACTCAGGTCTAAGTCACTGATCAAAAGAAAGGGACCCTAGTGACAGGCGCAACCCTTTTGAATCAGAAGAATGGAATTGCACTGTAAGGGACCATAAGCATTCCAAGACATTTGGCTGAGAGTTATTTCCCCATTATTTTGCTTGTAGAAAAACCAAGCTGGGGATCCCTGGGTGGCGCAGAGGTTTAGCGCCTGCGTTTGGCCCAGGGCGCGATCCTGGAGACCCGGGATCGAATCCCACATCGGGCTCCCGGTGCATGGAGCCTGCTTCTCCCTCTGCCTGTGTCTCTGCCTCTCTCTCCCTCTCTCTGTGTGTGACTATCATAAATAAATAAAAAAAAATTAAAAAAAAAAAAAAAAAAAGAAAAACCAAGCTGTTCATCTTTTGCCCTCAGTGAGTTCTGCTCCACCAGTGATTTCAGCCTCTAATTCCTGAAAGGCTCTGCCAGATGTGACCAATAGTTCATCATGTGATACCTAGTATATGGCCTCAAACAATAGGAGATGATCATCATTGTATACACATGACATTCACATAAGTAATCTGTCGCCAGATTTTGGCAAGAAACATTAAACTTAAAAAAAGAACCATTGCTTTTGAATTGGAAACAAAGTACTTAGCAGCTAAAAACATGATAATGCAGCCCACTTTCAATAGGCATTGTGTGTGGGCTCTCTTGCTGTCAAGCATTGAAAGAAAGGAAAGAAGCAGGAAGAAGCAGATGTGGATCATCAGTATTAATATTTCCATAGGCTACTTTTCTTCTGATGTGTTTAATGCCTCCTACAATGATTATTTCACTGATCCTTGGGGTCTTTTGATTACATTGGGGATGCTTGGGAGGGCAGGGAGAGTCAACACACAAGCACATGCTCTCTAAGAATTCACAAAATGCTTTTATATCTAGCATCTTGTATGAGTCTCACAGCAGGCCTGTGAGGTTACAGAGTTTATCATTCCTAGTTTGTGAAAGAGTAGTGTTTGAAAGCCTGGACTTCTAGATGCAAAGGTATCCCAGATGTTTCAAGGGCAGTTCTGCTGTTGTGGGTGGCATATCCTGTTCTTGAACTGCCAAGGATGTAACGGGATAACTCTGCTTTCAGAAGTGTGGCATCAAGGGTCCTTTCTCTACTTGCCTCATTCTTTCCTTATTGTTTCCAGTTGGACTCCTTATGGAAAGTTTGCAACCCTAAATGCATTGTTTCTTATCTTCTTCCCTCCAACCTCAAGTAGTATTTTAGCCTACAAATTCCCATAAGTCTTTATACCTAGATTGAAAAGTGTTTCTCAACTTTTTAAACTTATGCCCCTTTTTAAATAAACATCTTTCATTCTTCCTGCTGTTCTTTTCCTCTCACCTGCTCATTGCAAAGATGCTGATACAACCCATTCACACCAAGAGTCCAGACAATACTTAGTCTGAAAAATCATCATCTTATCACTACCAGCAGCCACATTTTTACTGATCTTTAGTTGCTGTTATAAGAAACCAACATGCTTACTTTTTTTCTCTGCTACATATAAGGTGATATAATTTTGATATGATATTTCAAACTACAGTAGTCCCTCCTTATCCATGATTTTGCATTCCATGATTTAAGTTATCTGTGGTCAATCACAGCTTAAAAACAGATGATCCTCCTTCTGACATACTGTATCATCAGAAGGTCAATAGTAGCTTAACAGTACATTGAAATGCCTACATAATTCACCTCACTTTCTCTCATTTTATAGGCATTTTATCATCTCACATCAATACAAGAAGAAAGGTGAGTATAGTACAATAAGATGTTTTGTGAGAGAAAGACTACATTCATGTAATTTTTATTACAGTATATTATTATAACTGTTCTATTTGATTATTGTTAATCTCTATTGTGCCTAATATATTGATTAAATTCTATCATAGGTATGTAAATATGGGAAAAACCATACTGTACATAGGGTTTAGGTCTATCCATAGTTTCAGTCATCCACTGTGGGTTTTGAAATGTATCCCCTGTGGATAAGGAGGGACTACTATACTTCTCTCCCACCCTGATTCTGAAACAGGTAGCCCCTTGAATATCACTACTTTATTATTACTTATCAAATTGTATTATATTTATAGTTGTTTACATGGCTGCCTACTAGACTATAGCAGAGACCTTGAGGACAGGGACCCAATCTGGTTGTTCTTTGTATCCATAAGTGCCAAGCAGAGTGACAGGTATGTAATAGGCACACATTAAATATTTGTTGAACAAATGGATGAGTAAACAGTGCCAGGAGACTTATTCAGTGTTACTGTATCACTTTCCCTATGTCTTATTTCATGTTTAGCAAAAGTACAAATTGGACGCATTCAGGATTCTTTACCATTTGACTCTGTGAGTAGTGTCAATGAAAGTGACAAAGGATCCCTTTTCTATTTCCCTCATTCTATTATCCTATTGAATCTTTACTGCTCAGGTTCTATATGCTTCTCCTTAATTATTATACACTTTCTTCTTTCATCTTGAATGTTTAAATTGACAGTAATTGTCCAGAATTAAATACATGACTTCTAAAAATCTTTTTTTTTAAAGATTCTATTTATTTATTCATGAGAAACACAGAGAGAAAGGCAAAGACATAGGCAGAAGGAGAAGCAGGCTCCCTGTAGGGAGCCTGATGTGGGACTTGATCCCAGGACCCAGATCATGACCTGAGCCAAAGACAGATGCTCAACCTCTGAGCCAAAGCCACTCAGGTGCCCAATGACCTCTAAGACTAAGCCTACTAAAAAAGGAATTGTTTCATATTGTAATCTGCCATAATGATCCTCAAGAGGAATAATTCTGTAATTTAGAAGAGGTTGCCATGTCAAAATAAAGGTTCAGATTAGCTTCACTGGTCAGCACACCATTCCACACCTGAACTTGAAAATACCTTCATAGTATTAGTTGTTTATATTTCTCTTATATCCATGAGACCCATGTGTCACAAACTATCTGGAGTGAAGAACTACACTGTTGTTCTGATTTGTTCTATAAACTATAATGAAAATAAATTACTAGAAAAAGATAATTAAAACGGAATGCAAAATAAAAGCTCCATTTATTTTGTTAATAATAGCAGACATAAATGTACTCTGTCAAATTGCTTTGATGTTCCCAAATGCTTCCTGTCAACAGCTACACTAATTCATCATAGAACATCATCAATCTACAAAGCAAGATGTGAGGAGCACTGCATGAGATTGTGTGCTTCTCTAGGTCTTAGCCAAACATGATTTTCTTTATTTATTTGAGTATAATTGACACACCATGTTACAGTAGTTTCAGATGAACACTGTGACTTGACAGGATTATACATTATGCTCTGTTCACCACAATTGTAGCTACTCTCTGTTCCAATATATCAATACATTACTATTACAACATCATTGACTATATTACTTATGATGTATCTTTTATTCCCACGATTTATTCGTTCCACAAATGGAATCTTGGATCTCTCTCTCCTCTTTACTCATTTTCCCCATTCCCCTCCACTTTCCTTTCTGGCAACCGTCAGTTTGTTCTCTGTATTTATAGGTCTGATACTGCTTTTTGTTTGTTTATTCATTTTCTTTTTTAGGTACAGCCTTATTATGCCTTTATTTGTCTTTGGACCCTAAAGGTTAAGCCTCCATTATGCATGATTATCATATCCAAAAGAAATAATGAACCCTTAATTAGAGAACTATCAACACTAGTGGGCCTAAATGAGAATTGATCTGAGTGGCCCAGAACTGTAAGTAGAGGTATAATTTCGAGACATAGACTTGGATTAGAATTCTGGTCTTGCCACCTACCAGCTATGTTACAGTAAGCAAGTTACTTTACCTCTCTGTGCTTCAGTTTCTTCATCTATAAAATAGGGATGATTATAGTATCTATCTCATAAAGATGCTGTGAGGATTAAATGACATGATTCACTCAAAATACTTTGTGAAATGCCTGGCATATCGTACAAACTCAGTAAGGTTATCTATTGCTATGTGACCAATAAGTGGAATTAATAATCTCTTAATTTTGTGGGAGAAGGTAATTCCAAATTTGTAGCCCCATAAAACTCTCATATGATAACTCTGTGATTATAAAACTCATTCCATTCAATCTAGCTCAAGTTTGGCAGGACTGTTCTCTTAGGCATACTGTCCCTTCTCGTCTTCCTTCTTCTGCTCAAGGTGATTTCTCATTGCTCCCAACAGGATTCCTGTGCCTTAGCAAAGTCAATCTACTTACTACTTTTCTTTGCACTCAACTGGCTGATTCTCACTTCTTGACATTTTCTCATAGCCACATTCAACCTGGAATGTCCACTCCTCTCTTCTCTGTCACAGACATCTGCCTTGTTCAAAGTCACTCTCTAAATTAGCATCTCTAAGCAGTTCTCAAACTTTAGAGTTCATCAGAAACACCTGGAAAGCCTGTTAAACATGCCGTTTCCTGAGATTCACCCCCAAATTTTGGTTTTATAGGTCTACGGTATGGCCCAGGAAATTGATTTCTTTAAAGATTTTATTTATTTATTCATGAGAGACAGAGAGAGAGGAAGAGACATACGCAGAGGGAGAAGCAGGCTCCCTGAAAGAACAGCAAATAAAACCTACACCTAGCAGAAGAAGAGAGTTAATAAAGATTCAAGCGGAACTCAATGAAATAGAGACCAGAAGAACTGTGGAACAGATTAACAAAACCAGGAGTTGGTTCTTTGAAAGAATGAATAAGATAGATAAACCATTAGCCAGCCTTATTAAAAAGAAGAGAGAGAAGACTCAAATTAATAAAATCATGAATGAGAAAGGAGAGATCACCACCAATACCAAGGAAATAAAACGATTTTAAAAACTTATTATGAGGAGCTATACACCAATAAATTAGGCAATCTAGAAAATATGGACGCATTTCTGGAAAACCACAAACTACCAAAACTGGAACAGGAAGGAATAGAAAACCTGAACAGGCCAAAAACCAGGGAGGAAACTGAAACAGTCATCAAAACCTCCCAAGACACAAAAGTCCAGGACCAGATGGCTTCCAAGGGGAATTCTATCAAACGTTTAAAGAAGAAACAATACCTATTCTACTAAAGCTGTTCGGAAAGATAGAAAGAGACAGAACACTTCCAAACTCATTCTATGATGCCAGCATCACCTTAATTCCAAAACCAGACAAAGACCCCACCAAAAAGGAGAATTATAGACCAATATCCCTGATGAACACAGTTGAAAAAATTCTCAACAAAATATTAGCCAATAGGATCCAACAGTATATTAAGAAGATTATTCACCATGACCAATTGGGATTTATCCCCAGTATGCAAGGCTGGTTCCACACTGGTAAAGCAATCAACCTGATAGATCATATCAACAAAAGAAAAAAACAAGAACTATATGATCCTCTCAATAGATGCAGGGAAAACATTTGACAAAACAGTGTGCATTCTTGATCAAAACTCTTCAGAGTGTAGGGATAGAGGGAACATTCCTCAGCATCTTAAAAGGCATCTACGAAAAGCCCACAGCAAATATCATTCTCAATGGGGAAACACTGGGAGCCTTTCCCCTAAGATCAGGAACACGACAGGGATGTCCACTCTCACCACTGCTATTCAACATAGTATTAGAAGTCCTAGCCTCAGCCATCAGGCAACAAAAAGAAATAAATGGCATTCAAATTGGCCAAGAAGAAGTCTAACTCTCCCTCTTCGCAGATGACACGATACTGTACCTAGAACATCCAAAAGACTCCACTCCAAGATTGCTGGAACTCATACATACAGTAATTCAGTAGTGTGGGTGTATACAAAATAAATGCCAAAAATAAGTTGCATTTCTATACCCTGACAATGAAACTGAAAAAGAGAAAGCATGGAGTCTATCCCAATTCCAATTGCACCCAAAAGCATAAGATACCTAGGAATAAACCTAACTAAAGAGGTAAAGGATCTATACCCTAAAAACTTTAGAACACTTCTGAAAGAAATTGAGGAAGACACAAAGAGATGGAAAAATATTCCATGCTCATGGATTGGAAGAATTAATATTTGAAAATGTCAATACTACCCAGGGCAATTTACACATTTAATGCAATCCCTATCAAAAAACCATGGACTTTCTTCAGAGAGTTGGAACAAATCATCTTAAGATTTGTGTGGAATCAGAAAAGACCCCGAATAGCCAGGGGAATAGTGAAAAAGAAAACCAGATGCAGGGGCATCACAATGCCAGATTTCAGGTTGTACTGCAAAGCTGTGATCATCAAGATAGTGTGGTACTGTCACAAAAACAGACACACAGACAAATGGAACAGAATAGATAATCCAGAAATGGGCCCTCACCTCTATGGTCAACTAATATTCGACAAAGCAGGTAAGACTATCACCTGTAAAAAAGACAGTCTCTTCAGTAAATGGTGCTGGGAAAATTGGACTGCCACATTTGGAAGCATGAAACTGGACTATTCTCTTATACCATACAGAAAGATAAACTCAAAATGGATGGAAGATCTAATTGTGAGACAAGATTCCATCAAAATCCTAGAGGAGAACACAAGCAACACCCTTTTTGACTTGGCCATGGCAACTTCTTGCAACATCCATCTATGAAGGTAAGGGAAACAAAAGCAAGAATGAATTATTGGGACTTAATCATGATAAAAAGCTTCTGCATAGCAAAAGAATCAGTCAACTAAACCTAAAGACAACCTTCAGAATCAGAGAAGATATTTGCAAATGACTTATCAGATAAAGGGCTAGTATCCAATATCTATAAAGAACTTATGAAACTCAACAGCAAAGAAACAAACAATCCGATCATGAAATGGGCAAAAGGCATGAACAGAAATTTCACAGAGGATGACATAGACATGGCCCACAAGCACATGAGAAAATGCTCCATATCACTTGCTATCAGGGAAATATGTCAAAAGCACAATGAGATACCACCTCACACCAGTGAGAATGGTGAAAATTAACAAGACATGAGACAACAAATGTTGGAGAGGTTGTGGAGAAAGGGGAACCCTCTTGCATTGTTGGTGGGAATGTGAACTGGTGTAGTCACTGTGGAAAACTGTGTGGAGGTTCCTCAAAGAGTTAAAAATAGAACTGCCCTACGACCCAGCAATTGCACTGCTGGGGATTTACCCCAAAGATACAGATGTAGTGAAACTGCAGGACACCTACACCCCGAAGTTTACAGCAGAAATGTGCATAATAGCCAAACTGTGGAAGGAGTCTCGGCGTCATCAAAAGAAGAATTGATACAGAAGATGTGGTCTATATATACAATGGAATATTACTCAGCCATTAGAAACAACAAATAGCCACCGTTTGCTTCAATATGGATAGACCTGAAGGGTATTATTCTGAGTGAAGTAATTCAGTTAGAGAAGGACAAACATTATATGGTCTCATTCATTTGGGGAATATAAAAAATAGTGAAAGGGATTATAGGGGAAAGGAGGGAAAATGAGTGGGAAATATCAGATAGGGTGACAGAACATGAGAGACTCCTAACTCTGCGAAACGAACAAAGGGTATTGGAAACGGAGTTGGGCAGGGGGATTGGATGACTGGGTGATGGGCACTGATTGGGGGCTATTTAAGGGGTGAGCACTGGGTGTTATGCTGTATGTTTGTAAATCAAACTCCAATAAAAAATATAAAAAAAAAGACCAAAAAACCAAAGTGCTGTGCTTTTCAGATACTCTAAACCAATCCTCTGTGCATCTTTCCAGTAGTCTTCATGGTTCAGATGCCTATTGGAGAATGCCTTTCTTGGTATTTTTGTTCAATATGTAATTCAAGTTCTACATTAAAGCCATCTATTGTATATAATAATCTCATTTGATAGAAGTAATTTGGAAAATGTCTGTAATGTAGCTACTTGTTATTATTATTCTTTGCCTACTCTTTTCCCAATATGCATTGAAATCATGTGTGATTTTCCAGAAATGTAGTGCTGAGATCAGATGATGAGTTACAACATGACCATACTACTTAGCTACAGATAACTGGGCTATGGATCAACAATGGACCCAAAGGCAGTATTTATAAGCCGAGTGATAAGAACTCTAACCAGATCCTTACTCATGAGGCATTTGAATTGAGACTCAAAAAGAGTTCACTGGTTTGTACTGGGAGAAGCAGAAGCAGAGACAGAATAACTGAGCTAACCTCACAGCCAAGTGAAAAGACAGCTTATTGTTGTATGATTAACAATGTTATCATTCTTTAGAATGCTTGTATGGCTTATTTATATACAGTAAACTTTCATTAACTAAGATAGGCTGAGCATATCACTATTCTTTGTAACTTGGTTGTGCCTAACCCAAAGATCAACTTTTTAAATTATTTGAAGGCCAGTTGTCAATGTAGATCCGATAGAGGTTGAATTAAGGTAATAACTCAGGTCTCCTCATTCCCAGTCTAATGTATTTGCAAAGTAAACTGTACTTCCTATCAGAAAATCTTTAGCCCTCAATTACTGGAAAAGTTAATTCATAGTTAAGATACTGTAGTTCTTCAGACTTGCTGCTCTCAACAGCATCAACACAATGGTGCTGTCTTTTGGGTAGGAAAGGCCAATAATGATTCTTTGATGACAGGTAAATTTCCAGGTTGATACATGTAAAATATGTGATTGTCAAAATGGTATTCCTAGAAATTAGTTGAAGAATACCTCCATGTGGTCATTTAAAACCCTCATGAGGGGAAACCCATACCCAAGACCATACTTAACTCTTCGAATGGGAAACACTTTTTCTCAAAGGTTTCAAAAGAAGCCTTTAAACATCCTTTATATGTTCCAATCTTATGAAATACATCTTTTCTGGATGAATCTGTCTCTTCTAGATCTGTCCAAAGTTTTGGGACAGTGCTACCATTTCCCTTACTTCTTGAGATACTACCCAAGACTCACCATTCTACCAGTGATTATTCCAAGACAAAGAAGTTTTACTTATATTAACCAAAGAAATCTAATGTCTGATGCTGATTTTTCAAACTCCACATCCTCTATTCCAGCAAAATTTTTATTTACTATGAAGTGTCTAAAACTTTGCAAATACTGGTAGATTCAACTAATCTAAAGAATCAAGCAGTTTAAAAGGAACTTTGAATCAACTTCTTTGAACCTCTGTAGCCACATTTGTAAAATGTGAATGATAAAACCTGCCATGCCAGCATAACCCTCATGAATTCTAGAACAGAAAGTTAGAAATGACTCTCCCTAATCATCTCATGTAGGCTCATGAGTGAAGTATGATCTTCAAATAGAGAATGTAGGTGCATTTAGAAAGATGCTACAAGGTATTAGCAGCATCACTCTTCATTTTTACTTGAATGATGCTGTTGATAATTGTTCCAAAGGAGCCTCTTGCTGCTAACTTACTGGTTACCTTGATTGGAAAGACTTCTATTTTTCAACCCCCTCCCTTAACTTCCTGTCCTGGGCCTTAGCTCTATACAGAATAATAGCCAGTATATTTTTGTATGTGTCTGTATCCACCTTTGATGGTTACATTTAGAAATATCCCTAGAAAAACTAACATATATCCATAACTGAGAAAGTATTTCCTGAGTTGTCCTATTGCAGGTGTCATCTTCCTGGTACAAAAACAGTATGTCTTATCTGAAAAACTTGGAAGAGATAATATTGTCTAAAGACCCAAATACCAGTGTTCAAACCAACTGCAACTGAATTACCTGGGAGACCTTTGACAAATATAGAGTTTCTTGTTTTTAATTTTATTGAACTTTTCATTATGAAAAATTCAAACATAAAACAATGAGAGAAAATCAAAAAGAATTCCCAGATAATCATCACCAAGCCTCCACAGTTAAATGCCCATAGTCAATCTTGTTTCATTCATATCTTATCCAACTACACCCTGGATTATTTTTAAGCACATTTCATCCATAAATATTCCAAAGTGCAAATATATATTTTTCACCTATTTTTTTTCAGAGGTTTACAAATTACTGGAATTCTGATTCAGTGTGTTTGGAACCAGGCCCGACAATCTATATTTGTAATAGATGAAAATGATATACAAATTTGACAATAGCTGCATTTGATTATCCTTTTTTTTTTTTAAAGATTTTATTTATTTATTCATGAGAGACAGGTGGGGAGGGCGCAGAGACACAGGCAGAGAGAGAAGCAGGCTCCATGCGGGGAGCCCGACGTGGGACTCCATCCCGGGACTCAAGGATCACACCTTGGGCTGAAGGCAGATGCCCAACCGCTGAGCCACCCAGGCATCCCTAATTCTCCTTTTAATATATAGAGAAATGGAATTTAGACAGAGGAAGTCACCAGTTAAAGTTTACTTCATTGCTTTGTCACAGAGACACACTGCTATTTTAAATAGAAGGATATTCTGAAGCCCATTCAGAAATGATACTATTGGAGGGGAAAGTGCTTTGAAAATAATGGGCCAAATACTGGAAGGCAAGGAGTAATTTTCTGAGATGTTAAGTAAGCAATGAAGCCTTTCCAGTCCATATTAAAGTCTCATACCCTTTGAGCTCAGCCTTCATTGACTGAACTATTCATTTGGAAGTTAATCACAGACAGCCTTGTGACAGCTCATGTGTTATAAAATTGACTTTACTCTTAAATTGCCTTAACTCTTTGAATAAATTGTAAGCTTATGAAGGGTAGGGACCATGCCTGATCCAGCTTTGTACAATTATCCTCCTCACCCGCTGACAGAACCCTGCATGGTGTCCTGTCACACATGATAATTTACAACAGCACATTGCTTCTTAGTCACACCACTAAGGGATTCATTCTATACCACATTTCTATACTAATGTGCTAAATGTATGGAAAAAGTTATTATACCTCACAATGTCCCTAAGTACTAGGACACCCATGTGTTGTGATTCAAAAGATTATTTTGAAATCTCCTGGATCAGAAATACTTCTTTAGTGGTTTTCCATATTGCCTGGAATTGCCATTCCTACTTATCTATTTAATTGACTGGATTGAAACTCTAAGGTTCAAACAGAAATGTTAATCTGAGAGCTTCTTACCATAAATGAGCTGACCTGGATAATAGCCTTCATGATGCAGATCCTTCTGATGTCATAAAGGGAGCACGGACATTGCTTCACATGGATAGCCTAATAGGGATTTTCTACTGGAGGTCATGGGTCTGTTGAGTACCTAATGGGTGGAAATAAGTTTACTGAAAAAAAAAAAAAAAAAAAACACAGGATAGCATAGTAGCAAAGAATGAAAATTTTTTAAATTTTTTTTATTGGAGTTCAATTCGCCAACATAAAGCATAACACCCAGTGCTCATCCCAAGTGTCCCCCTCAGTGCCCATCACTCAGTCACCTCAACCCTCCACCAACTTCCCCTTCCACTACCCCTTGTTCATTTCCCAGAGTTAGATGTCTTTCATGCTTTGTCACCTCACTGATATTTTCACGCATTTTATCTCCTTTCCCCTTTATTCCCTTTCACTAATTTTTAAATTCCCCAAAAGAATAAGACCATATAATGTTTGTCCTTTTCTGATTGACTTATTTCACTCACCATAACACCCTTCAAAACCATTCACTTCAAAGCAAACGGCGGGTATTTGTCGTTTATAATGTCTGAGTAATATTCCATTGTATACATATACCACATCTTCTCTATCCATTCATCTTTCCATGGAGACTGAGGCTCCTTCCACAGTTTGGCTATTATGCACATTGCTGCTATTAACATCGGGGTGCAGGTGTGCCAGCATTTCACTGCATCTGTATCTTTGGGGTAAATCCCCAGCACTGCAATTGCTGGGTCGTAGGGCAGGTCTATTTTTAACTCTTTGAGGAACCTCCACTCAGTTTTCCAGAGTAGCTGCACCAGTTCACATTCCCACCAACAGTGCAAGAGGGCTCCCCTTTCTTCGTATCGTCTCCAACATATGTGGTTTCCTGTCTTGTTAATTTTCACCATTCTCATGGGTGAGAGGTGGAATCCCATTGTGCTTTTGATTTGTATTTCTCTGATGGCAAGTGATGCAGGATATTATCTCATGTGCTTGTTTGCCATGTCTATGTCTTCTATGAGATTTCTGTTCATGTTTTTTGCCCATTTCATGATTGGATTGTTTGTTTCTTTGGTGTTGAGTTGAATAAGTTCTTTATAGATCTTGGATACTAGCCCTTTATCTGATATGTCATTTGCAAATAACTTCTCCCATTCTATAGGTTGTCTTTTAGTTTTGTGGACTGTTTCTTTTGCTGTGCAGAAGCTTTTTATCTTGATGAAGTCCCAATAACTCATTTTTGCTTTTGTTTCTCTTGCCTTCATGGATGTATCTTGCAAGAAGTTGCTGTGGCCAAGTTCAAAAAGGGTGTTGCCTGTGTTCTCCCCTAGGATTTTGATGGATTCTTGTCTCACATTTAGATCTTTCATCCATTTTGAGTTTATCCTTGTGGATGGTGTAAGAGAATGGTCTTGTTTCATTCTTCTGCATGTGGATGTCCAAATTTCCCAGCACCACTGATTGAAGAGACTCTCTTTTTGCCAGTGGATAGTCTTTCATACTTTGTCAAATATTAGTTGACCATAAAGTTGAGGGTACACTTCTGGATTCTCTATTCTGTTCCATTGATCTATGAGTCTGTTTTTGTGCCAGTACCACACTGTCTTGATGACTACAATTTGTAGTACAACCTGAAATCTGGCATTGTGATGCCCCCAGCTATGGTTTTCTTTTATAATATTTCCCTGGCTATTTGGGGTCTTTTATGATTCCATACAAATCTTAAGATGATTTGTTCCAACTCTCTGAAGAAAGTCCATGGTTTTTTCATAGGGATTGCATTAAATGTGTAAATTGCCCTGGGTAACATGGACATTTTCACAATATTAATTCTTCCAATCCATGAACATGGAAGATTTTTCCATCTCTTTGTGTCTTCCTGAATTTCTTTCAGAAGTGTTCTGTAGTTTTTAGGGTATAGATCCTTTACCTCTTGGGTTAGGTTTATTCCTAGGTATCTTATGCTTTTCGATGCAATTGTAAATGGGATTGACTCCTTAATTTCTCTTTCTTCAGTCTCATTGTTAGTGTATAGAAATGCCACTGATTTCTGGGCATTGATTTTGTATCCTGCCACACTCCCGAATTGCTGTATGAGTTCTAGCAATCTTGGACTGGAGTCTTTTGGTATTCTACATACAGTATCATGTCATCTGCAAAGAGGGAGAGTTTGACTTCTTCTTTACCCATTGAATGCCTTTTATTTCTTTCTTGTTACTTTATTGCTGAGGCTAAGATTTCTAGTACTATGTTGAATAGCAGTGGTGAGAGTGGACATCCCTGTCGTGTTCCAGATCTTAGGGGAAAGGCCCCCAGTGTTTCCCCATTGAGAATGATATTTGCTGTGGGATTTTCATAGATGGCTTTTAAGATGCTGAGGAATGTTCCCTCTATCCCTACACCTGAAGTGTTTTGATCAGGAATGGATGCTGTCTTTTGTGAAATGCTTTCTCTGCATCTATTGAGAGGATCATATGGTTCTTGTTTTTTCTCTTGTTGAGATGATCTATCACGTTGATTGCTTTACAAGTGTCGGACCAGCCTTGTATCCCAGGGACAAACCCCATTTGGTCATTATGAATAATCTTATTAATGTACTGTTGGATCGTATTGGCTAGTTATCTGGTTGAGAATGCTTGCATCTGCGTTCATCAGGGATATTGGTCTATAATTCTCCTTTTTGGTGGGGTCTTTGTCTGGTTTTGGAATTATGGTGATGCTGGCCTCATAGAACGAGTTTGGAAGTATTCTGTCCCTTTCTATATTTCCAAACAGCTTTAGTAGAATAGGTATGGCTTCTTCTTTAAACATTTGATAGAATTCCCCTGGGAAGCTATCTGGCCCTGGGCTTTTGTGTCTTGGGATGTTTTAGACGACTGCTTCAGTTTCCTCCCTGGTTTTCAGCCTGTTCAGGTTTTCTATTTCTTCCTGCTCCAGTTTTGGTAATTTGTGGTTTTCCAGAAATGAGTCCACCTCTTCTAGATTGCCTAATTTATTGGCATATACTGTTTATAATAAGTTTTTAAAATCTTTTGTATTTCCTTTGTATTGGTGATCTCTACTTTTTCATTAGTGATTTTATTAATTTGAGTCTATTTTCTTTTGTTTTTAATAAGGCTGGCTAATGGTTTATCCATCTTATTAATTCTTTCAAAGAACTGACTTCTGGTTTTGTTGATATGTTCCACACAGTTCTTCTGGTCTCTATTTCATTGAGTTCTGCTCAAATCTTTATTAATTCTATTCTTCTGCTGGGTGTACGATCTCTTCTCACTGTAGCATTCTAGCTGTTCTCTCTTAAATCTCAGGCTGAATTAATAAGTTTTCAGGATGATTTGAAAGTTATCTAGGTAAGTTCGTAGGGACAGGTGACTTGGGAACCCTACTCTTCTGCCATCTTGCCCCGCCCCCTCCAATAATGCAATTTTTTAAGTGAGATGGATCTACCATAGTCCTGGGTGTACCGTTTACTAGTTGTATGATATTGGGCTAGTCAATTTCCCTGAGGCTCATTTCCTTCATTTGTAAAACAGGAGGTTATTAATGAAACCTACTTTATTTACATTCAACAAATTTGAGGCCCTTCTATATTTTAGGCTGTGTGCTTGAACTGGGGATATTACAGATAACAAGCCAGACAGGTTGTCTCTACCCCTAAACTTAAATTCCACATTTTAGGATCATCCTAAGGCTTAAATGAAATAATGCACATGAAGAACTTAGTATAGTAGCTAGATCTAGGAGACATAACAGACATTAGTTATCTTTTTGGCTATTAGTGTCCAGAAAGGAGGGTGGATGGCAGTACAGAAAGATATTTCACAATTTGCCCAAGATGTATATGCAGTGGTAAAGAAAAAACATAGCTTGGGTTTCCCAAACCTATGGAAAGGTTAGAAGCAACACACAGCAGGACATTTGAGGAATGGAGAAAAATCTTCCTTAACCAAGAAGATATTCTCATTTGTGCTTAAAACCACAGCAGACCAAAAGAAGCCTCTTACTACAGCAGCAAATGCCATGTCAAGGTCTATGTAAGTCAGACTTTTTCTATTACGTGGATTTGTACAATAGTTAGAGCAACAGATGTATGATGAGTGAGCTTTGTACAAGTGAGGCAAAAATCCCATGTACTTTAAAGACTTGCATAAAATTGGAGGAAGAAAGGGTGAAAACTCTCTGTGATGCACATCAGTAGACCTGATATTAGGAAATGATCATCTGGTAATAACTAGAATATAATTTAATATAGATTAAATGGAGAATAATTATCTGATGATAAAGAAATAAACAATAAAAGAAGGGGAGGGTATAGCACTTACTTCTGAAGACAATAATTGAAAATCCAATGCAAACTACACAGGGAGGCATGATGACCTTGGACTTAGTTTAGCAGGAGTTGATAGTCGAGAAGTCCAATCTGAAAGATGGGACAAGGGAAGCAGCACCAGATGTCCAAGGCTCATGCCCAATACAAGAGATAATGTGTCTAAGACAACAACACTAACTTGATCCCCCCTCCCCCCAATTAGTATCATTCAAATGTTCTAATATTTTCTAATGTTCTATATTTCTTGCCCTGGCCCAGACTATCTTAATAACTTGGGTGGGCTGAGCATGCAGATAGCTAGCTCGTATTAGTAACTCCAGCTGAGGAGTTGTCTTTGTTTTATTTGTACTGTAATACCTGAGGAGAGAGAAACAACTTACAAGCTACAGTTTGAAGCACAGCAGGTATAAATAGAAACATTAAAACACATACAATCATATTCACACTAAAAAATCCAGGCATGGAGGGATGCCTGGGTGGCTCAGCAGTTTAGTGTCTGGCTTCAGCTCAGGGCATGATCCTGGGGTCTTGGGATTGAGTCCCACAGTGGGCTCCCTGCACAAGCCTGCTTCTCCCTCTATCTATGTCTCTGCTTCTCTCTCTCTCTCTCTCTCTCTCTGTGTCTTTCATGAATAAATAAATAAAATCTTTAAAAAGGCAAAAATAACAATAACCAAAAATTCTATGCATGGAGGAGTTAAGATTGCAGAGTAGTAGGGGTCCCTGAACTTGCCTTGTCCTTCAAATAGAAGTAGATCAACATTCAACTATTTTGAACAACTAGGAAGAAGATTGGAGGGTTAAAGAAACAATCTGCACAGTTGGAACAAGAAAACACGGTGGATGTTAAGTTCAGAGCCCTGAACTGGGGGAGGGGAAAGTAGCAAGGTTGGGAAGGGGAAAGTACCCGTTTGCACAACTGAAGTTAGGAAAAGGGAGAAAGTGAGAAAGAGAGCAGCAGGTTGGGACTGCACGATAAGCTGTGGTGAGGAGATCCTCTGAGTCCCTCAGGGACAGAAATGCTCCTCTTCCTAAATCACATTTGGAAGAGCGTATTTTGCTTTTCCAAGGACAAAAGGCCAGCTGAGGAGCCATTGAGCTGAGCTCAACAGCAAGGTCAGAGATGCATGCAGAGTGCAGAAAATCTCTTAACTTTTCATTGTAAGCCATTATAGATTTATACTTCTGTATGCGTGGTGAGCAACTGCTTTTCTGGGGCTGAACTGAGCAGAAAGCAGAGACTGAAGCAGATTGCAGATAACCAAGTTGGCCACCTCTTTTTGCTGTCTGCCACAATAGATTCAAGCCTCTGTGACTGCTTTTCTGGGACAGAAGGGGGTAGGAGACTGAGTCAAGTGCACATAGCTGATAACCTGCTTCCAGCTTTCCCATGAGGATTACAATAAACTCTAGCCTCTGCACATGCACTGTGTCATGGCTTTTTGGACCGGTATGGAGCTGGGTACACCCTGAGCTCTCTGCTGAGGACAGGAGCGGGTGCACACCTTACCAGACCCTTTAAAACTTGGAATTTTGAACACCAGCCACCAGCCAGGGATAAAATACAGGAGATCTGTGTCTCTCCGCATGCTTATAGCCTGGGCACAGACAGGTTAGGGCAGGGAACTGACAAAGGCTGGAGACACGGGAGATTATTTGCATTTCTAAGAGGCCTCCTGAAGAATCCACTGGGAGATCTACTCCCCACGGAGGAGAGGGCTAGTGAGGCCATATTCTACCTCCTCTACCACTCCTTCCTCCTCCCACCCACCAGCACAGTCAGAATACAGAGAGAAGCATAGCGCCTCCAGTGGAGGCTGGAGTATCCTACACTACACTCTACCCCCTGTGCCTGGTTGGGAGCATCTTTACAAGGGTAAGTTGGCTTCTAAGCCAGCCCAGCAGGCCTCTCCCTCATAAGACCAATACAGGCCCCCGCATCTACCAAGTCTATTGATTAAAGAAAGCTCCAAAACATCAGCTTCTGGTAGAAATAAGATCAAGTTTATAGTTTATTCTTTGTCTGTTTGTACCCACCTTTGTTCCATTTCCTTTTCTCTTGTCTTGGATCAGGCTTTGTTTTTCTCTTTCTTTTTTCTTCTTCTTTTTCTTTTTATTCTTTTGTCCTTTACAGGCTTAACTTCACAAACAAATCAAAGCACATCTACTTAAAAGTCAAAACACTCCCCACAACAAGCAAGGAGGAACTCTGTAGAGGAAGGAACAATGGGAAAGAGCAGCCAAAACACAACAGCAGACTGTACACAGCATATGCCAGAAGCACTTCCTGAAGTTGTTGTTGTTGCTATTGCTATTTTTGTTGTTTTTTTTCTTTTTCCTTTCCTCTTATCTTTTCTGGACACAATGACTAGAAGGAGAAATTCACTACAAAGGAAGGAACAGGAGGTAGTACTCTCTGCCCTGGATTTAGTCAATATGGAAATAAATAAGATGTTGGAACTAGAATTTAAAACAATGATTATAAAGATACTAGCTGAGCTTGAATAAAGCATAGAAGACACTAGGAATCCATTACTGTAGAACTAGAAGAATTAAGTCTAACCAGAAAATGTTATTACTGAGATGCAGTAAAAAATGGAGGCTCTAACTGCCTGAATAAATGAGGAAGAAGAGAGAGTTGGTGATATAGAAGATAAAATGATGGAAAGTAAGGAAGCTGAGAAAAAGAGAAAAGCAACTACTGGATACAGAGGGAGACTTCGAGATATCAGCTATACTGTAAATTGCAATAATATTCGAATAATAGGGGTCCCAGAAGATGAGGAAAGAGAAGGGCAGAAAGTTGATTTGAACAAATTATAGCTGAGAACTTCTAGAATCTGGAGAAGGAAACAGGCATTCAAGTCCAGGAGGCACAGAGAACCCCCCACAAAATCAATAAAAACAGGTCAGCACTCTGACATATAATAGTGAACCTTGTACATTTCAAAAATAGAGAAAAAGTCCTGAAAGAAGCTCTGGGCAGGAAGACCTTAACTTACCAGGGCAGAAACATAAGGCTGGCAGCAGACCTATCTATAGAGACCTGGCAGGCCAAAAGGGACTGGCATGATATAGTCAATGTGCTAAATGAGAAAAATATGCAGCCAAGAATACTTTATCCAGCAAGGCTATCATTCAGAACAGAAAGAGACATAAAGGGTTGCCTGAGTGGTTCAGTTGTTGAGCACCTGCCTTCAGCCCAGGGAATGATCCTGGAGTCCCAGGATCAAGTCCCACATTGGGCTCCCTGCATGGACCCTGCTCCTCTCTCTACCTATGTCTCTGCCTCTTTCTCTTTGTCTTTCATGAATAATTAAATTATTTTTAAAAAAAGGAGAGATAAAGAGTTTCCAGGACAAACATAAACAAAAGGAATCCATGAACACTAAACCAGCCTTGCAAGACATATTCAAGGGGACACTTTGAAAGAAGAGAGGGACCTCAAATTATCAAAGACCAGAAAGAAACAGAGATAATTTACAGAAACAGCAACTTTACAAGTAATACAACGGCACTAAATTCATATCTTTCAATAATTATTCTGAATTTAAATGAACTAAATGCTCCAGTGAAAAGACAAAGAGTATCAGATTGGATTAAAAAAAAAAAGACTCACCAATATGCTGTCTACAGGAGATTCATTTTAGACCCAATGACATCACCAGATTGAAAGAAAGGAAGTGGAGAACCATTTATCATGCTAATGGGCATCAAAAGAAAGCTGGAGTAACAATCTTTATATCAGACAAACAAAATTTTTTAATCTTATTTATTTATTTATTTATTTATTTATTTTTTATTGGAATTCAATTTGCCAACATACAGTGTAACACCCAGTGCTCATCCTGTCAAGTGCCCCCCCCTCAGTGCCTGTCCCCCAGTCACCCCATCCCCCCACCCACCTCTCCTTCTACTACCCCTTGTTCATTTCCCAGAGTTAGGAGTCTCTCATGTTCTGTCCCCCTCTCTGATATTTCCCACTCATTTTCTCTCCTTTCCCCTTTAATCCCTTTCACTATTTTTTATATTCCCCATATGAATGAAACCGTATAATGCGGACAAACAAAATTTTAAACCGAAGACTGTAAGAGATGAAGAAAGACACTACATCATAATAAAGGTGTCTATCCAACAAGAAAATCTAACAATTGTAAATATTTATGCCCCTAAATTGGAAGCAAGCAATTATATAAACCAATTAATAAAAAAAATTAATGAAACACATTGATAATAATATAATCACAGTAGGAGACATTAACACCCCACTTATAGCAAAGGACAGATCATCTAAGCAGAAGACCAACAAGGAAACAAGACCTTGAATGATACACTGGACCAGATGGACTTAACAGATATATTGAGAGCATTTCATCCTAAAACAACAGAATACACATTTTTCTCCTTTGCACATGGAACATTTTCCAGAATAGATCACATACTGGGTCACAAATCAGGTCTTAACTGTAACTAAAAGACTGAGATTATACCATGCATATTTTCAGACCAAAGGCTTTAAAATGTGAACTCAGTCGAAAGAGAAAATTTGGAAGGACCCCAAATACATGGAGCTTAAAGAGCATCCTACTAAAGAATGAATGGGTCAATGCAAATATTCTCACCAAGATACTAGCTAAGAGGACCCAACAACAGTACATTAAAGGGATTATTCACCACAACCAAGTGGGATTTATTCCTGGGCTGCAACAGTGATTCAACATTCACAAATCAATCAATGTGATGCACCACATTAATAAAAGAAAGGACAAGAACCATATACACTTCTCAATAGATACAGAAAAAGCATTTGACAAAATATGTCATCTTTTCTTGATAAAAACTCCAGCATGTAGGAATAGAAGGAATATACCTCAATATCATAAAATCTATATATTGAAAACCCACAGTGAATATCATCCTCAACAGGCAAAAACTGAGAGCTTTACTCCTAAGGTCAGGAACATGACAAGGATGTCTACTTTTACCACTGTTCTTCAACATAGTACTGGAAGTTCCAGCCTCATCAGTCAAACAAAAAGAAATAAAAGGCATCCAAATCAGCAAAGAAAAATTCAAACTCTTACTCTTCACAGATGACATGATACCCTATGTATAAAACCCAAAAGACCCCACCCAAAAATTGCTGGAACTGATACAGGAATTTGGCAAAGTCGCAGGATACAAAATCAATGCACAGAAGTCAGCTGCAGTTCTATACACTAACAATGAGGCAGAAGAAAGAGAAATCAAGCAATCAGTCCCATTTACAGTTGCACTGAAAACCATAAGATACCCAGGAATAAACTGAACCAAAGAGGTAAAGGATACATACTCTGAAAACTATAGAACACTTATGAAAGAAATTGAGGAAGACACAAAGATATGGAAAAGCATTCCATGTTCAAGGATTGGAAGAACAAATATTGTTAAAAGGTCCATGCTACCCAAAGCTATCTACACATTCAATGAAATCCCTATCAAAATACCATCAACTTTTTTCACAGAGCTAGAACAAACAATCCTAAAATATGTATGGAATTACAAAAGACCCCAAATAGCCAAAGGAATGTTGAAAAAAGAAAACCAAAGCTGGAGGCATCACAATTCTGGACTTGCAGCTGTATTACAAAGCTGTAATCAGCAAGACTGTATGGTAGTGGGACAAAAACTGACACATATATCAATGGAACAGAAGACAGAACCCAGAAATTGACCCTCCACTCTATGGTCAACTAATATTCAACAAAGCAGGAAAGAATATCTACTGGAAAAAATGAGTCTCTTCAACAAATTGTGTTGGAAAAATTGGAAACCTCATGCAGAATAATGAAATTGGATTACTTTCTTATACCATACACAAAAATAAAAAAGGATGAAACACCTAAATATGGAATAGGAATCCATCAAAACCCTAAAGGAGAAAACAGGCAGCAACCATTTTGACCTCAGCCATAACAACTTCTTGCCAGACACATCTTTAAAGGCAAGGGAAACAATAGCAAAAATGAACTATTGGGACTTCATCGAGATAAAAAGCTTTTGCACAGTAAAGGAAACAGTCAACAAAACTAAAAGACAACCTACAGAATGGGAGAAGATATTTCCAAATATCTTATCATATAAAGGGCAAGTATCCATGACCTATAAAGCACTTATCAAACTCAACACCCCCCCCCCCAAAAAAAGAATCCATTTCTCAAGAAATGGGCACAAGACATAAACAGACATTTCTCCAGAGACATGCAAATGGCCAACAGACATATGAAAAAATGCTCAACATCACTAATCATCAGGGAAATACAAATCAAAACCACAATGAAATAAATACTGCCTCACACTGGTTAGAATGGGTAAAATTAACACCTCAAGAAACAACAGATTTTGACAAAGATGTGGAGAAAAGGGTACCCTCTTACACTGTTGGTGGGAATGCAAACTGACAGCCACTCTCGAAGACAGTATGGAGGCTCCTCAAAAGGTTAAAAAGAGAGCCTCCCTATGACCCAGCAATTGCACTACTAGGTATTTATTGAAAGGATACAAACATTGTGATTCAAAGGGACACATGTACTCCACTGTTTGTAGCAGCAATGTCCACGATAGCCAAACTATGGAAAGAGCCCAGATGTCCATTGACAGATAAATGAATAAAGAAGTGATATATATATAAAATTCAGCCACCAAAAAGAATGAATTCTTGACCATTTGCAACAATGTGGATGGAACTAAATGATATTATGCTAAATGAAATAAGTCAGTCAGAAAGACAAATATATGGTTTCACTCGTATGTAGAATTAAGAAATAAAACAGATAAACACAGGTGAAGAGAAGGAAAAATAAGATGAAAACAGAGAAGGGGACAAACCATAAGAAATTCTTTTTTTTTTTTTTTTTTAAGAAATTCTTAACTATAGGAAACAAATGAAGGTTGCTAGAGAGGATGTGGGTGGGGGGTGGTGTAACTGAATGATGGGCATTAAGGAGGTCACTTGATGGAATAAGCACTGGGCATTAATTGCAACTGATGAATCACTAAATTCTACCTCTGAAGCTAATAATACACAGTATGATAATTAAATTGTATCTAAATAAAAAATTAAAATAATTTAAAAAAAAAGAAAAAGAAATCCAGGCATGGATATACAGACTCATTCAGATCTACATTCAAGAGGCAACATGTAATCATTTTTTGAGTGACTGTTCATTTCTACCTTCCCTTAACTTATTTAGAAAGCTAATACTTATGCATAGCATATATTCATGGCTTAAAATAAAGGGTCACTGAATAAATCTAAAGAGGTTTGAACAGGGCTTTTGCCTATGTTCTCTTTCTCTTCCTGAAACTAACTAATGCTAGATTCCAAAGGTCACTTGTCTTTAGCAATTACTCTGAAGCACTACATCCTACCTGCAGCCTTTAAAGCATTCTAGCCTAAAGAGGATTCTTTCTCTTTTCCTGGAAATAAATGTGAACTGTCAATGGAACACCACTAATAAACGTTTCTAATTGATGTTTCAGGAGAGGGAAATTTTTCCTTTAGACATGTTGTTTTTTATCTTGGTTAGTGGTTTTGTTGTTTATAAAAAAATTATTTGTGCATTCATAAAGCATACAATGAGAGTTAAAGGACAATACTACACTTTGCCTTTTGTCAAACTGGATAAAGACACCATTATTGCTGAAGGTGTTTTTTTCTCATGATTTAAGCTTAGTATACTATAAACAAATCAACTCAGATTCAGCTGTCAGTTTCACTTTATAGGATGAAAATATACCCCAATCAAATGCTTGAGGCCAACTAATGTGTTGGGAAGTTTGAATTTTGCTCCTTCCATTGCCTACTTTTATCCCCCATCATTTAAAAACTGTACAATAGGGATTAAAACATCAACTTCACAGAAGTACTGTGAAGACTAAAGTAAGTAGGATAACCATTGTGATTGTTGAGGGAGGGAATATTTAATATCTGATTTCAAAGCCACCTGAGAAATAAGACATAGGCTTAAGGTAAATGAAGATAAAAAATATCAGCTTTATTACTGATAATGCTGAAATCAAGGGTGTAGCTTTTATATGCAGCCAAATGGTTTCAGTAGTTCTCTTCTCTCCACCTCTAGTCTTTGAGATGGCTCACTTGAAGGAGACTTGGGTCTTCAGAGCAGACTAACTTACTCTGAATATCCTCTTAATGCTCCCCAATTGCAAAACATAGACCAATGGATCTATTCATATATTCACTCCTTTATCCATGGGTATGATGATCAGATTTAGCATATGAAAATACAGAATACACAGGCAAATTTGCATTTCAGATAGACAATGAATAATATTTAGGATAATTATGTCCCATGTAGCATTTAGGGCATACCTGTGCTACCAACATTATTTATCATTTATATGAAATTCATATTTAACAGGGCATTCTGTATTTATCTGGCAACCTTATCCATGGGATAAAAGTGAGTAAGGGTTGGAAGAGAATTCAAAATATTACTCAAAATGTTGAGGGAGCATTACCCAAAAGGCCATGGGAATGAAGGGTTCTCCTAACCATCATACAGTATGAAGCACAGTGCCTAGGACACAGTGTGTGCTAAACACGTTATTGCTTTCTTCCATGCCTATAAGAACTTTATAGTAAACTTTCTTATACCAAGGCATTGCTTTCTTACTGTGATGCATTTCTAGAAGTATTTATACTATAAATGAGGTCCAGGAGGAAATAATAAAAAACAAAATCAAACAAAACAAAACACACCTGAATTAGTTCTTAAGGAGAGGAAAGATGATGGTGGAGTAGGAGGACCCTGGGCTTGTTTCATCACATGAACATAACTAGATAACTATCAAATTATCCTATAACTCCAGAAATCGACCTGAAGACTTATAGAACAAACTCCACAACTAAAGGGGTAAAAGAGGCTACATTGAAGAAGTTAGGAAGTATGGAGACATGGTTTAGGGGAGAAACCTATTGCAGGTGCTGAAGAAGGGAGGAAGCCCTCGACATAGAAAAGGGAGACGGATCCCTGGGTGGCGCAGGGGTTTAGCGCCTGCCTTTGGCCCAGGGCGTGATCCTGGAGACCCGGGATCAAATCCCACGTCGCGCTCCCAGTGCATGGAGCCTGCTTCTCCCTCTGTCTATGTCTCTGCCTCTCTCTCTCTCTCTCTGTGTGACTATCATAAATAAATAAAAATTAAAAAAAAAAAAGAAGAGAGATGGAGAGACACGAAGAGAGGAACATACAGGGTAATGCACAAAGAGAATATTTCTCCAAAGTCATTGGTTTGAAAGATGAAAGGGGCTGAATTTCATGAGTTCTTGCCACCAGGGGGTCTTAAAGCCTGGAATTTTTAAGGTCAGTGGGCTTGGCTGAGATTCTACCTTGCTCCTAGAAAGAAAGCAGGCAAGCATTCCGGGGAAAAAAGCATGGAAACAGGACCTGAAGAATATGCCTAAGGTAAAAGGGGAAAGATTATTAGCTCTTATTGGAGCACATCCCTGAGAGGCAGCATTCACTGGGATGCATCTCAGGGAACAAGGGAGCTGACTGGCACCATTTCCCTTCCCTGCCCCTAAGCATAACCATAGAGCCACCTATAAAAATAAGCACAGCACCAATACTGACTGCCTAATTTGCTTGCACCAAGCTCCATCCCTCTGCACTCTGTTGGGACTGCCCTCTCAGTCAAGCTTGCCTCAGTTCTAGCATGGTGGACCCTTCCTCAAAAAGACCAGCAGAAAAACCCCTGCCCACACACCATGTCTCCTGAGTTCTCACCGTGTCTCCCACAGAGGTCTGCAGGGCTTCAGTTCTCTTGGAAGTAGTATCAGGTTTCATTTAACAAGAAGACCAGAGCACATCTAGTTAAAGCTTGCCACATTCAGGCTAAGTACCAATCACTACACACAGCAGGCAAGGAGAGCCTCGGCAGAGCACTGGCCTGAAGGTAGCACAACCAAAACACAGCAGAGCACACACAGCACACACCAGAGACATTCCATGAAGCACCAGGCCCTGGACTCAACCAGACCTTTTCTTCATGAGGCCATTACTTTCAGAAGCAGGAGACATAAGTGGATTTTCTAGCACAGAGAAGAAGACAAAGACTTAGGTAAAATGCCAAGACAGAGGAATTCATCTTAAATGAAAGAACACGATAAGGCTATGGCCAAAGGTCTAAGGGAAACAGATATAAGTAACATGCCTGATGGAGAATTTAAAGCAACAATAATAAAGATATTCACTGGCCTTGAGAAAACAATAGAAGACATCAGTGGGATCATTATAACAGAGATAAAAAGAATCCATCAGAGATGAAGAATAAAGCAAACAGGATTGGAAACTAGCTTCATGCAATGAACACAAGACTGGAAAAAGCAGAATGAATTAGTGATGCAGAAGGCAAAATAATGAAGCTGAACAAAAGAGAAAAAGGAGACTTATGCAACATAAGAACAGCCTTAGGGAACTCAGTGCCTCCATCAAACATAATAACATTCATATTATAGGAGTGCCAGAAGGAGCGGGAGAAAAGGGGATAGAAAATTTGTTTGAGGAAAAAATAGCTGAAAACTTCCCTCACCTGGGGAAGGAAACAGATATCCAAACCCAGGAGGCACAGATAACTACCATCAAAATCAAAATCAGGCTAACACCAAGACATATTGTAAGTAAATTTGCAAAATACAGTGATAAAGAAAAAAATCTTAAAACCAGTGAGAAAGAAGAGGTCCTTACCTTACAAGGGAAAACCCATAATGCTACCTGGAGATTTATCAATAGAAAGTTGGAAAGATAGAAGGGAGTAGCATGGTATATTCGAAGTATTGAATGGGAAAACTCTGCAGCCAAGAATATTCTATCCAGCAAGGCTATTATTAAGAAGAGAAGGAGAGATAGCTTCCCAGGCAAACAAAAACTAAAGGAGTTCATGAGCACTAAACCAGCCCTGTAAGGAATAATAAAGAAGACTCTGAATGGAAAGGAAAGAACAAAAATGACAAAGAGAAGAAAGGAACAAAGAAGATCTCCAGAAACAATGACAAATCAAGCAATACAATGGCACTAAATACATGTCTATCAATAATTATTTTTAATGTAAATGGACTAAAAGCTCCAACCAAAGGACATAGGGAGGGTGTCAGAATGGAAAAAAAAAAAGACCCATCTATATGCTACTTTTAAGAGGCTCATTTTAGACCTAAGGACACCTGCAGATTGAAAGTGAGGGGATGACGAAATATTTATCCTGCAAATGGATGTTAAAAGAAAAGCAGAGTAGCAATACTTTTATCAGACAAACTAGACTTTAAACCAAAGACTGTAACAAGAGATAAAGAAGGGTACCACATCATAATAAAGGGGACAACCCAACAAGAAGATCTAACAATTGTAAATAATTATGCACCCAACATGGGACAACAAAAATATATAAAACAATTAATAATAAACATAAAGGAACTCACAATAATGATATTAATAATAGGGGATATTAACGCCCTACTTACATCAATGGACAGACCATCTAAGCAGAAAATACACAAGGAAACAATGGCTTTGAATGACACACTGGACCAGATGGACTTAACAAATATATTCAGCACATTTTATCCTAAAATAGCAGGATACACATTCTTTTCAACTGTACATGAGAAATTCTCCAGAATAGATCACATATTAGGTCACAAATCAGGCCTCAACAAATACAAAAAGAATGAACTAATACTGTGGACCTTTTCTGAACACAATAGTATGAAATTAGAAGTCAAGGAAAAATTTGGAATGACCACAAATATATGGAGGTTAAACAACATGCTACTAAACAATGAATGGGTCAACAGGAAATCATAGAGGAAATTTAAAAATACAGAGAAACAAATGAAAATGAAAACGCAACAATCTAAAACCTTTAGGGTGCAGCAAAAGTGGTCCTTAGAGGGAAGTATGAAACAATACAGGTCTAACTTAAGCAAGAAAAATCTCGAATAAACAAACTGATCTTACACCTACGAGAGCTAAGAAAAGAACAACAAATGAAGCCTAAAAGCAGTAGACAAAAGAAAATAATAAAAATTAGAGCAGAAATGAATGATAATAGAAACTAAAAACACAATCAAATAGATCAATGAATCAGGAGGCAGTTCTTTCAAAAAAAATTAAAATTGATAAGCCTAAAGCCAGATTTATCAAAAATAAAAAAGACCAAGTAAATAAAGTCACTATTGGTAGAGGAGAAATAACAATCAACAACACAGAAACACAAACAGTGATACTAGAATGTTGTGAAAAACTATATGCCAACAAATTGGACAACCTAAAAGAAATGGATAAATTTGTGGAAACATAAACTACCAAACTGAAATAGGAAGAAATAGAAAACTTGAACACACTGACAACCAGGAAAGAATGTGAATCAGTAATCAAAAAGCTCAAGAAACCAAATTCCAGGGCCAGATGGCATCACAGGCAAATTGTACTAACATTTATTTTTTTTTAATGTATTTATTTATTCATGAGAGACACACACAGAGAGAGGCAGAGACATAGGCAGAGGGAGAAGCAGGCTCCTGTCAGGGAGCCCAATGTGGGACTCCATCCAGGAACTCCGGGATCATGATGTGAGCCAAAGGCACTCAACCACTGAGCCACCCAGATGACCCTCTACCAACATTTAAGGAAGAGTTAATATCTGTTTTTCTCAAACTATTGCAAAAAATAAAAGGAAGGGAAAGTTCCAAACTCATTGTATGGCCAGCATTACTCTGATATAAAAACCAGATAAAGACTCCACTAAAAAGAATTATTGACCTATATCAGAGATGAAAAACATGGATGTAAAAATTCTCAATAAGGGCAGCCTGGGTGGCTCAGTGGTTTAGCACCACCTCAGCCCAGGGCTTGATCCTGGACACCTGTGAACAAGTCCCACGTCGGGCTCCCTGCATGGAGCCTGCTTTCTGCTCTGCCTGTGTCTCTACCTCTCTCTCTCTCTCTCTTTCTCTGTCTCTCATGAATAAATAAAATCTTTTTAAAAATCTCAATAAAATACTAGCAAACCAAATCCAACAATACATCAAAAAAATCATTCATGTTTAAGTGGGATTTTTTCCTGGGATGTAAGCGTGGTTCAATATTCACAAATTAATCAACGTGATACACCCCATTAACGAAAGGATAGAGGAGGCGGGGAAGATGGCGGAAAAGTAGGGTCCCCAAGTCACCTGTCCCGACCTACTTACCTAGATAACTTTCAAATCATCCTGAAAACCTATTAATTCGGTCTGAGATTTAAAGAGAGAACAGCTGGAATGCTACATTGAGAAGAGTTTGTGCTTCTATCAAGGTAGGAAGACAAAATAAATAAATAAATAAATAAATAAATAAATAAATAAATAAATAAATAAATAAAAATAAATAAAAAGCATCCAAGGGGGAGGAGCCCCTCTGAGGAGCCGGGTGAAGGCCCTGTGGCGAGAACCCCCAGGACAGGAAAGCCCAGTCTCAGAGAAGCAGGAGCTTTACTAATCCTCCCGGATTCAAGGTGCTCCCAGGGAGCACAGGCAGGATCCCAGGAGGGGCAGGGATGACCTCAGGCTCGCAGGGGCACTAAGAGAGGAAGTGCACCCCAGGGGAGAGGCACAAAACTCTGCAGGCTGAGCTCCCTAAAGGCTTGGAGCACCCGCCCAGCGCAGCCCCGGGAGCAGCTCCGGCCACCACTGGGGCAGCGGCTCTGTGAAGGATGGGGCTGTGGGGCCCTGGAAGCACAATGCCAGTGGCCAGGCCCTGGAGCCCAGAGCGCTGGGGGACACAGCCTAAGATATGGCGCTCTCCCAGGGACATGCAGAGGCCCCGACAACACAGGGCAGTGAGGATGCTCCTGCCACGGGGAGCCCGAGCTGTACAGATTGGTGCCCCCTGCCCCCGGAATGTCCAGACCCCTGCGGACTGGGAGCTGCGGTAGTTACTTTGGGAGCTGACTCCAGGGCTGGACAGCTGGCCCCGCCACTGTTGTTGTTTCTCCTGGTGTCACCTTGTACCTGGGACTGAGCAGGGGCCTCACAGGATAAACAGCTCCCACTGAGCCAGGCACCTGGCAGGGGGCTGGGTAGCTCCCCCAGGTGCACACACCTGAGAATCAGCACATTAGGCCCCTCCCCCAGAAGACCAGCCATAAGGACAGGGAAAAAGCAAGCTATTGACCAAGCAGCACTAGAAAGTTCCAGGGGAAGTCGAGGGATTTACAGTATATAGAATCAGAGGATACTCCCCCTTGTTTGTTTTCTGTTTGTTCCCCCCCTCCTTTTTTTTTCTTTTTTTTTCTTTTTCTCCTTTTTCCAGTACAACTTGTTTTTGGCCCTCTGCACTGAGCAAAATGACTAGAAGGAAAAACTCACCTCAAAAGAAAGAATCAGAAACAGTCCTCTCTCCCACAGAGTTACAAAATTTGGCTTACAATTCAATATCAGAAAGCCAATTCAGAAGCACAATTAAAAAGCTACTGGTGACTAAGAAAAAAAGTATAAAGGATTCAAGAGACTTCATGACTGCAGAATTTAGATCTAATCAGGCCAAAATTAAAAATCAATTAAATGAGATGCAATCCAAACTAGAGGTCCTAATGACGAGGGTTAACGAGGTAGAACGAGTGAGTGACATAGAAGACAAGTTGACAGCAAGGGAGGAAACTGAGGAAAAAAGAGAAAAACAATTAAAAGATCCTGATGACAGGTTAAGGGAAATAAATGACAGCCTCAGAAGGAAAAATCTACGTTTAATTGGGGTTTCCAAGGGCGCCGAAAGGGACAGAGGTCCAGAATATGCATTTGAACAAATCATAGCTGAGAACATCCCTAACTTGGGAAGGGAAACAGGCATTAAGATCGAGGAGATAGAGAGATTCCCCCCTAAAATCAATAAAAACCGCTCAACATCTCGACATTTAATAGTGAAACTTGCAAATTCCAAAGATAAAGAGAAGTTGCTTAAAACAGCAAGAGACAAGAAATCCCTAACTTTTATGGGAAGAAGCATTAGGATAACAGCAGACCTCTCCACAGAGACCTGGCAGGCCAGAAAGGGGTGGCAGGATATATTTTCAGGGTCCTAAATGAGAAGAACCTGCAGCCAAGAATACTGTGTCCAGCAAGACTCTCATTCAGAATAGGAGAGATAAAGAGCTTCCAAGATAGGCAGAAACTGAAAGATTATGTGACCTCCAAACTAGCTCTGCAAGAAATATCAAGGGGGATTCTGTAAAAGAAAGAGGAAGTCCAAGGAAAAAATCCACAAAAACAAGGACTGAATAGGTATCATGATGACACTAATTCATATCTTTCAATAGTAACTCTGAACGGGAATGGGCTTAATGATCCCATTAAAAGGTGAAGGTTTTCAGACTGGATAAAAAAGCAATACCCATCTATTTGCTGTCTATAAGAGACTCATTTTAGACATGAGGACACCTACACCCTGAAAATAAAAGGTTGGAGAACCATTAACCATTCCAATGGTCCTCAAAAGAAAGCAGGGGTAGCCATCCTTATATCAGATAAATTAAAGTTTATCCCAAAAAGTGTAGTAAGAGATGAAGAGGGACAGTATATCATACTTCAAGGATAGATCCAACAATAGGACCTAACAATCATGAATATTAATGCCCCGAATGCAGGAGCTGCCAAGTATATCAATCAATTAATACCTGGAGGGTATTATGCTGAGTGAAATAAGTCAATTGGAGAAGGACAAACATTATATGGTCTCATTAATTTGGGGAATATAAAACATAGTGAAAGGGAATAAAGGGGAAAGGAGAGAAAATGAGTGAGAAATATCAGAGAGGGAGACAGAACATGAGATACTCCTAACTCTGGGAGACAAAAAAGGGGTGGGGAAAGGGAGGTTGGTGGGGGGTGGGGGTGACTGGGTGATGGGCACTGAGGGGGGCACTTGACAGGATGAGCACTGGGTGTTATGCTATATGTTGGCAAATTGAACTCCAATAAAATGAAATTTAAAAAAAAAGAAAAACAAATACCCCCCCCCCAAAAAAAAGACATACTTAGATAATAATGCACATATACTTGGTGACTTGAATGTAGCGCTTTCTAAAATTGACAGATATTCTAAGCCTAAAATCTCCAAAGAAACAAGAGCTTCATATGATACACTGGACCAGATGGATTTCACAGATATTTACAGAACTTTACATCCAAACGCAAATGAATACACATTCTTCTCCATTGCACATGGAACTTTCTCCAAAATAGACCACATACTGGGTCACAAATCAGATCTTAACCGATACCCAAAGAATGGGATCGTCTGCCGCATATTTTCAGACCATAATACTTTGAAATTAGAACTAAATCACAAGAAGAAGTTTGGAAGGATTTCAAACATGTGGAGGTTAAGGACCATCCTGGTAAAAGACGAAAGGGTCAACTAGGAAATTAGGGAAGAATTAAAAAGATTCAGGGAAACTAATGAGAATGAAGATACAACTGTTCAAAATCTTTGGGATACAGCAAAAGCAGTCCTGAGAGGGAAATACATGACAATAGAAGCATCCATCCAAAAACTGGAAAGAACTCAAAGACAAAAGCTAATCTTGCACCTACAGGAGCTGGAGAACAAACAGCAAATAGATCCTACACCCAGCAGAAAAAGAGAGTTAATAAAGATTCAAGCAGAACTCAATGAAATGGAGACCAGAATGTGGAACAGACTAACAAAACCAGGAGTTGCTTCTTGGAAAGAATGAATAAGATAGATAAACCATTAGCCAAACTTTTAAAAAGAGAGAAAAGACTCAAATGAATAAAATCATGAATGAGAAAGGAGAGATCACCACCAACACCAAGGAAATACAGTCTTAAAAACTTATTATGGCAGCGATACACCAATAAATTAAGCAATCTAGAAGAAATGGACACATTTCTGGAAAACCACAAAATACTAAAACTGGAGATGGAAGAAATAGAAAACCTGACCAGGCCAATAACCAGGGAGGAAATTGAAGCAGTCATCAAAAAGCTCCCAAGACACAAAAGACCAGGGCCTGTTGGCTTCCCAGGGGAATTCTATCAAAGGTTTAAAGAAGAAACCATACTTTTTCTACTAAAGCTGTTCGGGAAGATAGAAAGAGATGGAATACTTCCAAACTCGTTCTATGAGGCCAGCATCACCTTAATTCCAAAACCAAAGACCCCACCAAGAAGGAGAATTATAGACCAATATCCCTGATGAACATGGATGCAAAAATCCTCAACAAAATACTAGCCAATAGGATCCAATAGTATACTAAGAAGAGTATTCACCATGACCAAGTGAGATTTATCCCCGGGATGCAAGGCTGGTCCAACACTTGTAAAACAATCAACGTGACAGATCATATCAACAAGAGAAAATACAAGAACCACATGATACTCTCCATAGATGCAGAGAAAGCATTTGACAAAGGACAGCATCCATTCCTGACCAAAACTCTTGAGAATGTAGAGATAGAGGGAACATTCCTCAGCATCTTAAAAGCCATCTATGAAAAGCCCACAGCAAATATCATTCTAAATGGGGAAACGCTGGGAGCCCTTCCCCTAAGAGCAGGAACAAGACAGGGATGTCCACTCTCACCACTCTCTTCAACAGAGTACTAGAAGTCCTAGCTTCAGCCATCAGGCAACAAAAAGAAATAAAAGGCATTCAAATGGGCAAAGATGTCAAACTCTCCCTCTTCACAGATGACATGATACTGTGCATAGAAAACCCAAAAGGGGGATCCCTGTGGGGTGCAGCAGTTTGGCGACTGCCTTTGGCCCAGGGTGCGGACCTGGGGACCTGGGATCGAGTCCCATGTCAGGCTCCTGATGCTTGGAGCCTGCTTCTCCCTCTGCCTGTGTCTCTTCCTCTCTCTCTCTCTCTCTGCGTGACTATCATAAATAAATTAAAAAAGAAAAAATTAAAAAAAAGAAAACCCAAAAGACTCAACCCCAAGATTGCTAGAACTCATCCAGCAATTTGGCAGTGTGGCAGGATACAAAATCAACGCCCAAATGTCAGTGGCATTTCTATACACTAACAATGAGACTGAAGAAAGAGAAATTAAGGAGTCCGTTCCATTTACAATTGCACCTAAAAGCATAAGATACCTAGGAATAAACCTATCCAAAGAGGTAAAGGATCTATACCTAAAAACTACACAACACTTCTGAAAGAAAATGAGGAAGACACAAAGAGATGGAAAAATATTCCATGCTCATGGATTGGCAGAATTAATATTGTGAAAATCTCAATGTTACCCAATGTTCACACAATTAATACAATCCCTATCAAAATACCATGGACTTTCTTCAGAGAGTTGGAAGAAATCACCTTAAGATTTCTGTGGAATCAGAAAAGACCTCAAATAGCCAGGGGAATATTAAAAAAGAAAACCATAGCTGGGGACTTCACAATGCCAGATTTCATGTTGTACTACAAAGCTGTGGTCATCAAGACAGTGTGGTACTGGCACAGAAACAGACACATAGATCAATGGAACAGAATAGAGAATCCAGAAGTGGACCCTCAACTCTATGGTCAACTAATATTTGACAAAGCAGGAAAGACTGTCCACTTGAAAAAAGACAGTCTCTTCAATCAATGGTGCTGGGAATATTGGACACCCCCATGCAGAAGAATGAAACAAGACCATTCTCTTACACCATCCATAAAGATAAACTCAAAATGGACAAAAGATCTAAATGTGAGACAAGATTCCATCAAAATCCTAGAGGGGAACACAGGCAACATCCTTTTTGAACTTGGCCACAGCAACTTCTTGGAAGATACATCCATGAAGGCAAGGGAAACAAAAGCAAACATGAATTATTGGGACTTCATCAAGATAAGAAGCTTCTGCACAGCAAAAGAAACAGTCTACAAAACTCAAAGACAACCTACAGAATGGGAGAAGATATTTGCAAATGACATATCAGATAAAGGGCTAGTTTCCAAGATCTATAAAGAACTTATTCAACTCAACACCAAAGAAACAAACAATGCAATCATGAAATGGGCAAAAGACATGAACAGAAATCTCACAGAGGAAGACATAGACATGGCCAACACGCACATGAGAAAATGCTCTGCATCACTTGCCATCAAGGAAATACAAATCAAAACCACAATGAGATACCACCTCACACCAGTGAGAATGGGGAAAATTAACAAGACAGGAAACTACAAATGTTGGAGAGGATGCGGAGAAAAGGGAACCCTCTTACACTGTTGGTGGGAATGTGAACTGGTGCAGTCACTCTGGAAAACTGTGTGGAGGTTCTTCAAAGAGTTAAAAATAGACCTGCCCTACGACCCAGCAATTGCACTGCTGGAGATTTACCCCAAAGATACAGATGCAATGAAACGCCGGGACACCTGCACCCTGATGTTTATAGCAGCAATGTCCACCATAGACAAACTGTGGAAGGAGCCTCGGTATCCATCGAAAGATCAATGGATAAAGAAGATGTGGTTTATGTATACAATGGAATATTACTCAGCTATTAGAAATGACAAATACTCACCATTTGCTTCAACGTGGATGGAATTGGAGGGTATTATGCTGAGTGAAATAAGTCAATAGGAGAAGGACAAACATTATATGTTCTCATTCATTTGGAGAATATAAATAATAGTGAAAGGGAATAGAAGGGAAGGGAGAAGAAATGGGTAGCAAATATCAGAAAGGGAGACAGAACATGAGAGACTCCTAACTCTGGGAAACGAACTACGGGTGGTAGAAGGGGAGGAGGGTGGGGGGTGGGGGTGACTGGGTGATGGGCACTGAGGGGGGCACTTGACGGGATGAGCACTGGGTGTTATTCTGTATGTTGGCAAATTGAACACCAATAATAAATTTATTATTAAAAAAATAAAATGATCAAGAAAAGCAAAAAAAAAAAAAAAAAGAAAAGGAAAAGAAAAAAAAGAACTTATGAAACTCAACAGCAAAGAATCAAACGATCCAATCATGAAATGGGCAAAAGACATGAATAGAAATCTCACAGAGGAAGACTTAGACATGGCCAAGAAGCACATGAGAAAATGTTCCACACCACTGGCCATCAGGGAAATACAAATCAAAACCACAATGAGATACCACCTCACACCAGTGAAATTGGTGAAAATTAACAAGACAGGAAACAACAAATGTTGGAGAGGATGTGGAGAAAGGGGAACCCTCTTATACTGTTAGTGGGAATGTGAACTGGTGCAGCCACTCTGGAAAATTGTGTGGAGGTTCCTTAAAGAGTTGAAAATAGATCTGCCCTACGACCCAGCAATTGCACTGTTAGAGATTTATCCCAAAGACACAGATGCAGTGAAATGCTGGAACACCTGCACCCCGATGTTTCTAGCAGCAATGTCCACCATAGCCAAACTGTGGAAGGAGCCTCAGTGTCCATTGAAAGATGAATGGATAAAGAAGATGTGGTATATGTATACAATGGAATATTTTTCAGCCGTTAGAAAGGACAAGTACCCACTATTTGCTTTGATGTGGAGGGACCTGGAGGGTATTGTGCTGAGTGAAATAAGTCAATCGGAAAAGGACAAACATTATATGGTCTCATTCATTTGGGGAATATAAAAATTAGTGAAAGGAAATAAAAGGAAAGAAAAGATAATGAGTGAAAATATTAGTGAGGGTGACAAAATATGAGAGACACCTAACTCTGGGAAATGAACAAGGGGTATTGGAAGGGGAAGTGGGTGGGGAGTTGGGGTGACTGGGTGATGGGCATTGAGGGGGCACTTGGCGGGATGAGCACTGGGTGTTATGCTATATGTTGGCAAATTGAACTTCAAGAAAAAAATGAAAGGATAAAAACCATGTGATCCGTTCAAGAGATTTAGAAAAACTTTGGACAAAGTATAGCATTCTTTCATGATAAAACCCTCAACAAAGTATGTTTGGAGGGAATATATACCTCAACATAATAAAGGTCGTGTTTGGAAAACCCACAGCTAACATCATCCTCAGTGGGGATAAAAGTTTTCCTCCATGGTCAGGAATAAGACCGGAATGTCCACTCTCACCACTGTTATTTAACATATTACTGGAAGTCCTAGCCACAGATATTAGACAATAAAAAGAAATAAATGCATCCAAAATTAACAGGGAAGGAGTCAAACTTTCTCTATTTGTAGATGACATGATACTCTATATAGAAACCCAAAAGATTGTACCATACAATTGCTAGAACTGATACACAAATACAGTAAAGTCCCAAGATACAAAGTCAACATACAGAAATATGTTGCATTTCTATACATCAATAATGAAGCATCATAAAGAGAAATCAAGGAATCAATCCCACTTGCAATGGCATCCAAAAACAATAAGATACCTATGAATAAACCTAACCAAATAGGTGAAAGACCTATAGTCTGAAAACTGTAGAACACTGATGAAGAAATGGAAGGTAACCTAAGATATGGAAAAACATTCTACACTCATGGATTGGAACAACAAATATTGTTAAAATATCTGTACTGCTCAAAGCAATCTACACATGTAGTCCAATCCTTATCAAAATACCACCCGCATTTTTCACAGAAGTAGAACAAAACATCCTAAAATTTGTATGGAACCACAAAAGACCCTGAATAGCCTAAGCAATCTTGAAAAAGAACAAAGCTGGAGGTATCACAATCTCAGATTTCAAGATATACTACAAAGCTGTAGTGACCAAACAATATGGTACTCCACAAAGATACACATAGATCAATGAAACTGAATAGAAAATCCAGAAATAATCCCACAACTCTGGTCAATTAATCTTCATCAAAACAGGAAAGACTATTCAATGGGAAAATGACAGTCTCTTGAACAGTGATGGGAAAATTGGGCAGCAATATGCAAAAGAATGACACTGGACCACTTTTTTTACACCATACACAAAAATAAATTCAAATTGATGAAAGACCTAAATGAGAGGAAGGAAACCATTAAAATCCTAAAAGAGACCACAGGCAGTAACCTCTTTGACATTCACCATAGCAACTTCTTTCTAGGTATCTCCTGAGGTAAGGGAAACAAAGAAAAAAAAAAACCTATTGGGACTTCATCAAAATAAAAAGCTCCTGCACAATGAAGGAAAGAATCAACAAAACTAAAAGGCCACTTAATGAAAGTGAGAAGGTATTTGCAAATGACATATCTGATAAAGGGTTAGTATCCAAAAATATATGAAGAGTTTATTCAACTCAACACCTCAAAACTGAAAAAATCCAGTTAAGAAATGGGCAGAAGACATGAATAGTTTCAAAAGAAGACATACAGATGTCCAACAGACACATGAAAAGATGCTCAACATCACTAATCATCAGGGAAATACAAAACTACAATGAGATATCACCTAACATTTATTAGAATGGCTAAAATAAAAAACGCAAGAAACAACAGGTGTTGCTGAGGATGTGGATAAAAGGGAACTATCTTGCACTCTTAGTGGGAATGCAAACTGATGCCGCCATTCTGGAAAATAGTTTGGAGGTTCTTCAGAAAGTTAAAGAAGGAGCTGGAGATGTGTGTACTTAGAGAAAGTCATATGCCTTTACTGAACAAATTGCCTGAGAATCTATTATGCCATCACCTGGGTCATTGGTTTAGAACCATCATTCAAGACTATCAACAGAGAGAAGCACACCTTCCTTGCCCTTTTAGTAGCAATTGGCTTGGGCTCCAATAGTAAAATTATGAGTATTGAATTAGTGGAGTATAGATCACTTATATCAGGGTTTCCTTCCAGTATTCTTCAATTACATTAGATATTATGTGTGACTGGCTCTGAGAGCAGATCTAGTCAATCATACTGTCCTTTCTCATTGCATATTACACTCCCTATGTGAAAGGGGTATAAGAGAGGAAAGTAAAGGAAATAGGGGATTGGGAAGGAGTAGTGATGAAGTGTCATGGAAAGATTTACAGAGAAGGTCAGTTATCCTTTAGCCCATGAAAGGTAAATAGAAATTCACCAAGGAAAAAGGCAGAAAAAAGTTAAATGCATTGAGGCTAATAGACAAGGGACTAATAGAGCCAATGAAAGACTTGAATAAATAGAAACATACTCTAAGGAAAAGCTTCATAATAAGAAATAGAGAGCTATAAGGGAGAGAAAGAAAAGAAAGGAAGAAAAAGACAGACACACACACATACACCCACAGTTATATTGATAAGAAGATATCCTGAGAAGACTGAGAAAGCAAAAAAGGTACAGAGAGAGAAATTAAAATCCAGGATATAAAAATAGTTATAATCACCCATACTGTAGGGTTTTAAGTGCTGTTTTAAGATGACATCATGGTGAAACAAAACAATATACATATATTTTCTCAGAACACTAGCTCATGGCTGTGGGGAATCTGAATGTGTAGGAAATGAACACCACATTTTCTCATTCTTGATGACACTTACTATTTACAAATGGCTGTTTTAAGGGTAAATATTGATTATAATTCTAAAAGTAGGCAGATATGTCATTAATATATTTAATAATTAAGGATAGTAACATAATACAGTATTGACAAATAAGACAATCTTTTTTTCCTGAACTTGATCTAAAAGTAGAATCTCAAATGGCTGCTGTTGCAATTTCCAGGACTACAATGGTTTTTATTATTATTTGAATTCATTTTCTTGGTTTTATGAAACTTCTGGAAAGATTTTTTGCAGCTGATGAGCCCAAATGTTAAGTGTAGGTGATTTGGCTTCTGCTTTGGGCAATGTTGTTGAGCATTCTAGCTTCCTGGAAGGAACATGGGAGATAGAGATCAATTTTGCTTCATGGTGCTTAATATCACCTCAAGGTCTTTTCCCTTCTGTTTCTTTTTCCTCTTCCTTTTGAATCATACATTCAAATAACCACACAAATAACCATACGTGAACATTCAAAGTAAAGCAGCTCAGCATGTCTTTGTAGAGGTACAGAATATAATATGGCATTACACATGCTCAATATGCTGTTTTGAATTCTCTAGAACTTTGTTGCTCCAAAATCAAATATCTTCAGATAAAGGGAAAGTATGTTGCTCAGTCAGAAACATGTAGATGCCAAGTTTGATTTCTCTTCCATATTCTTACCATTTTCAGCATCTATTTTGCAACCTGAGAGGGTTTTTTTTTCTGTTTTCTTCTCCATTTGGAGTTTAGAAAGTAAGCAGCAGGTAAGGAATCACTGTATCTAGGGAAAGGCACTGGGTGATTTATCTTTGAAAAGCCTGTATTAGCTACAGACAGATCTAGGAAGAAAAGAGAGTAGCTGATAGCTAGCATATCCATGCTATCTCAATGGATAAAAGAGAATAGGCAATCAAGGAAGGCTTACCCATATCCCTCCCTTTCTTGACTTAGAAGAAATGGTTACTCTATTTGTATATGGAGAATGTAACTAAGAATGCCCTAAGCATACTTCTAGCTACAAAAAGTCTCCTACTATTTCCTTTTCATGAAACATTTTTTTAATTGCAGAGGTGTATCAGTAGCTTAAAAAATCAGCATCCCTTTAGATGCTAGTGGCTTACAGTTTCCACTCCAATGACATTAGCATCTACAATTCTTGTTTTTGATGATTATTAAGTCATCATTGATTTCTCTGCCGCCACTATAGCATGTGTCCTTACCCTGTTACAGAGGCACTCACCAGTGCCCTCAATTCCCCACTCGTGATCTATTTCTACTGCCTGTACTTTTGCTCTACTGCCCTTGATTTGAAAAGAGTCAGTCTGCCTTGTGGTCATAACATTTTCAAATGTCCTTAGGTAGTCTACATGATTGATTATCACAATTATTTTGTATCTCCAATCCAAAGTAGACATATCCTTTCAGGTTTATGGTTTTCCAAGTATTAGAACAATTTCCTCTAGAAATGACCATGAGGTATTTGAGTAACTCTTGGCATTTCTCATTAACTATTAATCACTCTTTAAAGATAAAGAAAATATTAGTACTGGGGTGCCTGGGTGGCTCAGTCAGTTAAGTGTCTGGCTCTTGATCTCAGCTCAGGTCTTGGTCTTAGGGTCATGAGTTCAAGCCCCATATAGTGTGGAGCCTACTTAAAAAAAAAAAAAGAATATGAAGCACTTTTCTCTTACCTCCTTTTCATAACTCCTTTACTCAATCAACCATTCACCAAATGTTTGTTGAGCATTTGTGCTAGGTACTAGTGATAAAGTGGTGAATGAGACATACAAGTTTTCTACCCTCACAGAGGTTATAGTTTAGTGGAACAAGCACATGATTACATGAAAGTTTAATAAGTGTTATGCAAGGGAAAGAAGACTTCATAGTTTGAGGAAATAGCAGCTTAGATGAATCATGAAAGCTAGGAGGAAAAGAGATGGGGTAGGGTAGGAGATTATTCCTTACAATTTTGAAAAATACCTAAGCATAGTTGGAATATAAAACATAAAGGGAAGTGTAGTAACAGATAGGACTGGATAGGGAAAGAAAGAAGAAACAAAATAAAAAAGAAAAGCATAGATAATGGGAACCGTGTAATGCATTCTAAAAACTTTGACTTTATCATATGGTAACAGGAAGCCATGTATTAGATGTAAATAGAGAAGTAACAAGGTTACTTGCACTTGGAAAAGACCACTTTGGAATGTGCCAGAACTAATTGGAAAAGGGCAAGGAGGGGTGAGGGGAAAAGAGTTAAAGGGCTGTTGTTGTAGTAGGCAGGCTACATTTGGTGGTGGACTGAACTAAGGTAGTGGTATGGAGATAGAACAGACTGGGCAGAGTTGAAAGGTAGAATATATTCAACTTAGATATGGGAAAACAGAGAAAAGAGTCAAGGATGGCACCTTATTTCTGGTTTGCATAACTTACCTGGGGGGGACAGTGGTGGTGTCATTTATTAGGATAGGAAATAAAAGATAAGTAGCTGGTTTGGGGAGGAAGATGATTTCAATATTAGAGCTTAGGGTTTAAGCTATCTTTAAGATGTCCAAGTGGAGATGCCAAGTAGATATATAAAACTGAAACGAAGCTTAAAAGAAAGATCAGGCATGAAGCTAAATTTGTGAGGACATGTGAATATATGACCTAGACCATGAGGAGCACACAGAATAAAAAAGCATAAAACCTAGAAGATAGATATTTAGGAAAACCTAATGATTGGACAGAGAAAGAGAGGATTGTAAAACATCTGAAAAGAAGTAGACAGATAAGTAGAAACACAATAAGATATGGAAACAGCCAAAATGTTCATTGATAGATGAATGGTTAAAGAAAATGTGGCATACACACACAGACATACACACACAGACATACATACATGCAATAAAATATTACTCAGCCATAAGAAAGAATGAGATGATGCTACTTGCGACAACATGTATGGAGGGAGAGGGTATTATATTATGCGAAATAAGTCAGACTGGGAAAGACAAATAACATATGATTTCACTTACATGTGGAATAAAAAATGAATAAGCAAACCAAAAAAGCAGAAACAGATCCATAAATGCAGAGAACAAACTGATGGTTGCCAGAAGAGAATGGGGTGGAGTGATGAGTAAAATGGATGAAGAGAAGTGAGAGATAAAAGATTTCAGTTATGGAATAAATAAGTCACAGGAATAAAAGATATGGAATAGGGAATATAGTCAATGGTATTGTAGTAGCATTGTATGATGACAAAATGAGAGCTACAATTCTGGTGAGCATAGACTAATGTACAGACTTGTGGAGTCTCTATGTTGTACACTTAAAACTAATGTAACATGGTGTGTCAACTATACTTCATTAAAAAGTTTAAAAATAAATAGGGCAGTGTAGCAGAAACCAACAGAAGAGAAAACGTGGAGGAAGATAAAATATCAAATGCTGATGGTATGTCAAACAAGATAGAACAAGACTAAAAAGAGAACTTGGATTTTATCACATGCAGGCTAGTAGCTACTATGCTAAGAATATCTTCAAGGAAGTTTTCATAGTTAGGTGGGTAGGTGGGTGATTCTAGGGGTTGGAAAGAAAACCAGAATGCACTGGTTTGAGAAGTTACTGAAAAAAAGGCAAATGGAGACAATGAATCTCAACTAAACCACTCTTTTGAGGAATTTGGCCAAGAAAGGAGAAGAAAAATACAATGGAATCAAGATAGATAAATAGACTCCAGAGAAAGGTATTGTTCTTGATGCTACTTAGTGCCTCTGTAGTTGAAGTAACTATTTTGATTTTTAAGTGGAGGGAGGGGCAAAGGGTGAGGGGAGAGAGAGAGAATCCCAAGCAGACTCCATGCCTAGTGTGAAGCCCAATGTAGTGCTTGATCTCATGACCCTGAGATAATTACCTGTCCAAAATCAAAAGTCAGATGCACAACTGATTAGCCCACCTAGGCACTCCTAAATATTTTGATTTCTTCTATTGCTATAAGGAATATATGGAATTTATATTGACTATAAATTCCTTCTTTTGGGGAATGAATCCTAAGGCAACACAGGAAGGAGGGAAGAGAAGCGCTCAGCAGGGGAATCAGGCAGAATCAAAGGAGGGGCAGTGAAGCTTCCAGTTTCCAGAAGTCACTAACACAGGAAGTGCACCTGAGGGAAAGTGCATCACAAACTGGACTGGCTCCAGACAGAGGTGTCTGTGCCCTGCTGCCTTCAGGAGCCATGCCCACTGGAAGCACGATTCCAGCAGCACAAGCCCCGGATCCCAGGGCACCAAGTGGACAAAGCCCACGATCCTGCACTCCCCCCACCCTCAGGACAGGCGGAAGAGGGGAGGGCACAGGATAGCAAGGACTCTCCTGCCACTGGACAGCCCCAAGCTGTGCAGATCAGTGCACCCGCGCAGGCCCCTGGAGCATCTAGGCCAACGCAGACTGGGAGACTGCATTAGTTACTATTGGGGAGCTGACTCCAGAGCTGGAGATCTGGCTGCTGCCATTGTTGTTTTTCCCCCTTGTTTCACCTTGTGCCTGGGAGAGGCCGGGATGCCATGGAATAAAACCTCACAGGATAAACAGCTCCAACTGAGCCCAGCACCAGGCAGGGGCGGGGCATCTCCCCAGGTACACACACCTGAGAATCAGCAGAGTAGATCCCTTCCCCAGAAGACTAGCTGGAAGAACAGGGGAAGGGCAGCCCTGGTGGCTCAGTGTTTTGGCGCTGCCTTCAGACCAGGGTGTGATCCTGGAGACCTGGGATCAAGTCCCACGTTGGGCTCCCTGCATTGAGCCTGCTTCTCCCTCTGCCTGTATCTCTGCCTCTATTTCTCTCTCTGTGTCTCTCATGAATAAATAAATAAAATCTTAAAAAAAAAAAAAAAAAAAAAGGAAGAACAGGGGAAGAGCAAGTTCTTGAGCAAGCAGTGCTGGAAAGCTCCAGGAGAAGTCAAGGGATTTATAGTATATAGAACTAGAGGGTACCCCTCCTTTCCCCCTCTTTTTCTAGTACAAATCGTTTTTATATCGGACTAAAAATTTCCAGTATTTTTTCTCTTTTCCCACCTAAACTACAATATTTTACCACCTCTTCATTTTTAAGCTTCTTCCTTTTTGACTTTCATATTTCTACAATTACAGGTCTTAGATATATTTTCCAATTCTAGATGCTCTTCACCATACTCAGTTTAATTTTGGAAGATATACTAGATATGTTTTTGTATTTTGTGTTCTTTGTTTTCTCTGCCTCATTTTGTTCTACAATGGTGGAAGTTAAAACCTTTTAAAACATGATGAGCATGCACCCAGAACCAAGTGGAATACCATGCTGGTTCATTCTGTGAGATTATATTCTCTCTTCATTCCCGTTCTGTCCCCCTCTTTTATCTCGTTTATGTTTTGGTGGTCAATATTGGGGCTTTCTACCAGTAGTGATGGTTTATATAAATTTGGGACTGCACATCTTCTAACATACAGAACTTACTACACTCAGAACCAAGAGGATCACCCTCTAGGACACCTCAAGCAGACTACATTCTCCCTCCACTGCAACTTCTTCACCACCACCATCTCCCAGTTCCCCCCTTTTTTCTTCTCTTTTTATCTTTTTATTTATTCCTCTTTACTTTTTTTTTTCCTCCTTTTTTGGGATTCTTCACCTTTTATTTTTTACTACTTTGTTTTAAAATTTGTTTTTGACTTTAGTGGTCCTTTTGTTTTACTTTGTTCTGATCTTTGTTTTCATTTTCTGGTCTCTGACCTCATCAGAATCATCTAGGGTGAAATTTACTTAGGTCGTGTTTGATATTCTTGATGCAGCCCACTCATACAGCCACTCTGCACTGAGCAAAATGATTAGAAGGAAGAACTCACTACAAAAGAAAGAATCAGAAACAGTACTCTCTGCCACAGAGTTACAGAATTTGGATTGCAATTTGATGTCAGAAAGCCAATTCAGAAGCACAATTATAAAGCTACTGTTGGCTCAGAAAAAAAGCATAAAGGACTCTAGAGATTTCATGACAGCAGAATTTAAATTTAATCAGGCCAAAATAAAAAATCAATTAAATGAGATGCAATCCAAACTGGATGTCCTAACAATGAGGGTCAATGAGGTGGAAGAGAAAGTGAGCAACATAGAAGACAATTTGATGGTAAGGAAGCTGAGGAAAAAAGAGAAAAACAATTAAGAGACATTAAGGAAAGGATAAGGGAAATAAATGATAGCCTCAGAAGGAAGAATCTATGTATAATGTTTTTAGCAATTACCACATTTTATTGATATATGCTTACTTTTATGATAATTTCTGTGACATCTGGGTTCCCAACTAGAATGAAAGTTTCACAAAAGTAGAGACTGTTTTTGTATCTCTGGGACCTAGAATAGCATCTGGTACTTAATAGATAGTCTACAAGTACTTGCTAAATGAATAAATGAAGACTCTGTACATATCAATATGCATATCCTTGTTAAGCTTCCTTCCTAAACTTCCTTTAACTTTAATACATAGCTAAGCAACCAATGCTTGTAGGTAGTTCCATAGACAGTGCTTGCAGTAGGCCCATGTAGATATATTCTTTGTGGGCATAATTCCATGTTATAGACCTTCCTAGCCTCAAATAAAAATGTACTTATTTTATGTCCTAACTTTTTAATACTCAGGATTTTTTAGTTTTTATTTATTTATATTTAATTTTTTTCCTAAATATTTCATTTATTTGTTCACTTGTTTGTTTGGAGAGCATATGAGCACAGGGAAGGGCAGAGCTAGAGAAAGAGAAAATCAAGCAGGCTCTGCACTGAGCGTGGAGCCTGAGTGCTCATCTCATGATGTGGGACTCATAAATCAAGTCAGAGGTTTAGCTGCCTGAGCCACCTAGAAGACCCTTTTAAGTTTTTATTTTAATTGCAGTTAGGTAACATTCAGTGTTATAATAGTTTCAGGTGTATGATACTCTAGTCTTAAAAAATCAGAATAACTCAACAAAATTAATGCTTAACTTATATACAACCTTCCAGAGATCATGTCTTAAATGAATTCTTTGTATAGGAGTAAGGCTCCCTTTGAGGTAAGGGGTGGAAGTGGATGCATGGGATGGAGTCATGTCATAGAATCTAACAGAAGCTATGAATTCTTTCTCTGTATGGATATACAAATGCATGTAGACATAAATTATTTTATATATATTTTTAGGGGAATCGTGGTAGAAATCCTATCCATGGAAGATAGGATTTTTGGAGAATTTAATTTAAGGCTAGGTTGTTATTGAACCAGAAACCAGGCATTTGGTAGTAAAAATTGAGGTTGGGTGATGGGTACAAGAGTATTATTAGTATTATCTCTACTTTTGAAATTTTCCATTATAAAGAATTAAAAAACTAAAGTGCCAATCCAGTTTTTTTTTTTTTCTTAAGAAGAAAACAGAGGCATGGTTTTTGGAAAGAAATGCTTGACACTTCAAGATTTTTTTTACAGAATTTATTTATTTATTCATGACAGAGAGAGAGAGAGAGGCAGAGACACAAGCAGAGGGAGAAGCAGGCTCCATGTAGGGAGCCTGATGTGGGACTCGATCCTGGGTCGCCAGGATCACACCCCAGGCTGAAGGCAGCGCTAAACCACTGGGCCACCAGGGCTGCCTGACACTTCAAGATTTTTTAAGTGAAAAATTGATCCTCTTATTCATACAGACTTAAAAGTTTACCATCATCTTCAAATCCTTTATCTCTTGGCCCCTTAATTAATCAATTGTCAAATCTTACCAATTCTACCTCTGCAACTTTTGCATTACACCTATTCTTTCCATCTCCCCTGTTACTTCTATGGCTCTAGACTTGATTACTTCTCATCAAATCCATTGCAGAAAAATCTCCTAAACTTGGATGCTAAACTTTCTTCCCAAACCATTCACTGATCCTGCCTATGAAAGTGACCTCTTTCCACCTTTGGGCATCATGGCACTAATCACAATTTCCCTCATAAGTATACTTATTCATGTCCAAAGTCTGTGTTAACATCTTTACACTACCTAAACTATTTTGAGTTACAGAACCTAGGAGAATCTGCTGAACATTGTAGATTCTCTTTCCACGTCACCTGGTCTCTGAAAAATGCATGTAATATCCTCATTCAAACACAAGAATACTTTAAAAAATAATGCCAAAGGCTTTGTGCATTCCCCCAGACAAGGATCCTCCAGTTTTCAGATTCAGTACACTCCACACACCACCCCAGGTAGTAAGTGCTCCAACTAGAAATATTTCAGTATCACACAGTACCTTATTCACAGACCCAGACCTTGAGTGGCTCCACAACAAAGTCCTCTTTATATGTTATCCCTCTTATTTTTGCATTTTTCTCACTCAAAGCACAAATGAAGTATCTATCTAATCTAGATTGTCAGGCAATGAATATTCATGTTGACCAAAAAGGGAACAAAAAAATGAATCCTAAAAAGTCTGTCATTTCCCTCTTCTCTCCTCCTTCCCACCCACTTACAACCCCATCTGGAAGGGATCTCTCTTTTCTTCTAAACTGAATTGGACTGAACACTATAGATCACATTAAATTGATCAATATGAAATTGCCAATAGTCTACTATTTTTGACCTACAAAAATGCCAACATCATATGTTCCCACCTAATACATAGGGATAAAATATTACTACTAAATAAAATATTACTACTAAAGTGTCAGCCTTTTAAGGGCAGGAATGGCAGGTCTTCTTCCCACCTCAGTCCCTGCATATAGTTGGTGCTCAGTAAATTTTTTATGAATGATGTCTACTTATTGAGATTTCTCAAATTCAAATAAGAACTTTCATTTAAAGAGATATTGGTAAACACAATTTATGAAAAGGGTGTTTGAGAATACTTGACTCTTTGGGGATCCCCTTTATTAAAAAGACATTTAAAATATTTTATAAAAAGCATTGACAAAATACACATTTACCACTTTAAGGTTATATAAGGAAGATCCTCCTGGAAAAAGCAAAGTGATGTTACCTGCTGAGCAAATCTCATGTTTTATCACACAAATCATCCAACTCTGTATAAATTAGAGACAAGAAAGCAAATGTACCAACCAAAACTTCTCCCATGTCCCTTGAGCAGAATTTCACACTGTGAGACACTTCTGAAATGAATTCTTAGCAGTTTCTGAAGAAGAGATATTCTGACTGATATTTCTACCTTAAAAGAAACCATCCAGCAAACAGTAGTACTTCCACGACAACATGAACCCTTAGTAAACCTAGTGGAGACCTGGTTGAACATGCCCACATAAGTATTACCTATATATATAAGTATATATAGTAGTACCTATATATATATATATATATAAGTATTACATATATATATATATGGCAAAATTATCTGTTATCTATCTATCATCATCATCTATCTATCATCTATCTATCATCTGTATCTTTTGGCAACTTTCAAGTTTTAAACTGTGTACATGGGTTAACTGTTAGCTAACTGTTTGTTTAAGAAACAGCACTAGATTAAGCAAGGCTTTTTAATTCCCTTTATAATGGCCACTCCCCTCCCTGCGGGGCCCTGACATCTCTGACTCACCATTACCTCTTCCCCTAGCAGTGTATTCCTGAGTTTGGCACCTCCTGTCCTTCCCCACCTTATCAGAAAATGAACCCTGTAGTTTTTCATGGGTTAGTCCCCTCAGGCCCTGGGAAGCATCCCCAAACCAAATCAACCAACCTACCCCGGTCCCCACAAAGGTGGCCAGGTTGGGAGCAGACTCTTCAGACAAAGCCTCTCCAGCTCTGGACAACATCCTCACTCGTTGTGGTCTATCAATGGAGGCTGGGTGCATGTGGAACCAGTATATCCAATAAGAGACTAGGTGATCTCTAGGAAAATCACATGGGCCTCTTGTTCCAAAACAAAAAAAAAAAACAAAAAAACAAAAAAACAAAAAACAAAAAACAAAAAACAAAACAAAACAAAACTTAATTTCAGTAGTATGAAAAACTTCCCTCCCATGCAGCTGTGTTCTCCCCTTTAAGGCTGCTATTGTAACAAAGAACATCTGTTTACTTTCTGTGCCCATCATATAGATTTACAACTACTGTTTTACATAATTGTCTATTAAGTGAAAGAAAGAAGAAAAAAAAGGAATAAAAAATTAAAAATCACCATCAATACTGACTTTTACATTAACCTATGTATTTACCTTTACCACATTCTTTATTTCTTCCCATGAATTTGAGTTCTCCCTAGTGTCCTTTTACTTTAGACTGGAGAACTTTTATTAGCATTTCTTTGAGGGCATGTTCACTAGCAATAAATTGAAGGGTGTTTTTTGTTTGTTTGTTTTTGTTTTATTTTTAGAATGCTTCATTGTCAACTTTTCTTTGAGCCCTTTAATATGTTATCCCACTGTTTCCAGCTTCCATAGTTTCTGATGAGAATTCAGCTATTAATCTTAGTCAGGAAACCTTGTACAAGATAAGTTTTCTCTTGCTGCTTTCAAAATTCTCTTAGGCTTTGGTTTTTGACAGTTGCATTATAATGTACTGTGGATATCTTTGAGTTTATCCTACTTGGAGTTCATTGATATTTTCATAAGTATAGGTTAATGTTTTTCATCAAATTTGAGTTTCAGCTTTGTATCTTCAAATATTCTTTCTTCCCTTTTCTTTCTCTACTTCTGGGCCTCCCATATGCATATGGTCATACCTTGGTATGCTTGGGGTTGTTCTACAGGTCTCTTAGGCTCTTTTCATTTCATTTTACTTCATGTTTTTTCTTTTGGTTCCTCAGACTGGTTGATCTCAATCAATTTCATGTGTCATGTCACATCTGCTAGTGAGTACCTCTAGTGAATTTTTCATTTTAGTTATTGTGCTTTTTCACTCCAAAATTTCTATTTGTTTACCTTTATAATTTCCATCTCTTGACTGATATTCTCTATTACATTGGATGTTGTTCTCAAGATTTCATTTAGATTTTTGTACATGGTTTCCTTTAGCTGTATAAACATACTTTAAGTAGTTAAAGTATGTTTAGTAAGTATAACACCTTACCTTGTCTAGTAAGTATAACATCTAGGATTCCTCAAGGACAGTTTCTATTAATTGCTTTTTTTTCCCTATGTGATGGCTATACTTTCTTGTTTCTCTGCATGTCTCATAATTTTTTGCTGTTGTTGAAAACTGGATATTTTGAAAATTATAATGTGATAACTGTGGAAATTAAATTCCTCCCTCCCCAGGGATTGTTGTTACTACTTGTTGTAATTAAAGTTGTTTGAGGCATTTTTAAACTAATTTTGTAAACTAGGTGTTCTTTGTTATATATGGCCACTAAAGACTATTCCTTCAGCTTAGTGGTCAGCCAGTGATTATATGGAGATTTCTTTAAAACCTAGAAATAAAAAAAATCCTCTAGTCTTTGCAAATGGGCATTGTGTGTGTGTATGTGTGTGTGTGTTAGGATATGCCCTCAGTACTCAGCTAGGTGATTTGTAACTCTGCCTTATCCTTTACTTCCTGTTTGTGAAGAGCCTGAAAGTGAGCCAGAGGTAAGAAACTGAGAGCTTTCTCAGATCTTTTGTAAACCTATGCATAGCCCTTGGCATGTGCAGGTCTTTCCAGATTCCCAAGAATCTGTCAGAGCTTTTCAAATTCCCCTTTTCCCCAAATCATCTCACTTCTCTTTCTTCCCAAGCTTTCTAAAAATTCTATTGTTTCCCCTAGCTTTATCCATTGCTATAGGCAGCAGGGATTAATATAGCTGCCTAAAAATGTTTTCCTCTAATGCCCACTGGGGCATTACGTCTGTTGAGATTGTCTATTTTTCTTAAATCAGTTTTATCAAGTTGTGTTCTTCAACAAACTTACCTAGTGCATCGAAGTTGTTAATAATATGTCTTTATTATCCTTTTAATGTCAGTGGGATCTGAGCAATATCCCCTCTTATATTCTTGATATTGATATTTTGTTTTTTTTTATGTTGAGCAATTTTAATTGGGCTTTATCAATTGTATTAATCTTTTATATATTTGGACTCAAATTATTTATTTTCTAATTTACTAATTTCTCTCTTAGTCTTATTATTTTCTTTCTTCCATTCATTTTGGATTAATTTAGTCCTTTTTCTAGCTTCTTAAGATTAATTATTGACTTTAAATTCCTCTTCCTTTCTAATAATATAAATCTTTAAAACTATAAAGCTTCTTTTAGGTACTGCTTTAGCTTCATCCCATAAATATTTATATGTTGTATTTTCATTGTAACCCACTTTGAAATATTTTCTAGTTTTTCTTATTATTTCTTTTTTGAAAAAATAAGTAAATGCCCTAGACTCAAACATGTCTTTAAATTTCCAAATATTTGGGCATTTTTTCTTATGTATCTTATTGCTATTGATTTCTAATTTAATCCCCTTATGATTAAAATATATTACATAAGGTTTAGATTTTTGAAATTTTTAAACTTATTTTATGATCCAGTACATACTCTGTCTTGGTGAACATATTCTATGTACATATGAAAATGTGTGTTCTAAAAATATCAGTTAAATTGAATTGGTTGATGAAGTTGAAACCTTCCACAGCCCCAAGATTTTTTTTCTCTAGTGTTTCTACCAGTTACTAAGAGGAGTTATTAAAATCTTCAAATATGATTGTGAATTTGTCTATTTCTCTCTTTAGGGTTGTAAATTATTTTTCAATTGAAATATAATTTACATGCAGTGTTTATAAGTTTCAGGTATAAAATGTAATAATCCAAAATTCCATACTTAACACAGTGCTCATTAAGATAAATGTACTCTTGATCCCCTTTATTTCAAACCCCCACCACTCTGGCAAACACCAGTGTGTTCTCTGTATTTAAGAGTTTATTTTTCTCTTTTTTTCTTTGTTCATTTGTTTTATTTTTTTAATTCCACATATGTTTGAAATCATATGGTATTTCTTTCCCTGACTATTTCACTTACCCTCTAGACCAATCCATGTTATTGTAAATGGCAAGATCTCATTCTTTTTTATGGCTAATATTCCATTGCATATACATACCACTCTTTAAAAAAATTTTATTCAAATTCCAGTTAGTTCACATACATTGTAATATTAGTTTCAGGTGTATGATATAGAAATTCAACACTTCCATAAAACACTTGGTGCTCATCACGAATGCATTCCTTAATCCCTATCACATACTTAACCTATATCACTTCTTCTTTATCCATTCATCTATAGATGGACACTTGGGCTGCTTCCTTATCTTGACTATTGTAAATGATGCTGCGACAAACATAAGAGTGCATATATCTTTTCAAATTAGCTGTTTTTTTCCCTTTGGGTAAATACCCAGTAGTGAAATTACTGGATCATATGATAATTCTATTTTTAAGCTTTTAAAAAATCTTCATACTGTTTTCCACAGTGACTACACCAATTTGCATTTCCATGAACAGTGCAATATGACTCCTTTTCTCCACATCATCACTAACACTTACTTCTTGTCTTTTTGTTATTTCTAGCCATTCTGACAAGTGTGAAGTGACATCTCATTGTGGTTTTAATTTATATTTCCCTGATGAGCTTTGTGCAGTGGCAGTATCATAGCCAATGAGGTTTATCCAAGGTGTGATTATGGGTAATTTAAAACATTTCCCTGATGATTAGTAATATTGAACATGCTTTTGTGCGTCTTTTGGCCATCTGCAAATATTATTTGGAAAAAATGTCTATTCAAGGACTCTGCCCGTTTTTTAATTGGATTGTTTGGTTTTTGAGTTGTATAAGTTCTTTATAAATTTTGGTTATCAACCCTGTATTGAATTTAACATTTGTAAATATCTGCTCCCATTCAGTAGATTGCCTTTTTGTTGTTGTTGATAGATTCCTTCAATGTACAAAAAAGCTTTTTGCTTTGGTGTAATTTCAGTAATTGCATTTTGCTTTTGTTTCCCTTGCTTCAGGAAACATATCCAGAAAAATATTGCTATGGATAATTTCAAAGAAATTACTACCTAAGTTTTCATCTAGGATTTTTACAATTTCATGTCTCACAAGTCTTTAATCTATTTTGATTTATTTTTGTGTATGATGCAAGAAAGTGGTACAGTTTCATTCTTTTGCATGTAGCTGCCTGGTTTCCAGCACCATCTGTTGAAGAGACTGTATTTTCTCCATTATATACTCTTGCCTCTGTTATAGATTAATTGGTCATATAATCATGGACTTATTTCTGGGCTCTGTAATCTGTTTCATTGATATATGTGTCTATTTTTGTGCCAGTACTACACTATTTTGATTACTACAGCTTTGTAGTATATCTTGAAATCTGAGATTGTGATACCTCCAGCTTTGTTCTTTTTCAAGATTGCTTTGGCTATTTGGGGTCTTTTGTGGTTTTGTACAAATTTTAGGATTTTTGGGATCCCTGGGTGGTGCAGCGGTTTGGCGCCTGCCTTTGGCCCAGGGCGCGATCCTGGAGACCCGGGATCGAATCCCACATCGGGCTCCCGGTGCATGGAGCCTGCTTCTCCCTCTGCCTGTGTCTCTGCCTCTCTCTCTCTCTGTGACTATCATGAATAAATAAATAAAATCTTTAAAAAAAAAAAAATTTTAGGATTTTTTTTTCTAGTTCTGTGAAAAATGTTTTTGGTATTTTGATAACATTGCTTTAATATGTTGATTGTTTTGGCAGCATGGATATTTTAATAATATTGGTTCTTCCAATCCACAAGCATGGAATATCTTTCCATTTGTATGTGTCATCTTCAATTTCGTTCATCAATGTGTTATAGTTTTCAGAGTACTTAACTTGGTTAAGTTTATTTCTAGATATTTTTGTTCTTTTTGGTGCAGTTGTCAATGGAACTGTTGTCTCAATTTCTCTTTCTGGTATTTTATTATTAGTGTATAGAAATGCAACAGATTTCTATATATTAATTTTGTATTTTGTGACTTTGCTCAGTTCATTTATCAGTTCTGGTAGTTTTTTTGTGGAGTCCTAGGGTATTCTATATATAGTATAATGTCATATGCTAATAGTGAAATTTTCACTTTTCCTTACCAATGTATATGCCTTTTATTTCTTTTTTCTTGTCTGATTGCTGTGTCTAGGAATTCCAGTACTGTTTTAAATAAAAATGGTAAGAGTTGGTATCTTTGTCTTACTCCTGATCTCAGAGGAAAATCTCTAAATCTCTTTCACCATTGAGAATGATGTTCATTGTGGATTTTTCACATATGGCCTTTATTATGTTGAATTATGTTCTCTCTTAACCTAATTTTTTGAGGGCTTTTATCATCAATAGATGTTGTACTTTGTCAAATACTTTCTCTGCTTCTATTTAGATGATTGTGTGATTTTCATTCTTTTTCTGTTTAGTATGATGCATCACATTGATTTGTGAATATTGAACCACACTGGTATCCCAGGAATACATCCCACTTGATCATGGTGAATGATTTTTTTAAAATGTATTGTTGGACTTGATTTGCTAATACGTGTATATATATTAAGACAGAGAATACTTTATTCAAACCCACCAGAGAAATGGACAGCTTGGGTCTGTAACAAAGCATTATGTTTTAAAGCATAGGTCAATAATTGTATGAAAGTGTACACTGCTACATACAAATTAACTGATCAGAGAACAGCTTTTCAGTGTTCAAAATAGAATAAGCTTCCCTATAAAGGCAGCACCTTTGTGACATTTTTAACTTTAGTATTCCTTTCCTTCTTCACCCTCTCCTTCAACAGAATCCACACCAACCTCCTCATAATCCTTGTCAAGGATAGCCATGCCCTCACAGGCCTCAGAAAACTCTTCTTTCTCCATGCTTTCACCCACATACCAGTGACCAAAGGCACACTTGGTATACACCAGGTCAAACTTGTGATCCAGGTGAGCCCAGGCCTCAGCAATGGCTGTGGTATTGCTCAGCATGCACACAGCTCACTGTACTTTGGCCAAGTCTCTACCACCATGGGAGGCTGGTAATTAATGTCAACCTTTAAGTCAGTGGGGCACCAGTCCACAAACTGAATGGTACCCTTGTTCTTGATCATAGCAATGACAGCATTGACATCTTTGGGAACCACATCATCATGGTACAACAGGCAGCAAGCCATGCATTTATCATGGTGAGGATCACATTTTACCCTCTGGTTTGTTGACTCAAAGCATGCCTTGGTGATCTTTGCTACAGAAAGCTGTTCATGTAGGCTTTCTCAACAGAGATGACAGGCTTTTGTGGCCAGAGGGAAGTGATTGTGGGGTAGGGTACCAGGTTGGTCTGGAATTCTGTCAGATCAACATTCAGAGCTCCATCAAATCTGAGGGAAGCAGTGATAGAGGATACAATTTGACCTTTCAGTCTATTCAGGTTCATGTAGGTTAGGCATTCAATATCAAAGTTACTATGATAGATGTCAAAAATAGCTATGTTTTCTACCATGAAGGCACAATCAGAGTGCTACAGGATGGTGTGAGTAGTGAGGATGGAGTTGTAGGGCTTAACTACAGTTGTGGAAACCTGAGAGGCTGGGTAAATGGAGAATTCCAGCTTGGACTTCTTGCTATAATTGACAGGGAGATGTTCCATCAGCAGGGAAGTGAACCCAGAGGCAGCTCCCCCTCTAAAGCTGTGGAAAATCAAGAAGCCCTGAAGACTTGTGCACTAGTTGTACAGTTACTGAATTTGGTCTAAGACAAGGTCAATGATCTCCTTGCCAATAGTGTAGTTAGTGCCATCGGGCATAATTATTGGCAGCATCTTCCTTGCCTGTGATGAGGTGCTCAGGGTGGAAAACCTAGAGGCAGGTGCTAGTGTGAACGTCATCAATGACTGTGTGTTCCAGGTCTACAAAATCTGCCTTGGGCACATGCTTGCCAGCACTTGTCTCACTGAAGAAGTTGTTAAAAAAGTCATCTCCTCCCCCAATGGTCTTGTCACTTGACATATGGCCATTGGGCTGGATGCCATGTTCCAGGCAACAGAGCTTCCAGAAGGCATTGCCAATCTGGACACCAGCCTATCCAACATGAATGGAGATGCATTCAGTTGCTGCTTTGCAGCTGCTGAGTAGATGATGGGGAGGAAGAGGAGAGGTTGTTGCTTTTTATAAGCATGACTCTTGGGTGGTCAATGTAAGAGACCAAATCTTTATTTGTTAGTTAATATTTTGTTGAGGATTTTTGCATCTATGTTCATCAGAGATGTCAACTGGTAGGGTTTTTTGAGGTTTTTTCATATAATTTTAATATTAGGGTAATGTTGATTTCATAGATTGAATTTGGAAGTTTTCCTTCTATTTTTTGGAATAGTTTGAGAAGAATAAATATAAATTCTTTAAATGTTTGGTAGAATTCACTTCTGAAGTCATCTGATCCTGGACTTTTGTTTATTGGGAGATTTTTGGTCACTGACATAATTTCTTTCCTGGACTTTTGTTTACTGGGAGATTTTTGATCACTGATATAATTTCTTTGCTAGTAATTGGTCTGTTTCAATTTTCTATTGGTTCTTGATTCAGTTTTGGAAGGTGTTTCTAGGAATCTGTCCATTTCTTCTAGATTGCCCCATTGGTTTGCATATAATTTTTTAGAATATTCTCCTTTAATCCTTTGTATTTCTGTGGTGTCAGTTTTCTCCATCATTTCTGATTTTATTTATTTATTTATTTATTTATTTAATTTTTTTTTCATTTCTGATTTTAAATCATCTTTTATTTTTTTCTTGATGAATTTGGCTAAAGTTTTATCAATTTTTTTTTTATCTTTTCAAAGAATGAGTTCCTGGTTTCATTGATCTATTCTATTGAGGCTTTTTAATATCTCATTTATTTCTGCTCTATTCTTTATTATTTCCTTTATCCTACTGGTTTGGGGCTTTGTTTATTGTTCTTTTTCTTGCTCCTTTAGGTGTAAGTTTTGATTGTTATTTGTGATTTTTCTTGCTTTTTGAGGTAGGCCTGTATTGCTACCCGTTTTCCCTCTTAAAACAGCTTTAGCTGCATCCCAAGATTTTGGACTGTTGTGTTTTCATTTTCATTTGTTTACATGTATTTTTAAATTTTTTCTTGGATTTCTTCATTGACCTATTGATTGTTTAGTATCATGATATTTAACTTCTGTGTACCTGTTTTCTTTCCAGATATTTTCTTGTGATTGATTTTGTTTCATGGTCTTGTGACCAGAAAAGACACATGATATGATTTCAATATTTTTATTCATTGAGACTTGTTTTGTGATCTAATGTGACCTATTCTGGAGAATATTCCATGTCCACTTGAAAAGAATATGTATTCCCCTGTTTTGGGGTGTAATGTCCTGAATATTTCTGTTAAATCCATATGGTCTAATGTGTCATTCAGAGGTGAAGTTACCTTGTTGATTGATTTTCTGTCTGGAAGATCTATCCATTGGTGTAAGGGGGTGTGAAAGTCTCCTACTATTATTGTATTACTATAAATTTCTCCTTTTTTTCTGTTAATAGTTATTTTATATATTTAGGACCCCGCCTAATATAGGTGTATAAATATCTGCAATTATTATATCCTCTTAATGGACTGTTCCATTTATCATTATGTAGAGGCCTTCTTTGTCTCTTGTTATGGTCTATTTTATTTTTCAATCGTATTTTATTTAAATCCAATTAATTAACATATAGTACATCATTAGTTTCAGATGTAGATTTCAGTTATCAATTGCATATAATACCAAGTTCTCATTACATCACTGACCTCCTTAATGCCTGTTACTGAGTTATCCCATCCCCTGACCCACCTCCTCTCCAGCGACTCTCAGTTTGTTTCCAATAGTTAAGAGTCTCTTATGGTTTGTCTCCCTCTCTGATTTCATCTTATTTTATCTTCCCCTCTCTTCCCTTCTGATTCTCTGTTTTGTTTCTTAAATTCCACATATGAGTGAAACCATGTGATAATTGTCTTCCTCTGATTGACTTATTTTGCTTCACATAATGCCCTCCAGTTCCATCCACATCATTGCAAATGGTAAGATTTTATCCTTTTTGAAGGCTGAGTAATATTCCATGATGTGTGTGTGTGTGTGTGTGTGTGTGCATAGATAGTACATCTTCTTTATCCATTCATATGTAATTAGACATCTGGGTTATAGTCTGTTTTAGAGTCTATTTTATCTGATATAAATATTGCTATCCCAGCTTTTTTTTAAATTTCCATTTGTATAGTAAATGTTTTCCCATCCCCCACTTTGAATATGCATGTGTCTTTAGTTCTGAAGTGAGTCTCTTAGAGGCAACATGTAGATGGTTCTTCTTTTTTATTGATTCACTAACCCTATGTCTTTTGATTGTTGCCTTTAGTGTGTCTACATTTAAAGTCATTGTTGATAGGTATGCACTCATAGTTATTTTGTTACTTGTTTTATGGTTTCTTTTGTAGTCCTTCTCTTTTCCTTTCTTTTCTTGCCATCTTCCCTTGTGGTTTGGTGGCTTTCTCTCCTGTTATGCTTGTATTTAGTTCTGTTAATTTTTTGTATCTATTATAGATTTTTGATTTTTGGTTAAAATGAGGTTCGTACATAACGTCCTATGCATATAGCAGTTATATTAAATTGAATGTCCCTTAAGTTTGAACCCATTCTAAAACCATTAAATTTTACACCCCATATTTTATATATATGCTGCCATACATTATATCCCTTTATTTTATGAATGCTTTTTTTTTATTTTATGAATGCTTTGATTGATTTTACAGATATACTTGATTTTATTGCTTTTGTGCTTTAACTTCCATACTGTTTTTATAAGTGATTGATCTATTACTTTTATTATATGCTTACATTTACTTGTGATATTTTACCTTTCATAATTTTTTTTTTATTCCTGGTTTTTGCCTTTTCTTTCCACTCAAAGAATTCCCTTTAATGTCCCTTGTAAGGCTGGTTTGGTGGTAATGACTTCCTCTAACATTTGTTTGGGAAACTCTTTATCCGTCTTTTTTTCTGAATGGTAGCCTTGCTGGATACAGTATTTTTGGTTGCAGATTTTTTCTGTTCAGCACTATGAATATATCATGATGGTCCCTTCTGGCCTGCAAAGTTTCTGCTGATAAATCAGTTGATAGCTTTATGGGGTTTCTCTTTATGTATCTACTTTCTTTTCTCTTATTACTTTTAAAATTCTCTCTTATCATTATTTTTTGCCATTTTAAGTATTATGTGTCTTGGTACGAACCTCCTTGGATTAATTTTGCTGGGGGCTTTCTCTGTTTTCTGGATCTGATGTCTGTCTCTTTCCTTAGATTAGGGAAGTTTTCAGTTATTATTTCTTCAAATAAATTTTCCTCCCTTTCTCTTGTTCTTCCTTCTTGGATCCTTATAATGTGAATATTATTATACTCGATGATGTTGCTGAGTCCTCGTAACCTTTCTTTCTTCTTTCTTTCTTTCTTTCTTTCTTTCTTTCTTTCTTTCTTTCTTTTTCTTTCTTTCTTTCTTTCTTTCTTTCTTTCTCTTCTTTCTTTCTTTCTTTTTTTCTTTCTTTCCTTTTCTTTCTTTCGTTTTTTCTTCTTTCTTTATCTTTTCAGCTTGTATGCTTTCCATTACCCTGTCTTTTAGGTTGCTAATCTATTTTGCCTACTCTAATCTGTTATTGATTCTTTCTAGTATATTTTTAAATTTCAGTTATTGGGCTTTTCATCTGTGGTTCTTTTTTATATTTTAATCTCTTTGTTGAAGGATTCACTGAGATCCTCGACTCTTTTCTCAAATCCAGTATCTGTATGATCATTACTTTGAATTCTTTATCAGGCATATTGCTTATCTCTGTTTTATTTGATTATTTTGCTGTGGTTTTGTCCTGTTGTTTCATTTGGGACATACTCCTTTGTCTTCTCATTTTGTCTCTGTTTCTATGTATTAGGAAAGTCAGCTATGTTTTTTTATCTTGAAAGTAGTGGTCTTAGAAGAAGAGGAGTTGTGGTGCTGTGTAACACAATATCTCCTGTTTACCAGAACCAGAGATCTCCTATGTGGGTTTTGTGCAACCCTACTATTATAGCTCAGTCATGTTTGCCTTCAGTCCAGTTGCCTGCAATAATAGCCCACTTCACCTGCTGTCAGTATATTGTTTTTTTTTTTTTATTTTTTATTTTTAAATATTTAATTTTTTTTTTATTGGTGTTCAATTTACTAACATACAGAATAACACCCAGTGCCCGTCACCCATTCACTCCCACCCCCCGCCCTCCTCCCCTTCTACCACCCCTAGTTCGTTTCCCAGAGTTAGCAGTCTTTACGTTCTGTCTCCCTTTCTGATATTTCCCACACATTTCTTCTCCCTTCCCTTATTTTCCCTTTCACTATTATTTATATTCCCCAAATGAATGAGAACATATAATGTTTGTCCTTCTCCGACTGGCTGTCAGTATATTGTGCAGGCTTTGTTCCCTGTGCTGTTAAGGGAGCAGTTTGGGGTTGCCATGGGCTTATATTTGGCCAGTGTCAGTGGTCAGACCAGATGCCTGTCCTCAGCCCATATGTCAGGGATGTAGTCCCACAGACCTGCAGGGTACTCTCCCTGTTTTGTCCCTGAGAGGATTTCATTGGTGCATGACACTGGCAGTCAGACCAGGTGCCTGCCCCTAGTTCCTCTGCCAGGGCTGCAGTTGCAGTGATTGGTAGGGGCTCTCTCTGTGCTACTAGGCATAAGGTTTGGCTTCTGGGACTTTGGGTGCACTATTATGTATGGTTATCTTCCCCTTTACCCAGGGTAGGATTCACTTTGGAGTGGTGTCAATTCCTGCCAAGGCTTCTTGCAGGATGTGTAGAGTCAGGAGCCACTTTGGAGGGAAGCCTGCAGAGTGAAATGGGTTGGATAGGATAGATCTACAGAAAAAGGTGTGGGTAGTCTGTGTGGTCCCAAAAAGATAGGCAGAAAGCATTTGCAATGGTTTTTGCAAGTGTCCTGCTAATTAGGCTGTGGGTGGGGAGAAATGGCATCCATTAGCTCTTTTGTTTTTGGAGAAATCTCCTAAATATCCCTGTTCCTCCAACACATATTCTAAGATTAATAAATAAATCTGCTTCATGTATACCCCAGGCTCTTTAAAAACTGCTACTTCTATGCTGTGCCACCACTGGGTTATTTGTTATGCTGGCTCTTTAAGAGTAGGAACTCAGTTTCCTATTACCCTTCAGCTCTATATGTATGGGCTCTTTTTCCTAGTGCAAGTCCTCCATAATTTGGGTTCATGGTATGTGGTCTGATCCTCTTGTTTCTCTGTGCTTGTAATGTTCCTTTGTGGTTAGTCTCACTGGGAGTTTGGTTCCTGATCCCATCTCTGTCCTACCTACACTTTTTAATGTGGCCTCCTCTCTACAATTAACTGTGGAAAGTCTGTTCTGCCAGTCCTCAGGTCATTTTCAGAGTTGGTGGCACTGATATGGTTGTTATCTTGGTATGTCCATGGGACTAGGTGAACTCAGGATTCTTTTACTCCTCCATCTTCCTTTACCTAAAATCTAGTTTTGTCAGGTTCCAATAGAGCAATATTATTAGCTACAGATTTGATTGTCATGTTTTCTTCCTGTATTAACCTATAAAAATAGTCTGAAATTTCCCTATTTATCTCAGGTAATAACCCTTGTCTTGAAGTCTCTTTAGTCTTAAATTTCATAGACACACAAACCTTCTTACACTTATTTTTGTACTATATAACTTTTTGTACCCTTATTTTCAACCTGTGTCATTATATTGAGACACAATGCCTATTGTAGCATACAATGAAGGCAGCAGTTTGTAAATCTTTGTCTTTTAGTTGGAGAGATTAGTCTACTTACATGTAAAATAATTTATTGATATGTATGGGTTTAAATCTATTATTTTGTTTTTCAATTTTTTTCTATTGGCCTCATTTGATTTTCGTTGTTCTGTTCCTCCTTTCTTATCTTCTCTTAGGTTAATTAATTATTTTTATTCAAGTGCCAATAATCTTTTATTGAATGTAGTTCTCAATTAGGATATGAAAGGATTCAAGGGTGTCAGGCAAAGGTCATGGTCAGGAATCCAGAATGTGTCTCCACACTGGGCCCTCTTCAGTGGTACTTGTGTAGCAGCTCATGTTTGAGTTCCTCGTAACAATGACAGCAGTTGAAAAGCACATAAACTGCTAATACCGTAGAAAACCCAGTGATCCCCCTTTCTTTACAATGGCATACTTGTTGTAATACTTGTAGTAATCTCTTTGAAACACTCCAGTAATGACTTTAGGGGTGAAATCCTACATCAATAACCAGCTTTGCAGTTCTTCTCCTTCAATTATATGGATTAAGCTATCTTGGAGTCCTGGGTATCCATTATCAGGTAATTTTTTTTTAAGTTTTCCATTTAAATTTCTCTTATGGCTTTTTAACTTTGCCTTTTATATTAGTTTTTAGTGTTTGCTGTATGGATTATGATATGCATCCTTAACATTTCAGTTCACTTAGAGTTAATATTATATAAAAGGTTATTTTCAAGATGTTGTACATATCTTTGTTTTGGGAAATTTGATTATGAGGTGCCTCAGTTTTTGTTTAGTGTATTTATACTTCTTAGGGTCAGTGAGCTTCTTAGATCAATGTACATTTATGATTTTCACCAAATTTGGAAAATCTTCAGGCTTATATCTTCAAGTGTTTTTTGCTTCATTTTTTCTCCTTTCTTCTTCTGGGAATCCAAATACATGTGTGTTATATGATACAGTCTTATGTGCTTGAAGTGTTAGATCAAACATAGGCAAACTCTTGTTCTTCATCTGAATCTGGTCTTTTTTAAGGGCCCTCAAGCTAAGAATGGGAAATAAAAATGGTTTTCATATTTATAAAAGTTTGTTAAAAAAACAAAAACAAAAAGGAAAACAAAGAAGAATATGCATCAGAGATTGTATATGGCCTACAAAGCCTTACATATTTACTATCTGGCCATTTGTACAAAAACATTGTTGTCTTTTGCATTAGAGGGTGGATTTTGTGGGTGTTATAGTAATTTAATTTGAAGCAGAAAATCCTGGAAAGAGGGGAGCCATAGATGGGGGGAGCTTGCAAATCTCCTTATAAGCTCCTTTTTATCCTAATGATGCTCTGGCTATGGATTGGTCTTAAGGGAAGTGATTTATGAAGGTGTCCCTCAAGCAGTATGATTTCCTTTCAAAGGTAAAAGAACTCTATGATTTTTATAGATTTTGTTTTCTCTCCAGTTCCTTCAAATAGCAGTTGTTTTTATATTTTGGCAGAGTCTATAATTGTTATCTATGGGAGATTTAGTTGATACAATCCACTCTTCCAACACCAGAACTCATCAGACTTATTTTTAATTAAGTAGAATATAAATTATAATAAGTGGATGATTAAAAACAGATACATTTTTATTCTTTTGTAAACTATGCTGCATTTTAATGCTTGGTTTCTCATGCAAATGTGTGCTGCATTTCACTACAGGCACTAAAAAATCTTCTTCATTGTATAGACTAGGCAGACATCAAAATAATAGCAATAAGTTTTTGTCTATTTGGGTTGCATTTATGTGTCTCTCATCTGTAATAAGAATTTACCCACTAATATCCATTATCATTGCCTATAGATTTCTTTACTGGTCTTCTCATCCACAGTAGTTAATCAAATGATTTTTACAGTTAAAAAATCTAGATTTTTTTTAAAGTGACCAAATGTGAAAAGAAAATCCACTTCTTATATTTTAAAAAGGATTTAGTTAATGCTTTTAGTACATCTGAGTAACCTACATAACTTTCATCCATATATCCAATGTCTAAGAATTTAGCCTAAGAAAATAATCATGGTTGTACACAAAACACATCCACCAAGCGCTCATTTCAGTGCTATTTTCAATATTATGATAATGAAAACTAGCTTTTCTGCCATCTTTCTGTGGTGCCACAATGGTGTACATGAAAGTCCTGGCAGATGCTCTCAAGAGCACTAACAATGCTGAAAGAGAGGCAAATGCCAGATTCTTATGAGGCTTTGCTCCAAAGTCATCATCTAGTTTCTAACCGTGATGATGAAGCATGGTTACATTGGTGAATTTGAAATCATTATCACAGATCTTGGAAAACTGTTGTGAACCTCACAGGCAAATTACACAAGTGTGGAATAAGGAGCCCAGATTTGATGCACAACTCAAAGATCAAGAAAAATGGTAGAGAGGGAGGCGGCAAGATGGCAGAAGAGTAGGATCCCCAAGTCACCTGTCCCCACCAACTTACCTAGATAAATTTCAAATCATCCTGAAAAACCTACGAATTCGGCCTGAGATTTAAAGAGAGAACAGCTGGAATGCTACACTCAGAAGAGTTCACGCTTCTATCAAGGTAGGAAGACGAAAAAAAAATAAAGCAATAAAAAGCATCCAAGGGGGAGGGGCCCCACGAGGAGCCGGGCTAAGGCCACGGTGAGTGCCCCCAGACCGGAAAGCCCCGTCCAAGAGAAGCAGGAGCTACACCAATCTTCCCCGATGGAAAGGCTCTCACAGGGAGTTGGAGCAGGATCCCAGGAGGGGCGGGGATGCTCTCAGGCTCCCAGGGGCAATAACAGAGGACCTGCGCCCCGGGGGGAAAGCAAGCCATACCCCACAGCTGAGCTCCCTAAATGGCTGCAGTGGGTGCCCGGTTGGGACCAGGAGCTGCTCGGGGCGGGTCCGGGAGGGAGCTGCGTGGCCCCAGCAGTGGGACTCCAGCAGCACAGGCCCCGGAGCCCAGGGTGCCTGGGGACACAGCCCAGGATCCAGTGCTCCTTCCGGAACAGGCAGGGGCCGGGAGGGCCCAACACAGAAAGGATGCTCCTGCAGCCAAAGGGGTGGGGGTGGGGGCGAGCTGTGCAGATCAGGTGCTCACACCTGAGAATCAGCACAGCAGGTCCCTCTCCCAGAAGACCAGCTAGAAGGACTGGGGAAAAGCAAGTTATTGACCAAGCAGCACTGGAAAGTTCAAGGGGAAGAGGAGGGATTTACAGTATATAGAATCAGACAATACTCCCACTTGTTTTTTGTTTCCTTGGCTTCCCCCACCCTTTTTTTTCTTTTCTTTTTTTTCTTCCACTTTTCTTTTCTTTTTTCTCTTGTCTCTTTTCTCCTTTTCCCAGTACAACTTGTTTTTGGCCACTCTGCACTGAGCAAAATGACTAGAAGGAAAACCTCACCTCAAAAGAAAGAATCAAAAACAGTCCTCTCTTCCACAGAGTTACAAAATTTGGATTACAATTCAATGTCAGAAAGCCAATTCAGAGGCACTATTATAAAGCTACTGGTAGCTCTAGAAAAAAGCAAAAAGGATTCAAGAAACGTTGTGACTTCAGAATTTAGATCTAATCAGGCCTAAATTAAACATCTATTAAATGAGATGCAATCCAAACTAGAGGTCCTAATGACGAGGGTTAACAAGGTAGAAGAACAGTGAATGACATAGAAGAAAAGTTCATGGCAAGGAGGTAAACTGAGGAAAAAGAGAAAAACAATTAAAAGATCATGAGTATAGGTTCAGGGAAAAAAAAGAAAGCCTCAGAAGGAAAAATCTACGTTTAATTGGGTTCCTGAGGGCGCCGAAAGGGACAGAGGTCCAGAAACTGTATTTGAACGAATGATACCTGAGAACTTCCCTAATTTGGGGAGGGAAACAGGCATTCAGATCCAGGAGATAGAGAGATTCCACCCCCACCCCCTTAAAATCAATAAAAACCGCTCAAACCTCAACATTTAATAGTGAAACTTGCAAATTCCAAAGATAAAGAGAAGATCCTTAAAGCAGCAAGAGTCAAGAAATATCTAACATTTATAGGGAGAAATATTAGATTAACAGCAGACCTCTCCACAGAGACCTGGCAGACCAGAAAGGGATGGCAGGATATATTCAGGGTCCTAAATAAGAAGAACCTGCAGCTAAGAATACTTTGTCCAGCAAGGCTCTCATTCAGAATAGAAGGAGAGATAAAGAGCTTCCAAGATAGGCAGAAACTGAAAGAATATGTGACCACGAAGCCAGCTCTGCAAGAAATACTAAGGGGGGATTCTGTAATAGAGGAAATCCAAGGAAACAATCCACAAAAACAGGGACTGAATAGGTATCATGATGACACTAAATTCATATCTTTCAACAGTAACTCTGAACATGAATGGGATTAATGGCCCCATCAAAAGGTGCAGGGTTTCAGACTGGATAAAAAAGCAAGACCTATCTATTTGCTGTCTACAAGAGACTCATTTTAGACCTAAGGACACCTACCACCTGATAATGAAAGGTTGGAGAACCATTAACCATTCCAATGGTCCCCAAAAGAAAGCAGGGGTATCCATCATTATATCAGATAAACTAAAGTTTATCTCAAAGACTGTAGCAAGAGATGAAGAGGGACACTATATCATACTTAAAGGATCTATCCAACAGGAAGACCTAACAATCATCAATATTTATGCCCCGAATGTGGGAGCTGCCACGTATATCAATTAATAACCAAAGTTAAGACATACTTAGATAATAATACACTTATACTTGGTGACTTGAATGTAGCGCTTTCTACAATCGACAGATCTTCTAAGCACAACATCTCCAAAGAAACAAGAGCTTTAAATGATACACTGGACCAGATGGATTACACAGATATCTATAGACCTTTACATCCAAACTCAACTGAATACATATTCTTCTCAAGTGCACATGGAACTTTCTCCAGAATAGACCACATACTGGGTCACAAATCAGGTCTGAACCGATACCAAAACATTGGGATCGTCCCCTGCATATTTTCAGACCATAATGCTTTGAAATTAGAACTAAATCACAACAAGTTTGGAAGGATTTCAAGCACGTGGAGGTTAAGGACCATCCTGCTAAAACATGAAAGGGTCAACCAGGAAATTAGGGAAGAATTAAAAAGATTCATGGAAAATAATGAGAAAGAAGATACAACCATTCAAAATCTTTGGGATGGAGCAAAAGCAATCCTGAGGGGGAAATACATCGCAATACAAGCATCCATCCAAAAACTGGAAAGAACTCAAATACAAAAGCAAACCTTGCACCCAAAGGAGCTGGAGAAACAACAGCAAATAGATCCTACACCCAGCAGAAGAAGAGAGTTAATAAAGATTCGAGCAGAACTCAATGAAATAGAGACCAGAGGAACTGTGGAACAGATTAACAAAACCAGGAGTTGGTTCTTTGAAAGAATGAATAAGATAGATAAACCATTAGCCAGCCTTATTAAAAAGAGAGAAAAGACTCAAATGAATAAAATCATGAATGAGAAAGGATCACCACCAACACCAAGGAAATACGAATGATTTCAAAAACATATTATGAGCAGCTATATGCCAATTAATTAGGCAATCTAGAAAAAAAGGACACATTTCTGGAAAACCACAAACTACCAAAATTGTAACAGGAAGAAATAGAAAACCTGAACAGGCCAATAACCAGGGAGGAAATTGAAGCAGTCATCAAAAACCTCCCAAGACACAAAAGTCCTGGGCCAGATGGCTTCCCAGGGGAATTCTATCAAACGTTTAAAGAAGAAACCATACCTATTCTACTAAAGCTGTTCGGAAAGATACAAAGAGATGGAATACTTCCAAACTCTTTCTATGAGGCCAGCATCACCTTAATTCCAAAACCAGACAAAGACCCCACCAAAAAGGAGAATTATAGACCAATATCCCTGATGAACATGGATGCAAAATTCTCACCAACAGTAGTGTCTACTATATTCCCATTGTTGTGCAATAGGTCTATAGAACTTTTTCATCTTGCAAAACTAAACCTCTATACCCATGGAACAATACCACATTTCCCCCTCCACCCAGTCTTTGGTGGCCACCATTTTATTTTCTTTTTCTGTGAGTTTGACTACTTTAGTTATTTTATATACCTGAACTCATACAGTATTGTGTTTTTGTTACTGGGTAATTACATTTAGTATCACATCCTTAAATTTCATCCATGTTGCATCCATATCACTATTAAAGCTGAATAATATTCTATTGTATGTATATGCCACATTTTCTTTATTCATTCACACACTGAAGAACATTCTGTTGCTTCAGCCTCTTGTGAATAATGCTGCAATGAACATGAGTATGCAAATATCTCCTTGAGAACTTGCTTTCAGGGATCCCTGGGTGGCACAGCGGTTTAGCGCCTGCCTTTGGCCCAGGGCGTGATCCTGGAGATCCGGGATCGAATCCCACGTCAGGCTCCCGGTGCATGGAGCCTGCTTCTCCGTCTGCCTGTGTCTCTGCCTCTCTCTCTCTCACTGTGTGCCTATCATAAAAAAAAAAAAAAGAACTTGCTTTCAATTCCTCTTGGATATATACCAAGAAATGATATTGTAGGATCATATGGTAATCTAATTTTTAATTTTTTGAATAAACTTCATATAACACTACACCATTTTACAGCCTCAACAACAGTGCATAAAGGTTCCAATTTTTCCATATGCTCACCAATAAATATTATATCCTGGTTTTTTTTATAGTGGCTCTCCTAATGAGTATGACATGATATCTCATACAATGTTTTAAGTTCTTATTTAAATTTCAGTTATTAACATACAGCGTAATATTAGTTTCAAGTGTACAATTTAGTGATTCAATACTTACATACAACACCAGATGCTCATCGCAACAACTACCCTCCTTAATCCCTATTACCTATTTAATCCATCCAGCCACCTACCGTCTGGTAACCATCAGTTCTCTATAATTAAGAGTCTGTTTCTTGGTTTGCCTCTCTCCTTTTTCTTCTATGATCATTTGTATTGTTCTTAAATTCCACATGAGTGACATTTTATGGTCTTTTTCTTTCTCTGACTGACTTTTTTCACTTAGCATCAAAATCTCCAGCTCTACCCAAGTCATTTCAAATGGCAAGATGTCATTCATTTTTATGGCTGAGTAATATTCTGTTGTGTGTGTGTATGTGTGTATATATATATATATATATACATACATACATACATATATACCACTTCTTTATCCATCCATCAGTCAATGGACATTTGGACTCTTTCCATAATTTAGCTATTATTGATAATGCAGCTATAAACATCGAGGTGCATGTATTCCTTCAAATTAGTGTTTTGTATTTTTTGGGTAAATATCTAATAGTACAATAACAGGATCATAGAGTAGAACTATTTTTAACTCTTCAAGGAATCTCCGTACTGTTTTCCACAGTGGCTGCACCAGTTTGCATTCCCACCAACAGTGTAAGAGGGTTCTCCTTCCTTCACATCCTCAACAACACCTGTTGTTTCTTGTGTTGTTAATTTTAGCCATCTGACTCATGTGAAGTGGTATCTCACTGTAGTTTCGATTTGTATGCCCTGATGATCAGTGATGTTTAGCATCTTTTCATGTGTCTATGACCATCTGTATGAATTGTATAGAAAAAAATGTCTATTCACATCTTACCATTTTTAATTGAATTCTTTGTTTTTGGGGTTTTGAGTTTTACAAGTTCTTTCTATGTTTTAGATACTAACCCTTTACCAAATATGTCATTTGCAAATATCTTCTCTCATTGCATAGGTTGCCTTTTAGTTTTATTGATCATTTCCTTCATTGTGTGGAAGCTTTTTATTTTGATGAAGTCATAATAATATATTTTTGCTTTTGTTTCCCTTGCCTCTGGAGACATATCTAGAAAGAAGTTGCTACAGCTGATATCAGTGAAATTACTGTCTGTGTTCTCCTCTAGGATCATTATGGTTTCAGGTCTCACATTTAGTTTTTTATTGAATTTTGAACTTAGTTTTGTGTATGGTGTAAGAAAATTGTCTAGCTTTCATACTTTTGTATGTTGTTCTCCGGTATTCCAAACAACATTTGTTGAAGAGATTGTCTTTTTCCTGTTGGATATTCTTTCCTTCTTTGTCAAGATTAGTTGACCATATAATTCTGGGTTTATTTCCTATCTTTCTATTCTGTTATTTTGATCTATGTGTCTGTTTTTGTATCAGTATCATACTGTTTATCTATTCATGAGAGACACACAGAGAGAGACAGGGACACAGGCAGAGGGAGAAGCAGGCTCCCCGTGGGGAGCCTATTGTAGGACTTGATCCCAGGACCCAGGAATCATGCCATGAGCCAAAGGCAGACACTCCACTGCTAAGCCACTCAGGTGCCCCCGTACTGTTTTGATCACTACAGATTGTGGTATAACTTGAAGTCGGAAATTGTGATGCCTCCAGTTCTACTTTTCTTTTTCAAGATGGCTTTGGTTATTTGGGGTCTTTTGTAGTTCTTTTTTTTTTTTTTTTTTTTTTTTGCAAACACACGAGGGTTTATTTACAAGCTCCAGCTTGGGTCCAAGTGTACCCGGCACAGCAGAGCAGGGACTTGGACCCCGAGGTGGGTTTCAGCTTAGTTTTTTGTAGGCTGGTCTAGGGGACCTCCAGAAGGGGTGGAGCAATTCCTCAAGTTCTGTTTACATTTTGATATGGGGCCTTCAAGGGCATTGAGCTTTGTTCTTATTCTAATAGGGGCTTCCTGCCACTGGCTTGGGCTCTGTTTTTATTCTAAATGGGGCTTTCTAGGACATTAAGCTGTAAGCTGTTTTCTTCCTTTAACTGAAGGTAAAGTTCAGCTCTTATTCACAGGGGCCTGGGATGGCTGTACTTGTGCTAACGCTGAACTTAAAGTGGAATGGCCTTAATTTTCTCGGCCTCCACATTTCCCCCTCTCAGAGGAACCTAAGGAAGAACCCAATCATGGGTCCAGGCTGCTCTCAGAGTGAGCCAGGGGGAATGATTAAACCAGGATTCTAACCAACCTTGTTGCTATTCTCGCTCCCATTTACATTCCAACGAAGAAGCAACATCCTACGTTTAAGGCAGCACATAACCCTTCCCCCTCATCCTTTGCTGTAAGAAGACTAATTCTAATCTCCTTCTATTTTGAAAGACAACCTCAGACTAGGGAGTCTTGGAGGTGGGAAATAAGTGAAAACTGCGCAGTCTTAGCTTTAGGGGATTGTCTTTGTCTGGTTGGCTTTTCCATTCTGGAACAAAGTCCTTGAGAACGGCGAGTGGGTCAGCGGGCTGGACTTGGGTGTAGTGGACCCAGGGAGTAATCCTGTCGACCTTGAGAGCGATGGGAGTGGTCAGGATCACGATGTAAGGTCCCTTCCAGCGAGGTTGAAGTGTCCGGTGTTGGTATCTCCACACGTACACCCAGTCACCGGGCCCATGTCGATGGGGTTCTGGGGGTGGCCCAGTCTCATAGAGAGCCCTCAGCTTAGGCCACACCTGCTCATGGGTTCGTTGTAACATTTGGAGGGAGAAAAGAAGTTGGTGATCATCAAATTCAGCAAGCACCTCAGGTTTTAAATTGGGGTAATAGGTGGAGGAAGACCGAACATGATCCCATCTTATATGGGGAGTTCCTCACCCTATATAGGGCGAAGGGGAGGAGTCACCCATTCCCGGCAGTCTCCAGGGTTAATTTAGTTAAGGTCTCCTTTAATGTTCTGTTCATCCTCTCTACCTGTCCTGAGCTCTGGGGCCTATATGCACAATGTAATTTCCAATCTGCCCCAAGTACTAGTGCCACTCCCTATGTTACCTTAGAGACGGATCCTGGGCCTTTGTCTGACCCAATTTTAACAGGAAAACCATACCTCGGTAAGATGTCTTCCAGCAGTTTCTTGGTCACGGTCTGTGCCGTTTCATGTTTGGTGGGAAATGCCTCTGTCCATCCTGAAAAAGTATCTACAAATACTAGTAAATACCTGTATCCGTATTTTCCAGGTTTTACCTCAGTGAAGTCCACTTCCCAGTAGGCTCCTGGGTGGTCCCCCCGAAGCGGGTGCCCGGGTTAGATCCATGGGCGGTGGCATTAGTTAACTGGCATGCGTGGCAGCTTGCCACAATCTGCTCGATCTTTGCTAGAGAGTCTTTAATAGTGATCTTTGCATGTCGTATGAGGTCTTCCATCTTCCTTGTCCCCATGTGAGGACTCCGATGCATTTGGGATAGGCCTCGCCGTCCCAGTTCCTCTATCAGGATGATGCTGGAGTCTGTGGCCCTCCACCAGCCACGCAAGCGCTGGGTCACAGGCAAGCATTTGATACAGTGTAAATCAGCATCAGTATAGTCGGGGGTGTCCGGCAGGGTCGGTGCCCCCGGATCGGGTAGCGTGGTTGCTAAGACCTGGGTCGCCAAAGGGCCGCCTCCTTTGCTTTTAAATGGGCTCGCCGGTTTCCCCCGCTACTGGTGTGTCTGCCTTTTGGTGCCCCGGACAGTGGATGACGGCCAGGGCCTTGGGCAGCCAGAGGGCCCTCAGGAGTTCAAGAATCTCCGTTTGGTTTTGAACAGTCCTTCCCTCTGCTGTCAGGAGCCCTCCCTCCCTCCCTGTAAAGGGCTCCGTGGATGTGAGCGGTGGCGAGGGCAGACCTGCTGTCGGCGTAGATGTTTATGCGTTTACCTTCCCCCATGGTCAGCTCCTTGGCCAGTGTGGTCAGTTCTGCCCTGAGCAGATGTTTGGGCTGCCAGTGGCCCCGCCCAGACGGCTGCCGTCTCCGTGGTTACGGCTGCCCCCCCCCCCCCCCCCCCCCCCGCATCTGACTCCTTTTCGGACAAAACTGCTGCCGTCGGTGTACCAGGTGATGTCCGCATTCGGCAGTGGCTGGTCCTGGAGATCAGCTCTGATTCCGTGCACCTGTGCCAAAATTTCTTGACAGGCATGCAGGGGGGGGGTCCCAGTCTGGGTTAGGGAGTAGCGTTGCCAGATTCAGGGTTGTTGGTGGCTTAAATAAAATTCTGGTAGGGTTCAGCAGTAGGCTCTGATAATGGGTCAGACGGGCATTGCTGATCCAGCGGTCTCGGGGCTGTTTGAGTACCCCTTCAATAGCATGTGGGGTGGTAACGTGCAGTTCTTGACCCATGGCCAGTTTGTCTGCATCCTTGACCATAGTGGCCACCGCAGCAATAATTTTTAAGCATGGGGGCCATCCAGCAGCCACCGTGTCCAGCTTTTTGGGGAGATAGGCTATGGGTCTCTTCCAGGGACCTAAGTACTGGACAAGGACCCCTTTTGCAACCCCGTCTTTCTCGTCCACATACAGGTAGAAGGGCTTGGCTAGATCGGGCAACCCAAGAGCCGGGGCAGACAGTAAAGGCTCATTTAAGGTCATTAAAGGCTCTGTTCATGGCCTCTGTCCATTCAAACTTTTGCTGGTGCCTGGTGGCCTCATAGAGGGGTCTGGCCATCTCAGCAAAACCCGGAATCCATAAGCGACAGAACCCTGCTGACCCCAGGAATTCACGTACCTGGTGGACAGTTTGCGGCTGTGGGATTCTTAAGACAGTTTCCTTCCGTGCATCTGTCAACCATCTTTGTCCATCCTTTAGTTTGTACCCAAGGTAGCTCACCTCTGCTCTGCAGATCTGGGCTCTTTTAGCTGAGGCCCGGTATCCTAGGACTGCTATGGTCTGGAGCAAGTCCCTGGTGCCTTGCAGGCACGTGTCCTGGTCCTCTGCCACCAACAGGATATCATCTACATATTGTAATAAAGTCAAATGAGGGTGCTCGGAGCAGAACTCACCCAAGTCTTCGTGTAAGGCCTCTTCGAAGATGGTCGATGAATTTTTGAATCCTTGTGGTAGTCGAGTCCAGGTGAGCTGGCCATTGATGCCTTTCTCAGGGTCCGTCCATTCAAAGGCGAAGAGGTCTTGGCTCCTGGGTGCTAAAGGCAGGCTGAAAAAGGCATCTTTTAAATCTAACACTGTATACCAAGTTTTGTCTGGAGGCAGGGTGGCGAGGAGGGTGTATGGGTTTGGGACCGTAGGGTGCATATCCTCTACTCACCGGTTGACTTCCCTCAAGTCCTGGACTGGCCTGTAATCATAGAGTGAGGTTTCTGAACCAGCAGCAAGGGAGTGTTCCAGGCCGATTGGCAGGGCCTTAATATGCCCGAGTCCAGTAGTCGCCGTATGTGGGGTGTGATTCCCTTTCGTGCTACTAGAGGCATGGGGTATTGGCGGACCCTGACAGGGTCTGTCCCCGGCTTCAGTTCTATGTATATGGCTGGTCGATGCTGGGCCAGCCCGATTCCCCCAGTTTCTGCCCACGCTTGGGAAAATTCCCGCAGCCAACAGTCAATGTCAGTCATTGAGGCTGAGGGCATTTGGTGGAGATGATATTCGTCTTCTAAACTCAGGACAAGCACCTGAATCGGGTGCCCCTTCTTGTTTAGGACTTTTGCCCCTTCGGGGTGGAAGCAAATTTGTGCCCCCATCTTGGTGAGCAAATCCAGACCTAACAACGGGTAGGGACACTCAGGGATGACCATGAAGGAGTGGGATACCCAGCCCCTGCCGAAATCCACAGTTCTTCGGGTAGTCCATGAGTATTGTTTGGTGCCCATGGCCTCTTGCACCCATGAAGTTTTGTTTGCCAATTTCCCTTGGGGTTGTCATAAAACTGAATGTTGTGCCCCAGTGTCCACTAGGAATTCAACAGGTTGCCCCTCCACTTTAAGAGTTACCCTGGGCTCTGGGAGGGGTGCCGAACCCCGACTCCCCTAATCGCCTAATCGGCCAGGTCCTCCATTTTCAAGATCTTGGCAGGGGCCTTAGATCTTTTGTTAGGGCAGCTTTTTACCCAGTGGCCCTCTTCTTTGCAATAAGCACATTGGTTTTTGTTCAGCTTAGGGCGCTCCCGATGGGGACCAGGGCCATCCTCCTTACCTGTCCCTGAAGCCAGCTTCTTGAGGTGCCTCCGTCTTTCCTGTGGGTCATCCCAGGTTGTGGCCAGCAGGATCTTGGCCAGGTTTCAGGTCTGCCAGTCACTTAGTTTGGTTTGTTGTTCTTCCGGACTTTCTCTATTATTATAGACTTGTTCTGCCACTATCACTAAGTCCTGCAAGCTCTTCTCTCCCAGTCTCTCTACTCTTTGCAATTTCTTTTTAATGTCTGGAGCGGCCTGGTTAACAAAAGCCATGATAATTGCAGCCTTTGTTTCCGGGGCTTCTGGGTTCATAGGGGTGTACTGCCTAAAAGCCTCTATGACTCTAAGAAGGCTGCTGGACTCTCATCCTTACCCTGTCTCACATCATAGACCTTGGCCAGATTGGTCGGCTTGAGACCTGCCATTAGAGTCTGGCGGTGGACCCGGAGTCTCTCCTTACCTTCAGCCGAGTTGTGCACTTTGGGGGGTAAAAAGGGTTTTAGCCAAGGAGGGGAATTTTCGGTCATGTCCTGCCAGGCCAGGATGTTGGGCACCTGGTCAGGGTGGCCATCGGGTTTGTCCCTGAAGATCACGGCCTTAACCATGTGTGAAACCCTCCGGATAGGGTCCTGGGGGTCTCTCGGATCCCGGACGAGCCCCCAAATGTTGTGCCCAAGATCACGAATCCGAGAAACCACCAAGGAGCTGACACCAATGCAAACACACGAGGGTTTATTTACAAGCTCCAGCTTGGGTCCAAGTGTACCCGGCACAGCAGAGCAGGGACTTGGACCACAGCAGAGCAGGGACTTGGACCGTCTTTTGTAGTTCTACACCAATTTTAGGATTGCTTGTTCTAGCTCTGTGGAAAATGTTGGTGGTATTTGATAGGGATTGCATAAAATGGGTAGATTGCTTTGGGTAGTATAAACATTTTAAAAATATTTGCTCTTCCAATCCATGAGCATGGAATATCTTTACATTTCTATGTGCCATCTTGAATTTCTTTCTTCAGTGTTTTATAGTTTACAGAGTTTAGGTCTTTTACCTCTTTGGTTAGGTTTATTCCTGGGCACCGTATTGTTTTGGGTGCCATTGTAAATGTAATTGATACCTTGATTTCTTTCTGCTGCTTCATTATAGGTGTATAGAAATGCAACAGATTTCCGTGTTGATTTTGTCTCCTGGAATTTTACTGAAATTGTGTATCAGTTCTAGCAGTTTCTTGGTTGAGTCTTTTGGATTTTCTGTATACAGTATCATGTCCTCTGCAAATAGTGAAAGTTTTACTTCTTTCTTGCCAAACTAGATGCATTTTATTTCTTTGTGCTGTCTGATTGCTGTGGTGAGGACTTCCATTACTACATTACATAACAGTGGTGAGAGTGGACATCCCTGACTTGTTCCTGACCATAGAGGAAAATCTCTGTTTTTGCCCCATGGAGGATGATATTTACTCTGGGTTTTTCCTATAAGCCCTTTATTATGTTGAGGTATGTTCCCTCTACACCTACTTTGTTGAGGGTTTTTTTTTTTTTTATCATGAATGGATGTTGTACTTTGTCAAATGTTTTTCTGTATCTGTTGAAAGGATTATATGGTTCTTATTCTTTTATTAATGTAATATATCATGTCGATTGACTTGTGAACATTGAACCACCCTTGTAGTCCAGGAATAAATCCCACTTGATTGTGGTGAATGATTCTTTTATGTACTGTTGAATTTGATTTGCTAGTATTTTATTGAGAATTTTTGCATCTGTGTTAATCAGGGATATTGGTCTGTAGTTTTCTTTTTTTAGTGTAGTCTTTATCTGGTTTTGGTATTAGGGTAATTCTGGTCTCACATAATGAGTTTAGAAGTTTTCCTTCCATTTCTATTATTTGAAATAGTTTGAGAAGAATAGGTACTAACTCTTCTTTAAATGTTTGGTGGAATTTGCCTGTGAAGCCATTTTCCCTGGGCTTTTGTTTATTGGGATTTTTTTGACTACTGATTCAATTTCTTTGTAAGTGAATGGTCTATTCAAGTTCTCTATACCTTCCTTTTTTTAGTTTTGGTAGTTTATATGTTTCTAGGAAGTTATCCATTTCTCCTAGGTTGTCCAGTTTGTTGGCATATACTTTTTCATAATATTCTCATACACTTCTTTGTATTTCTGTGGTGTTTTCTCCTCCTTCATTTGTGATTTTATTTATTTGGGTTCTTTCTCTCTTTTTTTTGGAATAGGTCTGGCTAGAGGTTATCAATTTTATTAACTTTTTAAAAAGATATTATTTATTTATTTGAGTGAGAGAAAGACAGCATGAACAGAGGAAGGGGCAGAGGGAAAGGGAGAAGCAAACTCCCCACTGAGCAGGGAGCCCAATGAGGAGCTCAATCCCAGGATCCTGAAATCAGGACAAGAGCTGATGGCAGATGCTTAATTGACTGAGCCACTCAGGTGCCCCTTATTAACTTTTTCAAAGAACATCCTCCTGATATCATTGATATTTGTCTTTTCTGTCTATCCTTCTAGGATCCCTATAATATGAATGTTATTACATTTCATAGAGTCACTGAGTTCCCTAAGTCTATTCTTGTGTTGCATAATTCTTCTTTCTCTCTTTTGTTTAGCTGCATTATATTCCATTATTTGTCTCCTGTATAACTTATTCATTTCTCTGCTTCTTCCATCCTTGTGTTCATTGCATAAAGCCCATTTCCAATCTCAGTTATTGCATTTTTCATTAATGACTGATGTTTTTAACTCTTTAACCTGTCTGGTAAGGGTCTCCCTGAAGTCTTCCATTTTTCCTCAAGCCCAGCTACTATCTTATTATTATTGTTTTAATTCTTTATCAGCCATGTTACTTATATTTGTTTCACATAGATCTCTGTTCATGATCTTATCTTGTTGTTTCATTTGGGATGAATTCCCTCATCTTGGTATTTTGTCTAAGTATCTGCCTTCTTCTCTGTGTTAGAAAAGCCCATTATGTTTCCTGCTCCTGAGAGTAATGGCTTTATGAAGAAGAGATCATATTGTGTCCAGGACCTGACACTTCAGGGAGTATCTCTGGTATGTGGTCTGTGTGCTCTGCTGTTGTATTTTGGCTGCTCTTTCCTTCAGGTCAGTCCTCTGCAGAGATTCTTCTTGCCTACAGTGGACAGTGTTTGGTCCTGGACAAGAATATGGTAAGTTTTAACTAGGGGTACTCTAGTCTGCTTGTTAAATGAGACATGGTACTACTTCCACTAGAACTGAAGCCCTGAAGAATTCTCTGGCTAGAAAACATGTTTGTGGGCAGAGGTTTCTGCTGGTCTTCTGGGGAAGCTGTCTACCACACTGGAACTGAGGCAACCTTGACTGAGAAGTACAGTCCCACCAGAGTGCAGAGTTGTGGGACTTGGTGTAAGCAGGTTAGGCAGTCAGTGCTGGTACTACATTGTTTCCTGCAGGTGGCTCTTTGTTTTATGTTGAGGCATGGGGGAGTTAACTGGTATCAGCCAGCAACTTTGTCCTTAGAGAAATGTCTTTTTAATTCTGCCTCTCAGGGATGTGCTCCAAGAAGAATGAAAATCTCCCCTTCTGTGTGTCCCAAGCATTCTTCAGATCACTATTTCCATTCCCTTTGCCCCTAGATTGTTTGCCTGCTTTCTCTCCAGTAGTAGGGAGGTGCTCTCAGGGTTCTATCACAGACAAACATGCTGACCCTTAAAGCTCCAATATATAATCCCTGCTGGTTGCAAGAACTCATGAAAATCAGCCCCCCTCCTTTCTCAGCCAATGGCTTTGTGTAAATGTTCTCATTTTGCATTCCTCTATGTGTTCTCCCCCTTCCCTTTTCTCTGTACCAATGGCTCCCTCCCCTTCATAGCACCTACAATCTAGTTCTCCCCTAGTGCTAACACTTCCTATCTTCTTTGATATGGCTTCTCTTCCTTTAGTTGCAGAGTTTTTTTTTTTTTCTTTTAGTCTTCAGGTTGATTTCTGGGGTATTTAGAATAATATGATAGTCATCTAGTTGTGTTCATGGGATGAAATGAGCCTAGGATCCTCCTACTCTGCCACCATATTCTCTCCGTTCATTATAGTTTTGATTTTCATCTCCCTGATCAATGAGTTTGAGCATTTGGTCATATACTTATTGGCCATTTGTATATCTCCTTTGAATAAATGTCCATTTAAGGCCTTTGTCTTCATTTTTCTTTTTGTGATTTTCTGGGTTTTTTTTCTGCAATGAATGCTTAGTAACTTTTATGTTGAAGAAATTATTGTGAATAATAATAATAAAAAAACATATCAAGCAAGTTGTTGCAATAAGTAGATGGACCAGTCTTGAGTGACCGGTTGGGGTAGCTTGTGGGTGGCTAGTGCTACTGACTTTATTTAGGATTAAACCCTTAAATAACCCTTAAAGTGGCAACTTTATTCCAAATCAAGGCCCCTCCATCTTTTGTGGATCAGTTAGCTTGGGTGACATAAAGCATGGCAGGCAGAGGATTAAGTAAGTGAGGCTGAACTGGAAATGCAGCCATGAAGCAGTAACAGCCTGTGTTCAAAATCCATGTAGGATACTTAGTGATCTTGCACGTGAAATCTCAGTCTGGATACTACAAATTATTGTTCTCTCAGGAATTTTGACACTTAGAAGAGAACTTTATTATGTAAGGTTTTTGGCTTTTATGTAGCCAATTCAGAAGAGGTGACTAGGCAAATCACTAAAAATTTTGTAATCTGGGTTTCAAGAAATGCTCTGTAAGCATTTAGGGCACAAGTTTATGTTAAATAAAGATAAGCAAAGAAAAGCTCATAGCATGACTTTAATTTTAAAATTCCAGTAAAAATAGGCACCTGGGTTGCTCAGTTGGTTAAGCATCTGCCTTTGACACAGGTCATTATCTCCTTCTCTTTTTGCCCTTCCCACCCCCACTCATGTTCTCTCTTATGCACTCCCTCAAATAAATAAATACTCTTTTTTAAAGAGTTTACAAAAAATAACATTCCAGTAAAAAAATTTAAACCTTAAGTGATTGATAGCAATAAAGTGTGTTTCCCAAAAGTCTGGACTAGTGACAATACTAGCAAACTTGCTGGATGGAATTTCTGCCTTGAAAGGAAATAATGGGGAATGATGACATTCAAAACTCTTAATTGGGAATACAAACTATTATTATTTTCTTGAAGGAAAGGCTAATATGATAGCAGAGTGATCTGAGTAGGAGTACACACATTCATTCTGCAGGAGCAAATGAAAACTAGACATCTAAGGTAATTATGGAAAAGAGTTATTGGGTTCAATGAAACAACCATATATATGAATACTTCTATTCTTGCTTCTTAACTCTTTTAATTGAAATCCTAGATAGCATGCATGTTTAAGAACCACACTCACTCTTATAATACTACAAATTTCTTCCTGAAATGTCTTGCCCTTTACCCCCAGTATTATTTAATTTTGAGTACCTCTTGCTTTCTGTTATGGCTCCATTTGTCTCTTCTTTCATATTCTAATACTTGACTGAAACTGCATTTGGACATTATGTTGTCCTGCCATCTACCTCCTCAACATTTTACTTTTTTCAACCTGATCAACAGCACTTCATGACTAGCTTATTATCTTACAGCTATAAATTTTCTATCCCATTTTCAGTCATTGAAGTTTTGACTATATCATGTCTCTGCTCCTATGTATGGGTCAGCAATCTTGGCTTCGTATTTTAGTGTCTATCTACCTGCAACATTAATACTACCCACCTCTACTTCCTCCTGACTTATTTCCTCTGGGACAAGTCTATCTCATTACTCAGTCCTGTCTCTTGCTTTCTGTATCACAGTGCTCTCTGCCTTCTAAGATCGGTGTCCTATTTCCTTCCTTGAAAGATTAACTTTCTTTTTTTCTAGCCAATGAGCCTTGCTCTACATTATTATATGGTTCACCCTTGACCTCTAGTCATTCATTGGTTATGGATCACAGTATTCTATTAGCTTCTTATGATTTTTTAACCTTCTTTTCCCCCTCTTTCAGTGTATATAAGGAAATATACTCCTCAAGGATATGTTCTTTTTATTGTCCCAAAGTAAGAATGAAAAACATTTAATAATCTATTATAATTGTTTTCACTCCCCCACCCCAAATTATGTCTCTTTTTTCCCCTGGTGAATTCAATCTGTAATATGTTTACTTAGCACATTTTGACATTTAAAGAAGCTAATTAACCCTTGGAATACCCTCTGAGACATGTAACCAGTCTATAGAGGTAGCTGACATAAGGCTGGGAGCAAAGCCCAAGAATTTGTTTTTCAAATAGCTCTTAAGACTATGTTTTCTTTCACTTTGTCTCTCCACAATTTGAATAGATACAATCATGAATAAAGTACTTGGGTTTAGTTCACAAGGAAATTGCCAGAAATTGTGTGACCTTCTTGATACCCCAGATTTCTCTAATCAAACGCACGTTAGTCCCCTGTGAACTGCTTAGGAACAGCTGGGAGTCAAACCACAGAACAAGACTAATGCATATCATCTGGTTTTCTTTCCATTTCATCCAGAAAGACAAGATTACTCACCCTGATCTATCATTACAAGTCACTTCCAAGAATCCTGTAAGGAGATCATGTATGAGGGTGAATGTACAAGTCTGGAAAGGGAGAGGAAGGCAAAAGGAAGAGGACTAAATTGTTGCACAGATTTGTGTTGCTCTGGTTGACCACATTATCACAAAGATAAAATGGAATAGGAGAAAGTGAAAGAGCTCCCTTAGCCTCAATCTTACCAAGGTCACTTTTATTTGTTCTTTAAAAAATATTGAAAATATAATCTGTTTAGTCCTATGGCTTATATGCTATATAAGGCCATTTGAGATTTGTAGTTTGGGTTTTAAGAAGTAAAATGAGTTAGGGTGCTGAAAATGAATGAGAAAAATCAGTTTTACCTATCCATTATTATTATGTTTCCCAGTAGTAAGGAAGGGCTTTTGTATAATGAGGAAAATTACTGGCAATTAAATGACTTTCTTCTCTTTTTCCAGTTCAAATGCAAGGTGATTGCTTAACCATTGCATCTAAATTATAGAGGCCATTGGTGATCATTAACAATGAATAAAATAGTTAAGTGCAACTACATATTGAAGAATGCCAGCCTAGTCAACACTTTCTTAATCATGTAAAAAATAAAGCAAACAATCTTAAACATATTAGACTCTCCTTATTTCCTATTGCCTTGCCCTGATGTGATGGACATTGTTTTTCAATCTTAGCTGAAATACAGTAATGGTTGGGAGAAAGGCCAGTTTAATTGAAAGTTTTCCTGTTCACAAACATTATTCATAAGAGATAGACTATTTCCTTTTGTGAGATGAAGACTTATTAGGATCCTTATTGAGAGATATAGGAAATTTGCCATAGCTATTTTGGTACAATGGTTTTAAACCAACTTAGATCAAATAGTCATCTTCATACACAACAGCTACTGATTTTCTTCCTTCTAACCATAAAGTAGTACATATAACAAATGTCTCTGATTTAGTAGTGGGGCTCGTTTCATATTAATACTTATTATAGGAGCAATACCTACAACAAAGATTTATGTGCTTAAATGTTAGGCAAATAAGTGTCAAGGCTAAACTTATACTTAAGATATGTTATCTCATTTAACATTCATTTATCTACATTTACCAATAAGGTAGCTATGGTTGAAGGATTAAGTGACTTGGCAAAAATTATCTATCTAGGAAATGGCAGAGCTGGAAAATAAAATCAGAAAGCTTGTTCCTTAGTTGGCTTGGCCTTCTATAACTAAACATCAGAGACTGAGTAGTTTATAAACATCAGAAATTTTTTCTCATAGATCTAAAAGCTGGGAAGTACAAGATCAAGGCACTGGCAGGTTTAGTTCCTAGTGAAGGCCTGCTTTCTGACTAATAGATTGTGCCTTCTCATTGTGCCTTCACATGGTGAAAGGGGAAAAGGAGTTCTCTGGGCCCTCTGTTATAATGGCATTAATCACTTCTAAAGGCTCTACTTTTTATATCACCAACTTGGGGGGTTATGAATTTTGAGGGACACAAACATTCAGATCATAGCAAATGCTATACTATATTGTCTTATCCTAGGTTCAGGCAGGTGAGAAGGCCCAGAGTTACTTGCTAACAAAACTGTCTTTGAAGAATACAATTTAATGTTGTTTTTTTTTAATTAGGACACATGAAAATGTTCCAAAGTAAAACAGAAAAACAACAACAACAAAATATAATACAAAACACCACCTGAAGTGGGAGAGCTAGTTTCTTGTCTCACAGAGTTGAAGAATGAATCTTGCAGACAAAGGAGAGTGAATAAAGTGGTAGAAGTTTATTACATGAGGATACAGAGAAAGCTCTCAGGAGTGAGAGGGCTCCTGGCAGTGTTGCCACTGGGGGCTTGTAGGGTTGGTCTTTTATTGAAAGCCAACCAGGGAACCTAAATCTTTTCAGCATATATATTGATATCACCATTGAATAAGGACTAGTGAAAACAAGCTCAATAACTTACTTCCTTTTTAGGGCCCAGTAATTCTTTATTGGTCACAAGTAGCTGTTATAACAAGACCCCATCCCTGAAACCTAGGACAGGATGGTCTGGTTTATCTCTGGTTTCCTTTAATTTGCACATTTTGGGGGATTTTGTGAGCCTGATTCCATGGCCCTCTACCAAGCCCTTCTTGTCCCTTACTCACCACCATTTCAAATTGCCATAAATTCTCATCTATTAATCTCTTTCTCAAGGTTCAAATCTCCACATCTTTCTCAAGGTTCAAATCTCCTTATGTACCTGGTAATGATGATTGGAAAACAAATACAACTTAAGAAATGCTACTCACTTAAAGTATTACATTGTTGGGAGAATACTATTTGTACATTCAACAAGATAGTAGTGATCCACTTATGGTTCACTATCTATGTAGGTGGGGTGAATGTGTTCTATCTCTTGTCCTCCTGGAGTGAGCTGTAGAAATTTCACTTTCTCTAACAATAACAATGCAAACACAAAACAAAACAAATTGGCATATTGCAGCAATTAAAGAAGCAATGACAGCTGCCACTGAATTCCACACTCCTGGAGCAGAGTTTCAAGTTATTCTCTCATTTCCTCTACCCTTTTCATTTCTGTAACACTAACATTAATTAATTTCTGATTTTGCTCAACAATGCTGTGTGTGTGTGTGTGTGTGTGTGTGTGTGTGTATTTAATGCATAAGTGAGTTGTTGAGAAAGTAAGGAATATGCAGAGGAAGTAAAAAACAAAAACAGGAACTCAGAGAAGTAAGCTCACTTTTGCCTGGAGTGCGTTAATAAAAGATTGAACTTGAGCTTTTGTTTTTTTATGACCTTATGGGTGTGAGGGACCAGAGATAAAGATCAGGGCTGACCAGATGGAATATCTACAATAATACTCTTATTCTTATATAAAACTAAGATTGCAAAAAGCTATCTCCCTAGTACAAAGGCAGACTGGAAATAAAGGACTCATCACATACTAAGGGATTCTTAATGAAAATTGCCTATCTCAAAACATGGTGCTGGATGGTGGAATAAATATCTGCCCTGAAAATTAACTTTAAAATGATCTTTTGTTGGTAGTTACCTCAAGCAAGTTTTAGTGGATGAATTGATTACTGGAAACAAATACATTTGGATCCTATGGTCAATTAAAAATGGTCTTAAATCCTTTGGAACTCCCATCATGGAGAGATGGCATCTATTTCTCCTTCCATTGAAATTGAGTAGACTATGTTACTTTTCCTAGACAATAGAATATGCCAAAGCAAAAAAATATGTGTCAGTTCCTGGGCTTTAAAAACTGGCAGTTTCTGATGGAGGAACAGAGGACTAGCTGAGGACAAAGCACATTGACAAGTCCTTGAAACAGGGAGAGTGACATTCCTCTACAGACTCAACTGCCTCGATGTTCATACTTTGCTAAGGGCAAAAGGCAATCTTAACCCAACCCCCAGGATCCTGTAAGTCTACTTTAACATATAAAAATTCCTTTAGAAATTTCCTTTATCTCTAAATCCCCAAGATACATGTTGACTATCATCCTCCAAGCACATAGCCCACCGATATACATCTGAAGGGTCTCATGACTCAGGTTTTATTAGACAATAATAAGTGACATTTTCCCAACAATAGCTAGCCCCCTTAAGGTCTTGGAAACCTTTCTTTTTTATTTTTTTTTTATTTTTTTTTTTAATTTTTTTTTTTTTTTTTATTTATGATAGTCACAGATAGAGAGAGAGGCACAGAGACACAGGCAGAGGGAGAAGCAGGCTCCATGCACCGGGAGCCCGATGTGGGATTCGATCCCGGGTCTCCAGGATCGCGCCCTGGGCCAAAGGCAGGCGCCAAACCGCTGCACCACCCAGGGATCCCTTGGAAACCTTTCTAACTTCCTTAGAGAGTATGCTATCCTCAAACCCCTCTCAACTCCCAGGTATATAATCAGCCATCACTCTTCCTGCCCATGTGTCCTGTCCCTAGGCTTTACTAAAACCACCATTTTGCACCAAAGACGTCTCAAGAATTCTTTCTTGGTCGTTGGCTCCGGACCTCACCTATAATTCCAAAACTTCATCAGTATCCACTTCCTGTCTCTTGAAACACTTGACCTGGGGAAAGCTAGTCAACATGTAAGAAGTTTAATTACCCTGAGATTGTTATTCTGTGAAGAAGCTCAAGCCAACCACCTGAAGAAGTCCTGTGGAGAAAGGATGTGAGATCAGCCCAGGCATCAGATATGTGAGTGAGGAAGACTTTAGTTGACTCCAGACTCAACTGATATCTGACAGAAACTATATGAGGGATCTCAAGAGAGAATATCCAAGATGAATCTGTTAATTCCCCAGAGCCATGAAAGATAATATCAAATTGTTCTATTTCATTAAGTTTTGGGGTGGCTTGCTACATAGCACTAGATAACAAAAATAGACTCATTTTTTATACTGTATTCACAAAATCCTTTTCAGGAAGACTAAAGACTTAAATGTAAAGGTTTAAAATCCCCCACTATTTTCAAAGACACTTACAGGAAAATATTTTTATTCTTCTAGTGTAGAAAAGGAATTCTTAAAGAAGATATGGAAAGCACAAACCATAGAGAAAGAGATTGCTGAAATTCAACTCTATTAAAACCAAGTAAGGACTTCTATTTATCAAAAGTTCTCCTAAAGAAAGTAAAATAACAAACTATAATCTGGGAGAAGATATTTGCAAAACATATGAGGAACAGAGGATTAGTATCTAGATTACATACACACACACAAACATATTTGTATGTATCCTATGAATTAATAAGACAAACAGAAGCAACATTTTAATGAGGTCAGTAAAAGCTAGAGACATGAACAATAATGTTGAGAGTACTGTTGTCCCCAATAGCCTCAAACTGGAACAAACCAAAGGCCCATCAACAGTAAAATAAATCACCAAGTTGTGCCATATATCTGAAAATTAGTGAAGCATAGCTTCAAATAACCACACAAATAATTTTCAGAATACTGCATGGATGAAGCAAGCAGCAAATATATATATATATATATATATATATATATATATATATATATATATATATATATTTTTTTTTTTTTTTTTTTTAATTAAGCTCAAAGGAGCTTCTGGGGACGATGGTGGAATAGGACCCTAAACTCACCTTTTCCTACAGATAAAACTAGGTAACACTGCACCAGAACAAACAAACCAGAAAAGGACCCAAAGGCTAGCCAAAGAAACCTCATAGATCTGATCACCAGAGGGAGGAAGCCACAGGTGCAGAGATGGGTGCAAAATCGACTAGCACACTGGGAAGCCTACAAAGGGAAGAGAAATCCATATAGTATTTGACTTTGAAAATAGGAGGAGCTGATTTTTTTTGTGTGCTTACAACCAGTGGGGCTTAAATCCTAGACCTTTAAAAATCAGCTGACTTAGCTCTAAGGGGTTGGGTGAGCAATAGGAGCCTTAGCCCCTGTCCTTAAAAAGACAGCACAGCTAACAGCCTGCAGAGATACAGCTTGGAAGCATCAGTATGAAAAGCACACGGGGCCTATGAAAGGGAGCATTAGTTACTAAGCTCAGAGTTCACTGAGGGACTTCTCCAGGAACAAAGGAGCTGCCAGCATAATTTCTCTACCCCACTTCTTATTATAAACACACAGCCACCTGTAGGAACCAGTAGAGCACTGTACTTACTACCTAACTTGCTTACAAGGCACCCCCTAAACCCCAGCCAGACCTGCCTCATTCCCTGCCCTTTGGATTCCCTTTCCTAAAAGATCCATACAAACTGCCGAAACTGAATCTTCTGATCTCCTTTGGAGGATGCACAGACTTTCTAAAAATGGTACCCCTAGCTCATGCCGTCTGTGTGGAGCAGCCCTGGCCACCTAATCTACACAGCAGCTCTGCGTCCCTGGTGAAGGAGTAAAGGTGCCCACAGCTTGTGGCACTGTACCCCCCCACCTGTGAGCACTTTCTAGAGTGCCCTGGCTGGCCCTAGTCTCTAGGGCAGCTACACATTCCCTGTGGAGGAAGACTAGCACCACGTAATTAAAAGTGAACATCCAGAGGAGGGGCAAGATGGCGGAGGAGTAGGGTCCCCAAACCCCCTGTCCCCACCAAATTACCTAGAGAACCTTCAAATCATCCTGAAAATCTACGAATTCGGCCTGAGATTTAAAGAGAGAACAACTGGAATGCTACAGTGAGAAGAGTTCGCGCTTCTATCAAGGTAGGAAGACGGGGAAAAAGAAATAAAGAAACAAAAGGCCTCCAAGGGGGAGGGGCCCCGCGAGGAGCCGGGCTGAGGCCGGGGCGAGTGTCCCCAGGACAGGAGAGCCCCGTCCCGGAGGAGCAGGTGCTGCACCGACCTTCCCGGGCGGAAAGGGGCTCGCAGGGAGTTAGAGCAGGACCCAGGAGGGCGGGGATGCCCTCAGGCTCCCTAGGACAGTAACAGAGCAACTGCGCCGAGGGAGAGTGTGCCGAGCTCCCTAAAGGGCTGCAGCGCACGCGGCTGGACCCGGGAGCAGCTCAGAGGAGCTCAGGCAAAGGTTCCGCGCGGAGGGGGCTGCGCGGCCCCAGGAGCAGCTCGGAGGGGCTCGGGGGCAACTCTACGGAGAGGGGGCTCCCGGCCTGGCAGGGAGCGCGAATCCAACAGCGCAGGCCCGAGAGCTCAGGGCGCCGGGGACACAGCCCAGGATCCGACCTCCCCCCGGGACAGGCAGAGGCCAGGAGGGCCCAGGACAGCAAGGACGCTCCTGCCCCGAGCTGAGCAGAGCAGCGGCCCCGCCCCGGAGCATCCAGGCCCCTGAAGACCGAGAGCTCTGTAGTTACTGCGGGAGCTGAATCCAGGGCTCCAGGGCTGGCCGCTGCCACTGGGGTTGTTCCTCCTGGGGCCTCACGGGGTAAACAACCCCCACTGAGCCCTGCACCAGGCAGGGGCAGAGCAGCTCCCCAAAGTGCTAACACCTGAAAATCAGCACAACAGGCCTCTCCCCAAAAGACCAGCTAGACAGACAAGGTCCAGGAGAAGTCAAGGGACTTAAGGTATACAGAATCAGAAGATATTCCCCCGTGTTTTTTTTTTTCTTTTTGATTTCTATTTGCTTCCCCCACCCTTTTTTCCTTTCTTTCGTTTTCTTTCTCTTTCTCTTCTCTTTTTTCCCCTTATTTTCTTCCTTTTTTCTTTTTTCTTTTTCTCTTTTCTTTCCTTCTTTCTCTCCTCTCTTTTTCTCCTTTTCCCAATACAACTTGTTTTTGGCCATGCTGCACTGAGCAAAATGACTAGAAGGAAAACCTCACCTCAAAAGAAAGAATCAGAAACAGTCCGCTCTCCCACAGTTACAAAAGCTGAATTACAATTCAATGTCAGAAAGCCAATTCAGAAGCAATATTATAAAGCTACTGGTGGCTCTAGAAAAAAGCATAAAGGACTCAAGAGACTTCATGACGGCAGAATTTAGATCTAATCAGGCAGAAATTAAAAATCAAATGAATGAGATGCAATCCAAACTAGAAGTCCTAACGATGAGGGTTAACGAGGTGGAAGAACGAGTGAGTGGCAGAGAAGACAAGTTGATGGCAAACAGGGAAACTGAGGAAAAAAGAGACAAACAATTAAAAGACCATGAGGATAGATTAAGGGAAATAAACGACAGACTGAGGAAGAAAAACCTACGTTTAATTGGGGTTCCCGAGGGCACCAAAAGGGACAGAGGTCTAGAATATGTATTTGAACAAATCATAGCTGAAAACTTTCCTAATCTGGGAAGGAGAACAGGCATTCAGAACCAGGAGATAGAGAGAGCCCCGCCTAAAATCAATAAAAATCGTTCAACACCTCGACATTTAATAGTGAAGCTTGCAAATTCCAAAGATAAAGAGAAGATCCTTAAAGCAGCAAGAGACAAGAAATCCCTGACTTTTATGGGGAGGAGTATTAGGGTAACAGCAGACCTCTCCACAGAGACCTGGCAGGCCAGAAAGGGCTGGCAGGATATATTCAGGGTCCTAAATGAAAAAAACATGACACCAAGAAGACTTTATCCAGCAAGGCTCTCATTCAGAATGGAAGGAGAGATAAAGAGCTTCCAAGACAGGCAGGAACTGAAAGAATATGTGACCTCCAAACCAGCTCTGCAAGAAATTTTAAGGGGGACTCTCAAAATTCCCCTTGAAGAAGAAGTCCAGTGGAACAATCCACAAAAAACAAGGACTGAATAGATATCATGATGACACTAAACTCATATCTTTCAATAGTAACTGTGAATAACCCCATCAAAAGGCACAGGGTTTCAGACTGGATAAAAAAGCAGGACCCATCTATTTGCTGTCTACAAGAGACTCATTTGAGACAGAAGGACACCTACAGCCTGAAAATAAAAGGTTGGAGAACCATTTACCATTCAAATGGTCCTCAAAAGAAAGCAGGAGTAGCCATCCTTATATCAGATAAACTAAAATTTACCCCGAAGACTGTAGTGAGAGATGAAGAGGGACACTATATCATACTTAAAGGATCTATCCAACAAGAGGACTTAACAATCCTCAATATATATGCCCCGAATGTGGGATCTGACAAATATATCAATCAATTAATAACCAAAGTGAAGAAATACTAAGATAATAATACACTTATAATTGGTGACTTGAAACTAGCTCATTCTATGCTCGATAGGTCTTCTTTTTTTTGATTTTTATTTATTTATGATAGTCACAAGGGAGAGAGAGAGAGAGAGAGAGAGGCAGAGACACAGGCAGAGGGAGAAGCAGGCTCCATGCACCAGGAGCCCGACGTGGGATTTGATCCCAGGTCTCCAGGATCGAGCCCTGGGCCAAAGGCAGGTGCCAAAACACTGCGCCACCCAGGGATCCCTATACTCAATAGGTCTTCTAAGCACAACATCTCCAAAGAACTGAGACCTCTAAATGATACACTGGACCAGATGGATTTCACAGATATGTACAGAACTTTACATCCAAACTCAACTGAATACACATTCTTCTCAAGTGAATATGGAACTTTCTCCAGAATAGACCACATACTGGGTCACAAATCGGGTCTGAACCGAAACCAAAAGATTGGGATCATCCCCTGCATATTCTCAGACCATAATGCCTTGAAAATAGAACTAAATCACAATAAGAAGTTTGGAAGGACTTCCAACACATGGAGGTTAAGGACAATCCTGCTAAAAGATGAAAGAGTCAACCAGGAAATTAAGAAAGAATTAAAAAGTTTCATGGAAACTAACGAGAAAGAAACCACAATCATTCAAAATCTTTGGGATGCAGCAAAAGCAGGCCTGCGGGGGAAATACATTGCAATAGAAGAGTCCATTCAAAAACTGGAAAGAACTCAAATACAAAAGCTAACCTTACACCTAAAGGAGCTACAGAAAAAACAACAAATAGATCCTACACCCAGCAGAAGAAGAGAGTTAATAAAGATTCTAGCAGAACTCAACGAAATCGAGACCAGAAGAACTGTGGAACAGATCAACAAAACCAGGAGTTCGTTCCTTGAAAGAATTAATAAGATAGATAAACCATTAGCCAGCCTTATTAAAAAGAAGAGAGAGAAAACTCAAACTAATAAAATGATGAATGAGAAAGGAGAGATCACTACCAACACCAAGGAAATACAAACGATTTTAAAAACATATTATGAACAGCTGTACACCAATAAATTAGGCAATCTAGAAGAAATGGATGGATTTCTGGGAAACCGCAAACTAAAAAACATGAACAGGAAGAAATAGAAAACCTGAACAGGCCAATAACCAGGGAGGAAATTGAAGCAGTCATCAAAAACCTCCCAAGACACAAAAGTCCAGGGCCAGATGGCTTCCCAGGGGAATTCTATCAAACGTTTAAAGAAGAAACCATACCTATTCTACTAAAGATATTTGGAAAGATAGAAAGAGATGGAGTACTTCCAAATTCGTTCTATGAGGCCAGCATCACCTTAATTCCAAAACCAGACAAAGACTCCACCAAAAAGGAGAATTGCAGACCAATATCCATGATGAACACGTATGCAAAAATTATCAACAAGATACTAGCCAATAGGATCCAACAGTACATTAAGAAAATTATTCACCATGACCAAGTAGGATTTATTCCTGGGACACAAGGCTGGTTCAACACTCGTAAAACAATCATTGTGATTCATCATATCAGCAAGAGAAAAACCAAGAACCATATGATCCTCTCATTAGTTGCAGAGAAAGCATTTGACAAAATACAGCATCCATTCCTGATCAAAACTCTTCAGAGTGTAGGGATAGAGGAAACATTCCTCAATATCTTAAAAGCCATCTACGAGAAGCCCACAGCAAATATGATTCTCAATGGGGAAGCACTGGGAGCCTTTCCCCTAAGATCAGGAACAAGACAGGGATGTCCACTCTCCCCACTGCTATTCAACATAGTAGTTGAAGTCCTAGCCTCAGCAATCAGACAACAAAAAGACATTAAAGGCATTCAAATTGGCCAAGAAGAAGTCAAACTCTCCCTCTTCACAGACTACATGATACTGTATAGAGAAAACCCAAAAGCCTCCACCCAAAGGTTGCTAGAACTCATACAGCAATTGCGCAGTGTGGCTGGATACAAAATCAATGCCCAGAAATCAGTGGCATTTCTATACACTAACAATGAGACTGAGGAAAGAGACATTAGGGAGTCAATTCCATTTACAATTGCACCCAAAAGCATAAGATACCTAGGAATAAGCCTAACCAAAGAGGTAAAGGATCTATATCCTAAAATCTATAGAACACTTCTGGAAGAAATTGAGGAAGACACAAAGAGATGGAAAAATATTCCATGCTCATGGATTGGCAGAATTAATATTGTGAAGATGTCAATGTTTCCCAGGGCAATTTACACGTTTAATGCAATCCCTATCAAAATACCATGGACTTTCTTCAGAGAGTTAGAACAAATTATTAAGATGTGTGTTGAATCAGAAAAGACCCCGAATCATCAGGGTAATTTTAAAAAAGAAAAGCATAGCTGGGGGCATCACAATGCCGGATATCAGGTCATACTACAAAGCTGTGGTCATCAATACAGTGTGGTACTGGCACAAAAACAGACACATAGATCAATGGAACAGAATAGAGAATCCAGAAGTGGACCCTCAACTGTATGGTCAACTAATATTCGATAAAGGAGGAAAGACTATCCAGTGGAAAAAGATAGTCTCTTCAATGAATGGTGCTGAGAAAATTGGACATCCACATGCAGAAGTATGAAACTAGACCACTCCCTTGCACGATACACAAAGATAAACTCAAAATGGATGAAAGATCTAAATGTGAGACAAGATTCCATCAAAATCCTAGAGGAGAACACAGGCAACACCCTTTTTCAACTTGGCCACAGTAGCTTCTTGCAAGATTCATCCACGAAGGCAAAAGAAACAAAAGCAAAAATGAACTATTGGGACTTCATCAAGATAAGAAGCTTTTGCACAGCAAAGGATACAGTTAACATAACTCAAGACAACCTACAGAATGGGAGAAGATATTTGCAAATGACGTATCAGATAAAGGGCTAGTTTCCAAGATCTATAAAGAACTTATTAAACTCAACACCAAAGAAACAAACAATCCAATCATGAAATGGGCAAAAGACATGAACAGAAATCTCACAGAGGAAGACATAGACATGGCCAACAAGCACATGAGAAAATGCTCTGTATCACTTGCCATCAGGAAAATACAAATCAAAACCACAATGAGATACCACCTCACACCAGTGAGAATGGAGAAAATTAACAAGGCAGGAAACCACAAATGTTGGAGAGGATGTGGAGAAAAGGGAATCCTCTTGCACTGTTGGTGGGAATGTGAACTGGTGCAGCCACTCTGGAAAACTGTGTGGAGGTTCCTCAAAGAGTTAAAAATAGACCTGCTCTATGACCCAGCAATTGCACTGTTTGGGATTTACCCCAAAGATACAGATGCAATGAAACGGCGGGACACCTGCACCCCAATGTTTCTAGCAGCAATGTCCACAATAGCCAATCTATGGAAGGAGCCTCGATGTCCATCGAAAGATCAATGGATAAAGAAGATGTGGTTTATATATACAATGGAATATTGCTCAGCCATTAGAAATGACAAATACACTCCATTTGCTTCATCATGGATGGAACTGGAGTGTATTATGCTGAGTGAAATAAGACAATCGGAGAAGGACAATCATTATATGTTCTCATTCATTTGGGGAATATAAATGATAGTGAAAGGGAATAGAAGGGAAGGGAGAAGAAATGGGTAGGAAATATCAGAAAGGGAGACAGAACATAAAGACTCCAAAATCTGGGAAACGATCTAGGGATGGTGGAAGGGGAGGAGGGCAGGGGTGTGGGGGGGTGAATGGGTGACGGACACTGAGGAGGGCACATGATGGGATGAGCACTGGGTGTTATTCTGTATGTTGGCAAATTGAACACCAATAAAAAATAAATTAATATTTAAAAAAGAAAGTGCACATCCTACCCATTACTTTCAGGGGCAAAAGACATAGCTGACTTTCCTAACATAGAAATAGACATAGAGATGTAGGTAATTGAGGAGACACAAGAGTATGTCAAAAATAAAGGAACAGACCAAAACTGCAACAAGATACCTAAGCAAAACAGATATAAGTAACATGCCTGAAAGAGAATTTAAAATACTCATCATAAAGATACTCAATGGAATTGAGTAAAGTGTAGGACAGTAGTGAGACCCTTAACCCAGACATAAAGAAGAACTAATCACAGATGAAGAACACAATAAATGAAATTAAGAATACACTGATGGGATAAATAGGAGGCTAAAAGAAGCAGAGGAATGAATTAATGACCAGGAAAGAAACTGAAAGAATATGTGACCACCAAACCAGCTCTGTAAGAAATATTAAGGGGGAGGAAGTCCAAGGAAACAATCCACAGAAACAGGAACTGAATAGGTATCATGATGACACTAAATTCATATCTTTCAATAGTAACTCTGAACGTGAATGGGCTTAATGATCCCATCACAAGGTGCAGGGTTTCAGACTGGATAAAAAGGCAAGACCCATCTATTTGCTATCTACAAGAGACTCATTTTAGACATAAGGACACCTCCAGCCTGAAAATAAAAGGTTGGAGAACCATTTACCATTCAAATGGTCCTCAAAAGAAAGCAGGGGTAGCTATCTTTATATCATATAAACTCAAGTTTATCCCAAAGACTGTAGCAAGAGATGAAGAGGGACACTATATCATACTTAAAGGGTCTATCCAACAAGAGGACCTAACATTCATCAATATTTATGCACCAAATGTGGGAGCTGCCAAGTTTATCAGTCAATTCATAATCAAAGTTGTTAAGACATACTTAGATAATAATACACTTATAATTGGAGACTTGAACACAGCGATTTCTACAATCAATATATCTTCTAAGCACAACATCTCCAAAGAAACAAGAGCGTTAAATGATACACTGGACCAGATGGATTTCACAGATATTTACAGATCTTTACATCCAAATGCAAGTGAATACACATTCTTTTCAAGTGCACATGGAACTTTCTCCAGAATAGACCACATACTGGGTCACAAATCAGGTCTTAACTGATACCAAACGATTGGGATCATACCCTGCATATTTTCAGACCATAATGCTTTGAAACTAGAACTAAATTGCAAGAAGTTTGGAAGGATTTCAAACACGTGGAGGTTAAAGACCATCCCGCTAAAAGATGAAAGGGTCAAACAGGAAACTAGAGAAGAATTAAAAAGATTCATGGAAACTAATGAGAATGAATATACAACCATTCAGAATCTTTGGGATGGAGCAAAAGCAGTCCTGAGGGGGAAATACATGGCAATAGAAGCATCCATCCAAAAACTGGAAAGAACTCAAATACAAAACTAACCTTGCACCTAAAAGAACTGGAAAAGGAACAGCAAATGGAACCTTCATCCAGCAGAAGAGAATTAATAAAGATTTGAGCAGAACTTAATGAAATAGAGACCAGAAGAACTGTGGAACAGATCAACAAAACCTGGAGTTGGTTCTTTGAAAGAATTAATAAGATAGAAAAACCATTAGCCAGCCTTATTAAAAAGAAGAGAGAAAGACACAAATTAATAAAATCATGAATGAGAAAGGAGAGATCACCACCAGTACGAAGGAAATACAAACGATTTTAAAAACTTATTATGAGCAGCTATACGCCAATAAATTAGGCAATATAGAAGAAATGGACGCATTTCTGGGAAACCGCAAACTACCAAAAATGGATCAGGAACAAATAGAAAGCCTGAAGAGGTCGATAACCAGGGAAGAAATTGAAGCAGTCATCAAAAACCTCCCAAGACACAAAAGTCCAGTGCCAGATGGCTTCCCAGGGGAATTCTATCAAACGTTTAAAGAAGAAACCATACCTATTCTACAAGAGCTGTTCAGAATCCTAGAAAGAGGTGGAATACTTCCAAACTCATTCTATGAGGCCAGCATCACCTTAATTCCAAAACCAGACAAAGACCCCACCAAAAAGGAGAATTATAGACCAATATCCCTGATAAACACGGATGCAAAAATTCTCAACAAGATACGAGCCAATAGGCTTCAGCAATACATTAAGATTGTTCACCATGACCAAGTGGGATTTATCCCTGGATACAAGGCTGGTTCAAGACTCCTAAAGCAATCAATGTGATTGATCATATCAGCAAGTGAAAAAACAAGAACCACATGATCCTCTCAACAGATGCAGAGAAAGCATTTGACAAAATACAGCATCCATTCCAGATCAAAACTCTTCAGAGTGTAGGGATAGACGGAGCATTCCTCAGCATCTTAAAAGGCATCTATGAAAAGCCCACAGCAAATATCATTCTCAGTGGGGAAACACTGGGAGCCTTTCCCCTAAGATCAGGAACAAGACAGGGATGTCCACTCTCACCACTGCTATTCAACATAGTACTGGAAGTCCTAGCCTCAGCAATCAGGCAACAAAAAGAAATAAAAGGCATTCTAATTGGCAAAGAATGGGCAGCCCGTGTCCTTCAGCGGTTTAGCACCTCCCTCAGCCCAGGGTGTGATCCTGGAGACCCTGGATTGAGTCCCACATCAGGCTCCCTGCATGGAGCCTGCTTCTCCCTCTGCCTGTGTCTCTCCCTCTCTCTCTGTGTCTCTCATGAATAAATAATTTAAATCTACAAAAAAAAAAAATAAATTGGGAAAGAAGAAGTCAAACTCATCAAACTCTCCCTCTTTGCAGATGACATAATACTGTACATAGAAAACCCAAAAGATTCCCCCTGAAGATTGTTAGAACTCATACAGCAGTTCGGCAATGTGACAGGATACAAAATCAATGCCCAGAAACCAGTGGCATTTCTATACACTAACAAGGAGACTGAAGAAAGAGAAATTAAGGAGTCAATCCCATTTATAATTGTACCCAAAAGCATAAGATACGTAGGAATAAACCTAACCAAAGAGGTAAAGGATCTATACCCTAATAACTAGAGAATACTTCTGAAAGAAATTGAGGAAGACACAAAGAAATGTAAAAATATTCCATGTTCATGGACTGGAAGAATCAATATTGTGAAAATGTTAATGTTACCCAGGGCAATTTACACATTTAATGCAATCCCTATCAAAATACCATGGACTTTCTACAGAGAGTTGGAACAAATCATCTTAAGTTTTGTGTGGAATCCGAAAAGACCCCGAATAGCCGGGGGAATATTGTAAAAGAAAACCATAGCTGGGGGCATCACAATGCCAGATTTCAGGTTGTACTTCAAAGCTGTGGTCTTCAAGACAGTGTGGTACTGGCACAAAAACAGACACATAGATCAATGGAACAGAATAGAGAATCCAGAAATGGACCCTCAACTTTATGGTCTACCAACATTTGACAGAGCAGGAAAGACTCTCCACTGGAAAAAAGGCATTCTCTTCAATAAATGGTGCTGGGAAAATTGGATAGCCATGCTCAGAAGTAAGAAACTGGACCATTCTCTTACACCTTAGAGAAAGATAAACTAAAAATGAATGAAAGATCTAAATGTGAGACAAGAATCCATGAAAATCCTAGAGGAGAACAGGCAACACTATTTTTGAACTTAGCCACAGCAACTTCTTGCAAAATTCATCCATGAAGATAAGAGAAACAAAAGCAAAAATTAATTATTGGAAATTCATCAAGATAAGACGCTTTTACACGGCAAAAGAAACATTCAACAAAATTAAGAGACAACCTACAGAATGGGATAAGATATTTGCAAATGACATATCAGATAACGTCCTTGTATCCAAGATCTATAAAGAACTTATGAAACTCAACACCAAAGAAACAAACAATCCAATCATGAAATGGGCAAAAGACATGAACAAAAATCTCACAGAGGAAGGCATAGACATGGCCAAGAAGCACATGAGAAAATGCTCCGCATCACTTGCCATCAGGGAAATACAAATCACAACCACAGTGAGATACCACCTCACACCAGTGAAAATGTTGAAAATTAATAAGATGGGAAACAACAAATGTTGGAAAGGATGTGGAGAAAGGGGAACTCTGTTGCACTGTTGGTGGGAATGTGAACTGTTGCAGCCACTCTTGAAAACTGTGTGGAGGTTCCTCCAAGAGTTAAAAATAGAACTGCCCTATGACCCAGCAATTGCATTGCTGGGGATTTACGTCAAATATATAAATGCAGTGAAATGCTGAGTCACTGCACCCCAATGTTTATAGCAGCAATGTCCACAATAGCCAAACTGTGGAAGGAGCCTCAGTGTCCATCGAAAGATGAATGGATAAAGAAGATGTGGTCTATGTATACAATGGAATATTACCCAGCCATTAGAAACAACAAATTCCCCCCATTTGCTTCGACATGGATGGTACTGGATGGTATTATGCTGAGTGAAATAAGTCAATCGGAAAAGGACAAACAGTATATGGTCTCATTCATTTGGGGAATATAAAAATTAGTGAAAGGGAATTAAGGGAAAGGAGAGAAAATGAGTGAAAATATCAGTGAGGGTGACAAAACATGAGGGACTTCTAACTTGGGAAATGAAGAAGGGATGGGGAAATGGTGGTGAGTGGGGGTTTGGGTGACTGGGTGATGGGCACTGAGGGAGCACTTGGCGTGATGAGTCTGGGTGTTATGGTAAATGTTGGCAAATTGAACTCCAATCCAAAAAATTAAAAATATATATACTAAAGGCTTTACAAAAAGAAAAGTGATTAGGAAGACATTGTACTGGGAAATAATCACGTTAAACAAATAGCAGAAAAAATGAGTTATGCAAAAGAGAATAGACTTAGGGTACTCATTGACTACATCAATTATAATAACACTCCCATTATTGGGATCCTAGAAGGAGAAGAGAGAGAAAAGGGGGCTGAACATTTATTTGAAGAAATAATAGCTGAATACTTCTATAATTTGAAGAAACAGATATCTAAATCCAGAAGGCACAGAGATCCTCCAACAAAACCACAAAATCAACCAATGGAAGTCCACACCAAGACACACAAATCAAAATGGCAAAAATTATTTTAAAAAAATAAAAGAAAGAAAGAAAAGAAAAATAAAAACCAGCACGAGAAGACAATTGCATACAAGAGAAAGCCCATAAAGCTATCTGTGAAGTTTTTATCAGAAAAGTGAAAAGGAAATAAAGAAGTGGCATGATTATTCAAATTGCTGAAAAGGAAAATTATACAGCCAATAATATTCTATTCAGCAGGCTGTCATTCAGAATATAAGGTGGGATAAGGAGATTCTCAGACAAACAAAAACTAAAGAAGTTCATGGCCACCAATCCAGCCCTACAATGTATATTAAAGGGACTATTTGAGTGGAAAGGAAAGACCATTAAAAGTATGAAAGGAAGGAAACACAAAAGCAGTACAGTAAGTATTTATGTAAAAAGTCAGTTGGATTCACAAAATAAAAGGATGTAAAATATGACAACATACACCTAAAATGTGTGTGGGGGTTGGGAAAAGGAATAAAGAATGGGTTTGAATGTGACCATCAACTTAATATAGACTGCTATTGGCAGATGTTACGTACGAATTTAATGGTGACCACAAATCAAGAACCAGTAATAGATATGCAAAGAATAAAGAGAAAAGAATCCAAGTATATCACTAAAAAAAAATAGCAAACCATGAAAGAGAACAAGAAAGAATCAGAGAAAAACTACAAAAACAACTACAAATCAAGTAGCAGAATGGCAATAAATATATGTCTATCAATAATTACTTTGAATGTAAAAGGATTAAATATTCCATTCAAAAGACACAGAGTAACACAGTGAATAATAAATCAAGACCCATCTTAGGGTGCCTGGGTGGCTCAATCAGTTAAACATTTGACTCTTGATTTTGGCTCAGGTCATGATCTCAGGGTCGTGAGATCGAATTTCATGTGGGGCTCAACACTGAGTCTGCTCAGGATTCTTTCTCTCCCTCTCCCTCTCCCTCCACCCATCCTGCCACTAATGCTCTCTCTCTAAAAATAAATAAAATCTTAAAAAGAAAAACCTCACAAGACTCACAGGCATTAAGGAGGGCACTTGATGAGATGAGCACAGGGTATTATACTATATGTTGGCAAATTGAATTTAAATAAAATATTTAAAAAAACAAGATTCATCTATACACTGCTTACAAGAGACTCATTTCAGACCTAAAAGCACCTACAGATTGGAAGCAAGGGAATAGAGGAACATTTATCATGCAAATGTTACATAGTTTTGGAATGTAGTTTGGTTTAGTGGGGGTGAGGTTGAGAGCCAATGACTAAGAAAGAATTTTTGAGACATTTTTGGTGCAAAAATGTGGTTTTATTTAAGCATGGGGACAGGACAGGCAGAAAGAGCTGCTGCACCATGGTTGTGAGGGGTGTTGGGAGTTGGAAAGGTAAGAAAAAAGGAGATTTTCAAAAGAACTTTTGGGATCCCTGGGTGGCGCAGCGGTTTGGCGCCTGCCTTTGGCCCAGGGCGCGATCCTGGAGACCCGGGATCGAATCCCACATCGGGTTCCCTGCATGGATCCTGCTTCTCCCTCTGCCTGTCTCTGCGCCTCTCTCTCTCTCTCTGTGACTATCATAAATAAATAAAAATTAAAGAAAAAAAAAGAACTTTCATATGCTAAAGAGGACCTACAAGATACTGGAGGCCTTGACATTGTCAAGTTAAGGTTGTTTTTCCTTCTAGCAATGCATTAACATTAAGGCAGTTGAGAGTTTCCTGGAAGAATGTCACACATATCCCATCCAGGAAAGGGGGGTGTTGCAGGATGTCAGCTTATGCTTTGTCTTCAGCTAGCCTTCTGCTCCCTCATCAAAAGAATGTCAAAAGAAAGCAGGAGTAGCAGTACTTATATAGAACAAAATTGACTTTAAAACAAAGTTTGTAAAAAGAGGCAAAGAAGGATGCTATATAATAATAAAGGAGAAAATCCAACAAGAAGGGTATAACAATTATAAATATTTATGCATCCAACATAAGACAAATAACATAAGACAGTAAATAACAACATAAAAGAATTAATTGATAATAATACAGTAATAGCAGGGGACATCAACATCCCAGTTACATCAATGGACAGATGACCTAAACAAAAAGTCCACAAGGAAACAATGGCTTTGAATGACACACTGGAATAGATGTATTTAAGAGATATATTCAGAACATTCCATCCTACCTACAATAGCAGAATACATATTCTTTTTAAGTATGCATAGAACAGTCTCCAGAATAGGTCACGTATTAGCTCACAAAACAAGTCCCAAATTCAAAAAGATTGAAGTCATACTCTGCATCATTTCTGATCACAGGTATGAAATTAGAAATCAACTCAAGAAAAAAATTTGGAAAGAAATACACAGAGGTAAAATAACATCCTACTAAACAATGAACAGGTCAACCAAGAAATCAAAGAAGAAATGAAAATTTACAAACAAAAGTGAAAACACAATGGTCCAAATCATTTGAGATGCAGAAAAAATTATTCTAAGAGGGAAGGTTACAGCAATACAGGCCTACCTCAAGAAACAAGAAAAAAAATCTCAAATACACAACCTAACCTTACACCTAAAGGAGCTAGAAAAAATAACAAACAAAACCAAAAACAGCAGATGGAAGGAAATAATAATGATTAGAGCATAAATTAATGATACAGAAACTAAAAAACAACAAAATAAAACACCCTGAACAGATCAATGAAACCATAAGCTAGTTCTTTGAAAAGATCAACAAAATTGTTAAACCTCTAGCCAGACTCACAACAAAAAATAATAAAAAAATAAATTAAAAAACTGGAAAAATAACTCAAAATCACAAATGAAAGAGGAGAAATAACTACCAATATCACAGAGATACAAACAATTATAAGAAAATATTATGAAAAAATATATGCCAACAAATTAGACAAGCTAGAAGAAATGGGTAATTTCCTAGAAACATAACCTACCAAAAGTGAAACAGGAACAAATAGAAAATATGAATAGACCAATTACCAGCAAGTAATTTAAAAACCCCAACAAACAAAAGTCCAGGACCAGATGGCTTCACAAGTGAATTCTGCTAAACATTGAAAGATGAGTTAGTACTTATTCTTAAACTATTCCAAAAACTAAAAAAGAAGGAAAACTTCCAAATTCATTCTATGAGGCCAGCATTACTCTGATACCAAAACCGGATAAAGACATCACTAAAGAAGAACTACTGGCCAATATCCCTGATGAATACAGATGCAAAAATTCTCAATAAAATACTAGCAAACTGAATTCAACAATACATTAAAAGAATCATTCACCATGATCATCAACTGGGAGTTATTCCTGGGTTGCAAGTGTGGATCAATATTCAGAAATCAATGAACATGATACACTACATTAATAAAAAAAAAGGACAAGAACCATATAATTTCAGTAGATGCAGAAAAAGCATTTGACAAAGTACAGTATCCATTCATGATAAAAATCCTCAGCATAGTATGTTGAGGGAAAACGGACCTCAAAATAATAAAGGCCATATATTAAAAACCCACAGCTAATATTATCCTTAATGGGGAAAAACTGGAAACTTTTTCTCTATGGTCTAGAGTAAGATAGGGATGTCTACTCTCACCACTGTTATTTAACATAGTACTGGAAGTTCTAGCCACAGCAATCAGGCAACAAAAATAAATAATAGGCTCCAATTCAGCAAGGAAGAAGTCAAACTTTCTCTATTTGCAGATGATGTGTTACTCTATATAGAAAACCCAAAAGATTGCATCAAGACATTGGCCATAGTAACATTTGTCTAGATATGTCTCCCAAGGCAAGGGAAACAAAGTAAAAAATAAACTAATTCAAGAAATTGATTCTTAAATTCAGTAAAACCCCAGAATATAAAATCAATGTACAGAAATTAATTGCATTTTTATAAACCAATGAAGAAATAGCAGAAAGAGAAATTAAAGTCAATCCCATTTAAAATTGCACTAAAACCAGTGAGATACCTGTGAATAAACCTAAGCAAGGAAGTGAAAGATCTGTACTCTGAAAAGTATAAAACACTGAGGAAAGAAATGAAAGATAACACAAAGAAATGGAAAGACAGTCCATGCTCATGGATTAGAAGAACAAATATTGTTAAAATATCTATATTATACAAAGCAATATACATATTTATGCAATCCCTGTCAAAATACCAACAGTATTTTTCATAGAGCTAGAAAAATCCTAAAATTTATATGGAACCACAAAGATCTCAAATAGCCAAAGCAATTTTGAAAAAGAAAAAGAAAGCTGTAGGCATCACAATTACAGACTTTACATTTTAATGTTAAGCTGTGGTGATCAAAACACTATGGCACTGGCACAAAAATAGACATATCAGTCAATGTAACAGAATAGAAAACCCAGAAGTAAACTCACAACTATATGATCAATTAATCTAAACAAAGCAGGAAGGAATATCCAATGGGATAAAGCAAGTCTCTTCAACAGATGGTATTGGAAAAACTCATCAGCTACATGCAAAAAATGAAAATGGACCACTTTCTCACACCATATAGGATAATAACCTCAGAATGTATTAAGGATCTAAATGTGAGACCTGAAAGCCACAAAATCTTATAAGAAAGTACAGGCAGTAATGTCTCTGACACTAGCCATACTGACATTTGTCTAGATGTGTCTCCCAAGGCAAGGGAAACAAAAGCAAAAATAAACTATTGGGAGGAGATCAAATTAAGAACTACACCGTGAAGGAAATGATCAATAAAACTAAAAGGCAACCTATTGAATGGAGGAAGATATTTGCAAATGACATATATAATAATAGGTTAGTATCCAAAATATATAAAGAATTCATACAACTCAATCCCCCAAAAACAAATAACCCAATTTAAAAATGGGCAGA